>NW_028234427.1:14308096-14325596 GCF_977035675.1 Penaeus japonicus | reverse complement strand
ATATTAAATACCACATTATAACCTAAAAACTAATAAATACAATGTATAAATTAACATTTTTTATATAAACATATAACATCATATCTAATACCTATTTATAATAATATAAAATTAACACTTTATACTAATATATATACTAAAAAACATGTTAGTAATATACATACAAACATATACATATACAAAGATCTATAAAACTAATATAAAATAATATAATCTTATGGAAATTCAACATATATATCGTCTACATATTTACAAATCCATATGTTTCATATGATCTATAAAAAGTATACATTAAAAAAAATGTAAACTAAAAAGAATATGTATAATTATAATTAATGTATCATATGTTATAATATTAATATCATATGAAAAACATATACTATGTAAACATAATATAAAATATGATAAACCCATACATATGTATACAAAAATATATCAAATTAACGAAATAATATATATATATAATATTATATAAACAAAATAATCACTATACATAATAATAATTCAACATTCAAAAACCCTCACAATCATAATATAATATCCATTATAAATACATTTATATTATCTACATTTTAATATTTATAATCAACTATTAATAACATTATAAATACTACAATTCAACCTAACAAACACAATACAATAAATAAATACATAAAAAACAAAATCTTTTTATAAAAATAATTAAAATATATAATATAATAACTCAATACTATACAAATAAATACATACACCTAAAGAATACAAATAAATTATATAAAAACAAATAAATATCTCTATTATACTATACAATATCATAACTTTAAGTAAATCTATAGCATCTTATAATTCCTTATATTAACATAAATCTATATAATATATTAATATTATTATAAAATATATACATATCTATAAATCTATTATATATTATATATTTATTCTATCTATACCTACACATATAACTAACATAAAATCCAAATACTTAGACATAAATCTCATATAATAATATACCTACATCTATATTCATATCATAGAAAATAAATTATATATATATATAATATATAAATTTTATTTTAAAATTATATCTATAAGTATATAAAAATATATACATAATATATATATATTAAAATATAAATAATATACAACATAAATATCAACAACTACATCTACATATTTATATATATAATAACCTATATATACATTACATATTTATAAATATCATAAATAAGATCTATTATAATAAAAAACAAACTCAATAAAACAAATAAAATATTGAATAACAAATAAATATATAAACATTATAATATTTATTATCTTATAAAATATCACATATTTCTATAAATACAAAAACATATCTAAACTATACATATATATACAGATCTAATAATATAAAAACCTATAAAACATTTCTTTATATTCTACAATTATATAACTATAAATAAATAATAACTACAATTCATATATCAATACATTAATATATATAATTACATATATATATACAAATAATATATATAATCTAAAGCTTCATATAATCTGAATATAATATTATATATATATAATTATCAACTAATCTGAAAAAAATAACATTATATACATGCCAAATATATTAAAAATGCTCTAATATTATATCAAAAATTATAAATATATAATTTATATATATATATTATATAAAATATATATATTATATACGTGTGTGTGTTATATATATCTATATTATAATCACAAATATATATAAATAATATCTATAACAAATATATATCTTATGTATATACATATTATATTTGTATATATATATATATATATATATATATATATATATATATATATATATATATTATATATATAGATATATATTATAAATATATTATGTATAGATATATATTACATATATATATATATATATATATATATATATATATATATATATATATATAAATTATATTTATTTATTTATATTATATATCTATATTATAAATATATCATAAATAGATATATATTACATATATATATTATATATGTATTATATTATATATATATTATACACATATAATATATTGTATACATTTACATACTATATATATTTAAATATACATAAATATATAGATACATATATATACATATATATTATACATATTATAAACATATATTTATACATATACATACATATATATAATATACTTATATATATAAGATAATTACAATAAATTTATTTAATATACAAAATATATATATATAAATATCCTGAATATTATATACATCATACATAAATATTTATTATACATATACATAAAATATATATATACAATAACAGAATTAAATATTGTAACATATAATATATTTTATATATTTATAAATTACATTTAGATACATATACTATATATTCATTACTTAGATATATAGATGTTACATATACATATATATATTACATATACAGACATTATATATATAGACATATACATACATATATATAGGTAATAGGCATATACTTACATATATTTATGTACATTATACATACATATAATATTATAATACATATTTATTTGTACATTTACATATATATATATATGTTCATATTAATTATATTTATATTTGTTCATATACATATATTTATATATTGTACATATACATATATATTTATATGTACATAACATATATTTATTTTTATATATATACATATACATACATTATTAAATATATCATTATATTTAAATTTTTCTTGTTAATATATCCTCTTCTCCAAGGATGCGTTATATTATATATATACAAATACATTAATTTTTCTATATATATAAATATATATAATACATACATATATATATATTTATACTATATTTATATTACATACATTTTTATATACATATATACTATACATACATATATATATAATTAATTATATATATATATATAATACATATAAATATAAGTATACATATATTAAATATATATATATACATACATATTTATATAAATATACAGACAATATATATTTACATATATACATTACATACATATATATATACATCTTACATACATAATATATATATCATATACATACATATATATACATATACATATATATTTACATTATCATAATATATATACATATACATATATATTACATTTATATATATATACATATACATATACTTATATATATATAGATACATATACATATATATATATTAAATATATATAGTATACTATATATTATAACATATATATTAGAAATATACTTATATATATATACAATATATTAATATAAAATATTATCATATACATATATATAAACATATTTATATACAATATACATATATTATCATTTATATACATATAATATTTATATATACATATATATACAATATATTATATGTATTTTAGATTATATATACATATACATATATATACATATATATAAATATATTTATACTTTTTACTTAATTAGATATATAAATAGACTTACATTACATTTAACATATATAACTAATTATATAATAAGTCTGATATATATACAATTTTATATATGTATATATACATACAATATATATGTTTATATATACATATATAGGTTTATTTTTTTAATATATATGTACTATATATACATATATATGTAGATATATATTCATATATATATATATATATATACTATATATTTATATATACATATATTAGTATACATATATATCTATATTTGTACCATATATATACATATATACATATATATGACATATATATACATTATATATGTTATTATTCATATATACACATGTACAAAAATATATATATACACACACATTTATATATATATATGTATACACTATATATATATATATATACCACACACATATATATATATTAAAACAAATAGAGTATATACATATATATATACACATATATGTACATTCTACATATACATACATATTTATATACACATATAACATATATAATATAGACATTATAAAATAACTTATATATACATATAGTATGTATACATATACATATATATGTACATAGAGATACATATATATGTTTATATAGGGTTGTATATACTAGTAGATATATTATATATACATTTATGATTATATATTTATTATATAATGATATACATACATATATACATATACATATACATAATATTTATGGACTTTAGTATATATATTTATAGGTACATATACATATTTTGAGATTTGTTTTATACATATATAGATTGTGGTACATAGTCATATATACATTTATAAGTTATATAACATATAATTTACTTATATATCGACCAGTATTATATACTTAGTGTACATATATATACATATATACATTAAATTAGATATACTTTGATTGATATATAATATCTTACGATTGATATATATTTACAATGATATACAGTTAGTCATATATACATATACATATACATATAAATTTTACATATATTATATATATATTAGATATACATATACATATATATATATATACATATACATTACATATATATATACATATACATTACTTATATATAGAAATACATATACACATATATATATACATATACATACATTATATATATATATACTTATTTAATACATACTTATATATATATATACATAATACATATACATTATTTATATATACATATCATACTACATATATATATATATATACATTTACATACTTATATATACATATCATATATCATATACATATTCATTATATATATATACATATATTATATATTACATATACATATACATATTATACATATACAGTTACATATATATATACATATACATTATATATTTATACATATATAATACTTATATATATACATATACATATATATATATACTTATACATAGATACATATATGATTATACATATATATACCAATATATATACATTTTTATTTTAACAGTTTCATATATATATTTACATATACATAATATATATATACATATACATATATTATATATAATACATATTATAACTATATATACATATATATACTTACATATACATATACAATACATATATATATACATATACATACATATACATATACAATCATATATATAAATACATATCATAAACATATATATATTATAGACAATTATATATGGAATGTTGATTACATACATATATATGTATATTTTTCTCGTATATTGTTACATATATGTATATATATGTATACATATTGTACATATATATGTATATATATAAGTATACATATATGTTATATATATACATTTTATGTATATATATATGAATATTATATATATACATAATTAAGTGTAGATATATATATACACAATATATTATATACATATATATGTCATATTATTTACTTATATATGTTTTTTATATACACATATTATATATATATATACACATATATGTATTTATACACACACTTTAGATTTATACACCACATTTTATATGTATATATACATCTACACATAGATTTATATATATACACAAATATATGGTATAGATATATACAAATTGTATGTATATATATACATATATATGAATATATATTATACTATATATACAATATATCATACAATATAATGTATATATAGGTATAGAATATATATGTTTATATATGTACATACATATATATATATATTGTATATAATTACATATTATGTTTATATATATATATATATATATGCATATATATATTATATAATGTATATATATATGTTATATTACATATATACATAATATATATCTGTATATATATGTATATTATAAGTTACCATATATATATACTAGCTTATATATGTAGATGTACCTATATATGATATATATGTATATATATATGTATATATATAGATATACTTATATATATATATATACCTTTATATATATATGTAAGTATATATATATATATTTTATTGTATATATATATATATATATATATATATAAATGTATATTCCTATACTATATTAATGATATTGCATGATAGAGAGATAAGCCATTTAGGATATATATAGAGGAGTGAGAATAGAGGATGTATATATATGCATGATAGAGAGATAAAGCCAGTGAGAGGAAGAGAGAGAGAGGAGTGAGAGAGAGGAGTGAGAGAGAGGAGTGAGAGAGAGGAATGAGAGAGAGGAATGAGAGAGAGGAGAGGAGAGGAGAGGAGAGGGAGAAAGAAAGTGTAAGTGAAAGAGTGAATGAAAGAGAGGGAGGGAGAGAGATAGGTAGAGAGAGAAAGCAAGTGAGAGGAAGAGAGAGAGAGGGGGGAGGGAGGGAGAAGGAGAGAAGGAGAAAGGGAGAGAGAGAGAAAGAGAGGGGGAGGGAGGAGAGAAGGTAGAGAAAGATAAAGGGAGAGAGAGAGATGAGTGAGAGAGAAGAGGGGTAGAGAGAGAGAGAGAGAGTGAAGAAAGAGAGAGTGGTTGAGAGAGATGAGAGAGAAAGAGAGAGAGAGGAGTGAATGGAGAGAGGGAGGGTGAGTGAGAAAAAGAGGAGGAGAGAGAGAGAGAGAGAGAGAGTGGAGAAGAGAGAGAGAGAGTGAGAGAGAGAGAGAGAGAGAGATGAAGAGAGTGAGAGTGAGAGAAGAGAGAGAGTGAGAAAAGAGAGAGAGAAGAGAGAAGAGAGAGAGAGAGTGGAAAGAGAGAAGAGAGAGAAAGAGATAGAGAGTGAGAGAGTGAGAAAGAGAGAGAGAGAGCGATAGTGAGAGAGAGAGAGAGAGTGAGAAAGAGAAGAGTGAGGAAGAGTGAGTGAGAGTGAGAGAGAGAGAGAGTGAGAAGAGAGAGAGAGAGAAAGACGGTCGTGAGAAAAGAGAGAGAGAGTGAGAAAGAGAAGAGAGAGAGGCGAGAGGAAGAAAATCGCGTTGAGTTTGTATAGAGAATGGAGAGAAGAGAGAATCATTGAGAAGAGAGAGAGAGAGAGAGAGAATGCACAGAATCTTAGGAGAGAGAGCGAGAGGGTGCGAGAGAAGAGAGAAGGGGGGGGAAAGAGAGAGAGAGAGAAAGAGAGAGAGAGGAGAAGAGAGAGAAGAGAGAGAGAGAGAGAGAAAGGAGAAAGAGAGAGAGAGAGAGAAGAGGGAGAGGAGAGAGAGAGAGAGAGAGAGAGAGAGAAAGAGAGAGAAGGAAATAAGAGAGAATTAGAGAGAGAGATAGAGAGAGATAGAGAGATAGAGAGATAGATAGAGAGAGATAGAGAGAGATAGAGAGAGATAGAGAGAGATAGAGAGAGATAGAGAAAGATAGAGAGATAGAGAGAGAGAGAGAGAGAGAGAGAGAGAGAGAGAGATAAAGAGATAGAGAGATAGAGAATTCGAGAGATAGAGAGATAGAGAAATAGAGAGATAGAGGGATAGAGAGAGAGATAGAGAGATAGAGAGATATATAGAGAGATAGAGAGATAGATAGATAAAGAGATAAAGAGATAAAGAGATACAGAGATACAGAGATACAGAGATACAGAGATACAGAGATACAGAGATACAGAGATACAGAGATACAGAGATACAGAGATACAGAGATAGAGAGAGAGAGAGAGAGAGAGAGAGAGAGAGAGAGAGAGAGAGAGAGAGAGAGAGAGAGAGAGAGAGAGAGAGAGAGAGAGAGAGAGAGAGAGAGAGAGAGAGAGAGAGAGAGGAGAAAGAGAGAGAGAGAGAGGAGAAAGAGAGAGAGAGAGAGGAGAAAGAGAGAGAGAGAGAGGAGAAAGAGAGAGAGAGAGGAGAAAGATAGAGAGATTAAAAGAGTAAGAGAGAAAAAAAGAGAGAGATATTGATAGGTCAATATAGTGAGAGAGAGACTGAAATAAGGCTCTCCTCAACTGCACATTATCATATCCCTATTCTATCTGCTCTCTTTTTCTTTCTCGTCCTTCCTCAATATTACCCCAGCATTCTTGGGAAGATAGGTGAGGGAGTGCTGGTTTACCACAGTTGCTCTTGGCCAACTGTGGCTCCCAAACATTAACTTTTGCTGCTCCAACAGTGTCTTCCAAAGCATCCTTCTGTCTCATATTACAATGGTGACTTTGGGTTGACCTCCACAAAGGTCATTTGCATTTAGTGCACGGCACAGCACTTGCAAACGGTATCCCTCTAGTCAACTTTCTTGGTTGAAGTCCAGATTTCAAGAGTTAATGTAGGATATTCTCAACTATATCTCAGAAAAGTTGGAATTTAACTTTCCCAGATTCTATGATTTCCATGTTTTTTGACTTGAACATGATAATCCATGGCTTGATATTTCTGATATTGTTTTGGGTGACATCTCTAACCCAGGATATTAAAAACCTTTGTTGAAATTTTGTTGATATTGTTGATCCACATCTTATATAAATTCAGCTTTCTTTTCACTTATTACTTGAAAGGTTTTTGCATTTTTTACTAGTGCAAGTAAGGTTTCTGCATTATCTATGTATTCTGAGAACAATTCTGTATCCTCAGCATAATTAGTGTCAGTCGTGTGTGGCTAGATTTCTTCAGCTATATCCATGTTGTTATGTAAAACAAATATATACATTGCTGTTTGTAGCAATTCTTGCAGCATAATCTTATACTTTATTAAAAGATAAGGGGCAAGGTAATTCCAGCTAAAATTGGTATTTTCCATCTTAACCCGTAAACGATGGGTGAGAAGATACCACTTCTAGTGGTTCCAGGGCCAGACGCTGGGGACGATATATTTAGTCGTGGCCGGCACGCCGGGTGATCGAGCATACAGTGCTCGGCCGAGAATCCCGAGGTGTTAGGCTTATGTGTTAGTAATATCCCGGCATTACGACCAATTAGAGCCAAAATAGCCCCGTCATTAACCCACACTGGACGGGTGGTACAGTACTGTACCGCGCATTCAAAAGCCCAGTGGCCGGGCGGCACAGTATTGTGCCAGCCATTCAATTGATTTAGGCCTAATAATTCGAACGCCCCGGCATTGGGACATTCAAGGCTAGAATTCCCCCGTCGTGGATGGGTTAATGTATCTGCCACAATTTTATTAATTCCAGAAGCATTTACCATCTTCAACAGGTTTAACAGTATTAAATACTTTGCAAGATTTGACAGATGTTAACAGGCAGATTTCTGACTATCCTGTTGCTAATATGCTGTATCTAAAATCATTCGGAATGATATAAAGTACTGGATGTTTAAGGTTCGAGTCTTTTGGACTTCATCTTGCTACAGATGGGGATCTGACTAAATCCGTAGTGGTTATTTCTGTTATTAATCCAATATCACTTGGGAAGTTTTGGTTCTGCCTGTACACAATGCCTGAGTATTTCGAAATGTGCAGGCTTAATGCCTCAGGCTATTTGCCTGCTGAAACGGCAGCCATCTGCTTTGCACATAATAGCCCAGTGTGTCAGGCATAAAAAAAAACTGTAATCTCATGCCCCAGATGGGAAGTCCTGCCACCCAGTGATGTGATATCACATCAGCCGCCATTAATGAGTTAAATGGGTGTTTACCAGTTTGTAATTTTACCAGTATATTGAATACTGGTTTTAGGATCTGAGTGCTATACTGGATAAGCTATTGGAATTATCGACAGAAATACTGAATGACAGATCTCAAGGCTTTTGAGGAAAAATCTCAAGCTAAGTGAAATCCTAGGCATAATCAGAAAAGAGTATTTAACCTTCTAAGCAGTGCAGTGCCTCATATCTACATCAGAAACAGAGCATTCCCATCATAACAAAGGCGTAACCATAATTTAAGCTCCGGGTTCCCACTAGACTTTTCAAAACAAGCTATTCCATATACCCACTATGCCAGGGTCAGGTTCAACCTAACTGGCATTACATATGCATAAAACAAGTAATTATGTATAGAATGCACACCCCATATGTTTCACTGCATGGAACTAGGTAGAGTTTTGGAAGGGTGACCAAGGTCTAATTACTTGAAAAAATTGGTTCAGATGTATTTGAAGAAAAATTATCATAAGTTCTCTGGTTACTTATATTTGCATTTCATGGCCACTGTCATTGCCAACATCCATATGACAAGTAACATTTGTGTGTGAAATGCACAGTTCATTATTTAATTTTTTTGTTATCACAAGATGTTGCTTATCATGAGATTATTTTCTAGCTGTCAATGTACTATTCTGGATACAGAATATTCTGAATATATATTTAGGTTTTTATTTTTGTTTTCACATTTCTATTACAAAACCTAGTGCGGTTCTATAATGTTATTATATTTATTAAGTAGAGTTATCTTCCACTAGTTTAGGCTTATGAAATATGCCATGCCAAGCATGTGTGTGCAGTATGCAAGTGGATAATTTGTCTACCTCTCTTGCCTCCCTTCTGGTATGTAACATTTATCTGCTTGATATATATATATATTTTTTTTTTTTAATATCACTAACTATTTGTCTTCATTATCAAAAGATAATGCAATTCATGAAAAAATATTTGTGTAGCTAGCAATGCATTACACTGGTATATTGAATAACTAAAATCCATTTTTTTTTTTTTTTCCCTGTTACATTCACATTGTTTTCATGCATAGTTTGTTGCTTTTATATGATGATTTTATCTATAGAATCTTTACAGGCAAATCTAGAGTTATAAATTATATCATAATTTTGTGAATTATGATATAATTACACAAGGTGTAAACTTAGCTACATATTACCGCTTCTGAAGTTTACATCATAATCACTGGTTAGAGTAGCAAACGAGAAGTTGACATTGGCTTGGTTTATGCATCTTATATCAGGCCTACTCTTCTGCATATGAATGAAAGACTGAACAAAATCTAAATATCCTTTTATATCATATAACCTGCTCTCTTCTAGATTACTGGTATATAAAACCTTTTCTCTAAAATTAGGTTTTCTTATGAATAAAAAAATATATATATATTTCTGCATGTTTTTCAAAACCCTAAGTGGAGATATCAGGGTAATATTACGTCTCTAATGGAAAAAGTAAGCAAAGACACCAACCGCCCTGGCTGGCTGGTTTCGGTCATCTTTTAACCAATGTTGCATAATCAGTCGTATCAAGCTATATGAAGTTCCTGATATTCTTTAATTATAAGTCTAAACTCGCTACATCCTCCAGAACTTTCCGAAAATTCTAGACACATCGCAAGACCTCTTAGATTAGCAGGATAAAGGAAGTTGAAATAAAGAATTGTGTATTTATTTGCCACGAATCATTTACAACCCCCAGACATAAAGATTTTACACATGAGACTGGCACCCTGGAGACTAAGGAATAAAGTCATATGCTAATATATAAAATAAGGCATGGTCAGTCAGCATAACTAAATGTCAGATTCTTTCCATTGTCATCTTTGTATTCCTGGAACATGCGGCTTAATAAATAAGCCTCTTCATAACAAGTTGTGGGCACAGGAGTATAAGAATATCAATCAGATTACTTGCTTTTCGAAATGTAAGAGAGACAAACAAAAGGAGAAGGTGAGAAAAAAGTAACATAACATACAGAGTGTGTGGGTGTGGGTGTGGGTGTGTGTCTATGTGAATAGGAGTACGAATATGAGTGTGAGTGTGATCTTGAACGCAACATGAACTTTGGTTATTAGAAAATATAAAGAATATTACAATATGCAAACTTAAAGAGTAAGTATTACAAAAGTAATAAGAGGAAGTAATGAACATAATCATCATGGAAAGATGGAAAATAATCAAAAACACAATTAAACAATTTAAAACATGGAGTAAATAATGACAAAATAACCAGAAATGATCATGAAGAGGAGGAGGATGAAGGAGGAGGAGGAGAAAAAGAAGGAAGAGGAGCAGCAGGAATAACAACGATAGTAACAGTTACTATTTTCCTCAATAATAATAAAACTAAAAAAGAAAAATTCAACTATACAATAATCATAATGATAAAAGATATCAATATTGATAATCATAATTATGATGATCATAATAATAATAATAATAATATCAATAACAATAATGATGATAATCATTTTCATCACATTGATATTAGCATTAGTATAATGATCTTAACCAACAACAAAAGACAATATGCAGAAAGACAAGTATCCAAATACCACTCCCAAGGGCAAGGTAATTACGCACAAAAGAGGCGCATCATTAAAGGCCCTTCCTCACAAGATCCATAATTGGCAAATAAGAGACTTGGAAGTGCCCTGACATTGACGATACACACTGATCATTCTCTTTCCTTAATAGTCCCAAAAAAGTGTTGACATTGTAGAAAAAACTGTATAAGCACTTCACATTAAAAAAAAGGAAGAAAAAAAATAATAATGGAATCTGCCAACTAAAACTTCACTTGAAAATAACACATTTTTCTCCTTTTCTTTCAAACTCCCACTTAGCCTCATTCACTATGAAACACAAATACAAAAATATATATGGCTGCCCCAAGAACAGATAGTATCACATAACACGCCGATCCGTCCCCTCGGAAGCGAGAGGACGACCAGCGCGTTAAAATGAAGCAGTCAATGCATTACCTTGAGATATAATCCTCATTGGTAACACATGCTGGATTCCTGGAGCCTGAGGGGGCCACCAGCCTCTCAGACATTAATGACAATTCCACACCAATGCTGGGATTCTTGCGATAACTCTCTTCAGATGCCCTACATTTCTCTGAAATTATCAATACAGTGAGACAAAAATTCACCTGATTTTCAAGACAGATTTCACATAACCTCCCTATTTTCTGTCATACCTTTACAAAACTGACTGGCATACTATCAACACAGCTACTGAACACTGTATAAACAAAGACTCTCTTCTAAATCACATTGATAATATTCACTCAGGTAATATTACAGAATACACCAAAGCCTAGAAAAATATGTATAATCTAAATATAAACTTTTGGACAGGGTGAGGATGGTACATAAGTCACACAAGCAATTCACTGCCATAAAACATAAACCTTTGAATGTGATGATTGGCCACACTGGGTAAGAGTGCACTGTAATACTCTATCAGTAACCTGTTCATTAAGACTGGGTAGAAAAGATCTAAATGGAAGTCATCATACAGTGGTGTTTTTTTTTTTTTAGGGGGGGGGGTTAAGATTCACTGTCAAAAGAGGAAGGGGAAAACAAAAAAACAAGCACAAGAGATTCTGAAAATGTATGAAGTCTTATTATGATTCCCCAAACAGATGTTCAAGAGAAACTAATGCTGGGATACATAGTAGTTTGAAAGGAATAGGTCAACTCAAGAAAAGCAAATGCAGGATACATAAACATTTGAGGTTGAAATAAGAAAAAGAAAGAAAAGACAAAGATAGAAAAAAAAAACAAAAAAAAAACAGGTAGATATACTCCACACATTAACTGCAAATGTTGTCCACGTTGGGTCTTACAGAGATGTGTCCACAATTCTTAAAATCTACAATACCATTCAAATAACTAAATGACATCTATCATTTGTTAAACCATGAGATATAGAAGTGTAAATACATTAATATATATATGGGTATAAATTGTATGTACAATTCTGTTTTTTTCTTTCTTCTTCCGACAATCCACTACAACTGCCAAGCATAGATCACTGGACTAAATGGTGATCAGCTCTGCCATATCCAACCAAGTAACTTTGCACTTTGATTTAACATACCTGTTTACTGGTATGGCTAAAAAAAATGAATCCATTTCATTGTAGTCCTTAAAATTCAATCCCTTTTAATTCTTAAATCAAGTGAAAAAGACTTTCAAAAAGTCACTGCTCAAGAAACAAACACACCAAAGAAAGATTTTTACCTGCATCTTTTTTCTGTACAACTAATTTTCTCTTATGAAATGTATTAACATTTCTTATTTACACAACACAAAAAATTCATTGTAAAAGCCTTTAAAATACCAGGAGCAGAAGCAAATTATACCAAAATGTATATTTCCACTTACATAAATAATAACAAGCTGCATTTTCTCAAAAAGGAACCAAAATATTCTTGGCATTATATAGGTCCCTATTCTCTCTCAGTTATCTTACCATTGAAAAGTCTTTACAATAACAGATAATGAATAATCTGACATTAATAATTTTTCCTTTCTTTCCAAGTAAGTTTCAAAAAGTACACACACCCTTGATATACACGGGATTCTTTTTGTATCACAGTATTACTTCCAGAAGTCTTCTTTTCTTATTCACTTCGATCATTGTATGTTTTTTACGGCTTAATAATCATATAAAATGACCTACTCTTCACCTACACTGATCACAATTCTGGAATATTTCCATAATTACTCCCTAGCTTACTTTAGTATGATTACACAAGCATTGTATTTATAACAGTAATATATATCACACTGGACACATCTATATATCAATCCTATACATGTGCATGAAAGTTTTTAAACTTTTCTATTTTTATAAAAAAAAGATAAGAACAAAAAAAAAAAATAATAATAATAATAATAAAAATACAGACAATGACAAACAAGAACAAGATGCATTCAAAATAAATCTGACAAACCGCTTGGGAGCGAGGACAGAGAAGGAAAGACACGTCTCGCAAGGAAGTGGACGAGAGCCTCATTAACATTCAATAACCTTGACCGTCTAATCCTTAACCCATCATTAATTTCCCAGTCTGCTAAAAGAATGTACTCAAACCCAGAGGAAATATTATCTTCGAATTGCCGGCTGATATAATGCACCTGGGGTAATATACATCATAGTCTTTGTATACCAGATGCTTTTTTTTTTTTTCTTTCTTTCTGTTTAGGAAAATGGCCAACCTACTTTGAGACCAAAAGTTGACAATTTATAAAATCTTAATATTTGTAATTCATTTTTGTACTGCATCATCAACTCAATGATTCACTTACAGCAGGTTGACATTACATAACTCACATCTATTAGACTGAACCGTTCAATATCAAGTGAGAAACAGATTTACCCTTACACCACCTAATGATATATCATTTTGATGTGAGAATATCTATCGCCATTAATACAAGTCTTCCATATCAATTTCCAACCACTGGTGTTTCTTGGCCAATATCTATGCTAATGACACGAGTCAAAATTTCCAAAAATTTGAATGTCTTATTCATTCATTCATTCTCTGCCATCCACCTGTGAGGAATCACGAAGTTCCTTGTTTTCCTTTGGAAAAGTGTATACACACTATCATTCAAAACTAGACTAACCACTGTTCCATTCAATGAACCTCCAAAACTTCCACTAATCCACCACATGAAGACTGAAGAGTATGTTGATTCAGAAGTTTCTCAGCTCCTTACTATATAATTGCTATAACAAGTTTTGAACCGTGTGCTAAATGTACTACATTACTGGCAGTGATGCTTTCTTTTGAGAAACCCAACATGGATCACTGAAGCTAATTTGAACATAAAATGATGCAAGAGCTTATGGAACAAAATCCAATTATCCACTTTAAATTGAATATAGCCAGAAGTAAGAAGAAGTAATGAGAAACCTATCATGCTGCTTCATGTAACTTATTTAGGAACCTATCAAGCATAGAAAAAATTGCATAGGAGTTGGGCCATAAAATATCATAATTAAGGGAGCAGATAATTACAGTACCAGTGTAAGTCAAACACTGGAAAAAATACAAGTTTGAGCTAAAATTTTAAACTATTTTACAGAAATGATCTAAATTCTAGAGAACATCTATATAAATATCCACAAAACCACTTGGATTTGTGTTGGTGCTGAAAAGAATGGCTTCGTGACACAAACTGAAAAAAAAAGGAATAAAAATATGGAAGGATTCCTCCCAACACTTAAAAAAAAAAAGGCACAAATATTTTTTTTTATCCTTTAACAATCAAAGTAAAACCTTAAGCTTTTGCTCACGAGGTCTCACCCTTTTCTTGGGGCATTTCATAGTGTTCAAGCTCAGCAGCTCCCACATCATTCTTTTGCTCATACTTATGTGGTTCTGATAGGTATTCTGGCTGTGTATCAGCAAAATTCCTCTCCTGCCCCTCTGACATGCTGTGGTCAACGCTTGGCGTTTCAGAATCTGATGACGATGAGGAAGGAATGATAACATGTTCTTGTCCACTGGTGTCTATATGAAGCATAAGATTGTTCAGATCAACATTAGGACCTAATTGTGAGGGATCAATATAGAGGGTTCTCGTAGTGCCGTCCTCCATGGTAGCTTCTACAGCAACTAGGTTACTTCCACCTTCACTGAGTGCTGGAGTAGGCACAGTTGGCACTGTGTTTCCATGAGCATCTACAGCAACCAACATATAAGTTGTGCCTGAGCCTGATGATGTAGTGACATCACTTACTCTCGTTGGCTCTGCAATATTTTCTGACCCAGATTCTAACCTAGTGCGAGAGCTATGAATGCTTGATGGGTTATCTTCTACATCACTTACTACTTCTTCCTCCACACTTTCTCTCTCCTCTTTCTCTAATTCAACTTTTTGTACTATCTTGGGCTCTACCCTTTGGGTAATTTTTTCTTCAATTCTCTCTGCTGGCTGGCTGGAATTTTTGACTGATGATTCAGTATCATGATAATAATCTTCAGCTTCTGCTGGTCTACAGTCACTTTCACTCTCCTTCCCATCCTCTCTCATTTCAAAAGGCTGGTCAACTTCCATTCTAGACTCTTCAGTTGAATCCAATGGTTCTCTACTCTCCTCTAATGACTCACTAGACAATTCTGTTTGAATATTATCTGAGCAATCCTGTTCAACCATTTTTGGTTCATCAACAGCTTCCTGTACTTCATCTTTAGCATCATTTGTATTAAAATATTGAATAGGCGGAGTTAGTCTTCGATCTACCATTTCTGGTTTTGGTTCTTCGGGTTCTTTAGGTTCTTCTAGTTTGACTGGTTCCTCTGGCTCTGGAGTGAGGGCTATCGGACTGTTTCCGTGATCCACTACGTCTACCCGCTTAGTTTCCTCCTCTTCGGTTATAGAAGTAGAGACGTCTGGCTTGTGCTCATCTCCAGTATTGTCTGCCTCTTCCATTTTACATTCAATTATGTCATTACTCTCCTCCTTGGGCGTAGTTTCAATACTTCTGCCAGTAATGCCTTCTTTCTCCTCGCATAAACTCTTAATATCACTTTCTTGTGCTACCTCCTCCTCTTCTGATTCCGAGCCAGAATCCCTGGCATAGTACTTCTCCCAGTCACTGTAATCACTATCACTGTCATTGTTAACATAATTTGTTGTCTGGTTTGAAGATGGAGTCATGGGCGTGGCAGCTAATAAAGCATCAAAAGCAGAATTGATATCTGCTGCCTTGGGCATGGGTCGTCTCTCGTACTTGGGTTGTGGGGGAGGATAATCATCGTTGTCACTGTAACCATCGTCAGAATCATTACGACGCTTATCTGGTCCACCCGGTAGCACCTTTGACCTGTCCCCTTCTCCATCTTCTTCTTCGTCGTCCCAGTCCATGAGGAGCTGTTGAGTGTCTTGGGAATCTTTCTTTGGACTAGATACTTCCCCATTGGTATGGGCGTGCTCCAAATTTTCTTTGCCCTTTGCCTCTTTGGCTTTCTTTCGCATTTCTTTGTTTGTCCTTGGGGTCCCCTGTTTGCGCTTCCTTCTTCCTGGGACTTTTATACCTGTGTCATAATTAC
>NW_028234427.1:14293096-14298096 GCF_977035675.1 Penaeus japonicus | reverse complement strand
CTCTGGTTTTGTTATATCATCTCTTTCTTTCTCTCCTTTTATGACATATAGTTGGCATGACAAAACCTTAGTCACCAAGGAGTCCATCAATAGGCATACCTAATCTCAACTGTTTATCCTATTACTTGATCATTACTATCACTATAACTATTACTTATATCATCCTTATTATCATTATTACTATAATTATAATTATCATTACTATTGATAGTATTATTACTATTATCATTATAATTATCATCATATTATAATTATTGCTATTATCATTATCATTACGAACATAACTATCATTATCCTTATCATCATTATTAATATTATTTTCAGTATATCTTCATTACTATCATCATTATCATTATTTTTGATATCATCATTTTATTATTGTTATACTACCAGTACATTATAATAAAAATAACAGTAATTATAATCATAATAACAATATCAATAATAGTAATAATATTAATATTTATAGTAATAACAACAATAATAATAATAATAATAATAATAATAATAATAATAATTAAAAATATTAGTAACAACTATAGAAAATAAAAACGATAAAAACATTAAGATTAATAATAAAAATAAAAGAAATAACGAAATAAAAATATAGAATATTCAAGGAATTTTTGGAGCCATGTGTGGGGAAAAAAATATATAAATAAATAAAAATAAATCATAGAGTGCACGTTTCCAAAAAAGACTATTCTACGTCTGATCTTTCCCAGTATATAAATAAATGGACAAAACCTATTTTCTTGATAACTTTCTCATGAATTCAATTTCAGAGGATGATCTAAGATTCACCTTTTTTTCAAATTATCATACTGAATATAATTTGCATTAGATAGTATTTGCAAAACTATTTCTAATCTTAGGAACCCTAACTATGAAATCCAGATCAATTATTTTGAAGATAAATTGATAGGCCTATGCTCACTTCCCTCTCATAGGGGAGGCCTAAAAATAACCTCAGTCTATCGATACCCAAAATTGGCTCCTATGACATAAAGCCCCATAAGATAACTCAACCCATTCGCGCCAAATGACATGCTGACATGTTTCGCGATTTTAGCGTCAGAAGCTGGCAACAACATTTTTGGTCAAGGCCGATGCTTGGGGTGAGCAAGCGGACAGCCCAGGCTCGGGGCTAGTGCGCCCGAGAATCCCATAGGGTTAGGCCTATGCGTTCGAAAACCCCAACATTGTGACCGTTCAGAGCTGGAATCGCCCCGACATGAATGGGTTAAAAGGGTATATACAATACATGATTATTTTTGCCCACAGAACATCACAACCCCGTTACATTATCGTAACAATATAAAAAGAAAATCATTGCAAGAGGATTACGAAAACCTTGAAAAAGCAAAGAATCCACTAAACTCATTTTTGTGCCACATGATGTGCTATGACGTAATGTACATCCTATCACGTTATGATTTCTACCTCTAACTACACTCTTTACATAGTTATGTATGTATACTCATTGCAGTGCATTTGCATAGACATCTTTCTTGAATTATAAAAAAAACACTCTCAGTATCCTGTACAATTCAGTCTGTGAAAAGCGCTCTGAGAGGCGCATCACGGCATCACGCTGGGAGAGATCTTACACATGGAGGCTGCGTGCCCATGTTATCTCAACAGTTGGAGCAGCATTAGGCAAATAATCATCCCATTGCAAATGTTGCATATGATGAATTAACAAGGTTACTCTAAATGTTTTTTTGTATAATGGCCTAGATACACAACTGAAGTAATAAATAGCTAATACTTATTGACAAGGTGGGGGGGGGGGTGCAACAGGGATCCAGTTAAATTTGATACATCTATCTCTTGTGATAAAGAAAGCATTTTTAATAAATTTAAAAAGAAAAAGAAAAAAGAAAAAAATAATAAATACTTACAATAATAAATGAATAAAATAACAAATACTTACAATTCATTTTCATGGAAGAATTTGACGATGGAAAGTGGCATTTTTCTAATTCCTTGCACAAACTCAGGCGGACACTTGGCCATGGTGGTCACTGTACCTGGCCACCATGCCTGGCCCAGCCTCACCCACACCACTGAGCCACATTCTAAGTGACTCATTTTCCTGTTTGGGAGAAGAAAAACATACAATTACTTACTCATACTTAGTCTTTTACAATAATTGAAGGATACCTAACCTAATTCAAATGATAATTTTTTGGACACAAACATAACTTTAAAATTTGGTAATTTATTGTCAAGAGCCACCTTATTACAATCCTAATTTCATTACCACATCTATATACGCAAGAGAAGATTCCAATTTTCCATCAGGAAAAACAGGTTTCAATGTAACCATGGTGACATACATATAGAATACCTGTATCGATTGATTTATTTTTGGTTTGCCATCCTATAATCCTGTAAGACTGGTGTAACATTTCTTTAGTGATCTGTGTTAACCCGATACCGCCGGGCGCCATCCACAGACGGCGATTTTTGTAATATGCATAGCGCTGTCAATCGTATAATTGATTTAGGCCTATGCGTTCGAGAGCCCTGGCATTGCAGCCATGCAAAGACGGAACAGTGCCGGCGGGAATAAGCAAAATGGGTTTCAACTCACTTCCAAAACCTAGAAGGCACCACTTTCTTCTAGCACCAGCAGGAGAGAGAGCCTTGAATGGCACCCATCTACGGTCTCTAGCAAGCACTATCTCTATAGAGGGATGGCACATCGCAAGTTGCCGACCTCTTGCTCGAAAGTACCGCAGATGAATGATGTGCAGGCAGAACGAGAGGAGGAAGGTGACTTACACCATGCCCAATCCCTACAATGTGCCCCTGTGCCAGTAGGGATGCCTTTTATTGTGGCACTCACTGTCAAAAGCACAAGTTTCCTTCCTCTTCCGTACCTCTTCATTTTGGATGGTTATAAGTTTCATGTTTGTTTGTGAGAGCACAGAAATGTGAAAAAATAAAGTTGTTTTTTGTCCCCCCCTAAAACAGTAATACTTCTATCACATTGAGTATAAAGAAAAAAAATGAGTTGATATGGACCATGAACTACAATTTTAGTCAACTGCAGAATTGATGGAGCCTGTGATATGACAGATATAAATTTCTAAAAACAGTAAAACACACACAAAAAAACACAAAAATGTCTCTAGCTCTACAATGAGTGACGAAAAGGGAGTGGGAAAAATAAAATTATGTTGCAGAAGCTGCCTCGATCAGAAATAAAACTCATCCTGGAGATTGTGTAAGCAAATCTATCCACCGTCGGCAATGGGTTAATAGGAATCTAGCTGCAAGCTTATCTCAAAGAAATATCCATATATTTTGGAGTATATTTTTACTCATAACAGAATAACTGTTTATTTCAGATGCACATGTGACAACATTTTTATCCGAAGTTGACCAGGATCCATTTCATTAACCCCATAAGTCCTATTCCTAGTCATGGCTCACTGAAGTTTCTATATTTAGTATCACATTCACCATGAATCTCACACCAATATAAACAAGTTATCAAAAAATAGTGAGTTATTGTCCCATACATTTTGATACTGTAATATAGACATGTGTAGCATCAACTAATAAACACAACACTATGGCATATTCCCTCAATTCACACCCACCACTCTACTCTCATACCTTATGACTATATAAAGACCTTTTTTTGCCATCCCAAGAATAGGGTGGGTGAAAATCGCTCCAAAAGGTCCTGAGATAACTTTAGCATAAACCAGTGCCCGCTTGCATATTACCAGCGGGAGTAACATTTGCAAATAAACGCCCCATAAGGAGTGGGTTAACCCTCTCTGGACTAGTGGTACACTACGGTACCGCGCAGTCAAGGCCCGTTCGCTGGGTGACGCCATACGGTGTCGTTTATTTAACTGATTTAGGCCTATGCGTTCGAGAGCCCTAGCATTGTAACATGCAAGGCTGGAATTCCCCCACCGTGACTGGGTTAATATGAAACTGATGTCATCAGTGTTGTACATTCCTAGGGATAATCATACTTTCATGGATTTTCTCAAATTTCTTTTGATATTCTGATTGTTAGATCATTTTCTAGTTTCCACTCTGAACTACCAAATCTGTGATTACATACTTCTTTAAATATTTCACATAAAGAAAATAAAAAACTTATTCACCCATCATTAACTTTAATTCCTTTATATCGTCCAATTAACATTAGAAAATGAAGCGTATACACTAGTACTTTTCACTCCATGATCTTTGCCGTCGCCCTCGCATTGTCACATACTGAGGTGCATTATTTTCACGTTGTCCTGACGCATTATACAAAATCTTGTTAAAACTGCCACATCTTTCGTCTGGGGGATGGTTGACGAAGGGAAGTGTACAATTATTAAAAGTATTACCGTATCAACATTGTCCTTTGCATCTTATGACAGTCATGTCGATAAGTTTATCACAACAGTGGCAGGACTAGAAATATGACCGTTATAGCAACAATATTGACAGCGAGATGTTACGTTTGGCCACTCTCTCTGAATGTAATCTCGGGAAAGGCGAATGCCCCTTATAAATATTTCCCAAGTCATTGCATTCAATATCTTTATCATAAATCTGCAAAAGAGAGAAAACTAATGGAAAGGATACCTATAATAATCAACTTGACAGATATAAACTTAGTTTTAAGGGACCCATTAATTGCATCTTCATCTGCGAGCCTTATCACATACCATAAAAGTTTTGGTTGCATCTTTTTTCCCAATTTTACCAAATTGACTAAGTTCCCTAACCAATGAAGGAGTGAACATTGCAGCACTTTGCAATCGCTGAATATGCTGTACCATAAATAGAGGACCAGTCATCATCTGTTACTTTCAAGTTAAATCAAAATCCAAATGTCAAAAGAATCTCCCCCTGCCAGCAAAAGATGACCAGAATCACCTGTGACTTCCCCGGACTACCTATGCCCACACATTTCCCACAAGGAATTCCTCTCCTGTCACACTGGAATCCTAAGCAGAAGACTCTCCCACCCAGAG
>NW_028234427.1:14278096-14280596 GCF_977035675.1 Penaeus japonicus | reverse complement strand
TCCACATTTTCTCTACGTGCGCTCGTGTCTCTTATTATTTTCGAATCTCTTTCCTTTGCCGGTGTGTTTATTCATTTTTGTTTTCTTTCACATGATATTAACCGCCTTTGATGTTTCTCGTTTACTATCCCTCGTTTCTCGTATGTGTATGTGTCCCTCCCTGCTCCATTCTTTAACTAAAGTATCTTTGTTGGCTCGATCACCTTGTCAACATCTGCACCAGTACTTGGCTTCCATCTCTCGTATATAAGTCCTTCTCATGCACTTGTTTATACAGTTAGGCCTTTGCTCTTGCATGTACCTGAGTTCTTGTGTAGTTGGATCTTCAGTGTCTCCCTCTAGCTGCCTCATGTATGTTTGGCTACTCACACCTTTCCCACAAGTTTTTTTTTTTTTTTTTAAGATTTTGTTTGGTATGTGTCTCTTCTCTGTTTCTTTTGCTACACGTTCCCTGTTCGTATATGTACACACACACACACACACACACACACACACACACACACACACACACACACACACATATATGTATATATATATATATATATATATATATATATATATATATATATATATATATATATATATATATATATATATAAACATCTACATACACACACACACCAATAATTCTTAACCTGAGAACGAAGTATCATTCCCCAATTTAAAATCTACTTTCGAAACGATGTCTCCTTTAACTCCTATTTCTAATGATCTTGAAGTAAGGAGAGCGAAAGGAAGGCCGGAAAATTGAGTATAAACAGAAATCAGCCCATTTATGTTTCCTTTACTTGTTTCACTTATGGAAGGGAGGAGGGGCTCTTGGCCGAGTCTCTTCTCTTCTTAATCTCTCTCTCTTTATCAACCTATATCAATCTCTCTCTCTCTCTCTCTCTCTCTCTCTCTCTCTCTCTCTCTCTCTCTCTCTCTCTCTCTCTCTCTCTCTCTCTCTCTCTCTCTCTTTCCTCTCCCCTCTCTCTCTTCTCTCTCGTTCTCTCTCTCTCTCTCTCTCTCTCTCTCTCTCTCTCTCTCTCTCTCTCTCTCTCTCTCTCTCTCTCTCTCTCTCTCTCTCTCTCTCTCTCTCTCTCTTTCTCCTCTCTCTTATCTATCTCTCTCTCTCCACCCCCCCCTCTCTCTTTCTATCTCTTTCCCTCCCCCTCTCTCTTTCTCTCCTCTCCCCCAACTCTCTCTCTCTCCTACCCTCTCCCTCCTTCTCTCTTATTTTCTCTCTCCCTCTCTCTATCAATCTCCCAGTCTCCACTCTCTCTCTCCCTCCCTCCCTCCCTCCTTTCCTCTACCAGTCTCTCACTCTCTCTCTCTTTCTCACTCTCTCACTCTTATTCTCCTCTCTTCTAACTACCTCTCCCTCCTCTCCCTCGCTCTCCCTCCTTCTCTCGTATTCTCTCTCTCCCTCCCCCCCCTCTTTCTCTTTCCCTCCCTCCATCTACCAGTCTCTCCCTCTCTCTCTCTTTCTCTTTCTCTCTCTCTCTCTCTCTCTCTCTCTCTCTCTCTCTCTCTCTCTCTCTCTCTCTCTCTCTCTCTCTCTCTCTCTCTCCTTCCCTCCCTCCCTCTTCCAGTTTTTCAATCTCTCTTTCTCTCTCTCTCACTCTCTCCCTCCTTTTCTCCTCTTTCCTAACTCTCTCTCTCTCTCTCTCTCTCTCTCTCTCTCTCTCTCTCTCTCTCTCTCTCTCTCTCTCTCTCTCTCTCTCTCTCTCTCTCTCTCTCTCTCTCTCTCTCTCTCTCTCTCTCTCTCTCTCTCTCTCTCTCTCTCTCTCTCTCTCTCTCTCTCTCTCTCTCTCTCTCTCTCTCCCTACCATAGACTGACACGACATTAATGCCTCCCCTGCACATTCCTCTCCTTGTGGCATGGATGTGACACCACGAACTCGGTCATATTCCTTCACGTATAAATATTACACACTCGCTAAAAAGGGCTTGTCTAAGGAAGCATGTGCCTAGAGTCTTTTGTGTTTGTGATTTTCCCTCTAAGGGTCTGTTCTTTCTGTCCTCGCTCCTCCCTCGGTGCAAAATTCAGTAAAAATGGCGCCTGTCCTTCAGGAGCCACGGAATTTAAACGCTTTCCTTCGGCGCCAATGGGGACACTATATTTACAATGTGATTTACGAATCTTTACGATGATATTGATGTCTAATATGGTAGTGACGTCAGCTTTCAGAGCAAGATCCCGCTTGCAACAGCCGTGACTTCAGATCTGACTTCATCGACAGTCTGAAATATAGCAGTGACGTCATGTCTGACCGCTCTGAATCGAGTTTATCAGACGACTTTCAGATCTACATTTCTTGTGAAATACGTGGACTTACTTCTAGATCTTATGTGATGTATCAGAATATTGCAAAATTGCCTTATATCAATGTTTTTCGAGAAGTACTAT
Organism: Penaeus japonicus; assembly: GCF_977035675.1. Classification (NCBI taxonomy): domain Eukaryota; kingdom Metazoa; phylum Arthropoda; class Malacostraca; order Decapoda; family Penaeidae; genus Penaeus; species Penaeus japonicus. The sequence goes on along the minus strand of NW_028234427.1, from coordinate 14,278,204 downwards.
GCCATAAAAGAAGTATTTTTTTACATTTTTATAGAGTCAAAATTTCTGCACCTGACAGTAAATCCTCTTTTTTTTTTAGTTCCCTCTCTTCCTTCTCGTTGTCCAGAC
>NW_028234427.1:14248096-14250596 GCF_977035675.1 Penaeus japonicus | reverse complement strand
GGTAGATAGATAGATAAACAGATAGATAGACAGATATATATATATATGTATATATATATATATATATATATATATATATATATATATACATGTATATATGTATATGTATATTCATATGTATATATGTTTGTGTGTGTACGTGTGTGTATAGATAAATAAATAAATATATATATATATATATACATATATACATATATATACATATATATATGTACATATATATATATATATATATATATATATATATATATATATATATATATATATATATATATATTGCGGAGAGAAAGAGAAAGAGAGAGAGATTATCGATTCTTACAAAAAACAACAACAACAACAATTACAAGAACTCCGTTTTTGTAGAGATGCTGACTAGTTAACGAGACATGAGCTTAGAAGGACTACCACCAAAAGAATAGACTACCACAACCTCTACAGCTAGTACTACCACAGCTAAGAAATTCGATGCAGAGCAAGTTGTACCTACAACAATTCCCGCCACTGGAGGAAGTAGAAGCCAGGCAAGAAGAAAAACCATTCAGGTTAGAAAACTCATTCTAACCATTCGTGATGTATCTCCCTCATACACGAAAGCTTCACGACCTTCCGAAAACATCCTGAAAATAAGGTCCATCGTGTACATATAATAAAGGTCACAGTTTTACTGCCCATACACCGTTGTGCATTAACTATAAACGTTAAGACCACGCAGAAGACATACGGATAACCAGAGTTTGAGGGTGTTGTTAGAGATGAGGATATTGCTCTGAGAAGTACAGAAAACGCTTAGCGGATAATAAAAGGGAGCTAATCTGTGGCTATTGCTAGCGTCGTGGTCACGTCAGCGGAGATTGCTAGGTCAGCTTAGCAGAGAACCACTTTACGAACAATAGGCAGTCACAGACCTCCCACGCATATAATCAACCAATACTTAACACTGTCTCCCTCCTTGTATACAGTACTTCCAGATCCAACTCTGCATCACAAGCGGATATCCACATCGACTGGTTTCATCCGCTTAAATCCGCGGCTTCCATACATATATTATGGAACTAATGTCTGGCTTCATTTCCGTGTATTGACTTGTAAGGCATTTTTGAAATGACGTTTCCTTCTCCGTGCTTGCGATTATGTCTGATCCAGTGAAAGTAATATTAACTTTTCACAAATGCTATTTCTATATCTAGAAATAAAAATCACAACAATATTAACATGTTTTAGATTATTAAGTTCCTCGTGATTAGGGTCTGCGAATCATCTTGAATACTGATAATTCCCTATTATTCTGTACATCTTCCGCCCAGAGTGGCAAAGAAGAGATTCAAATAAATACTTCAGTCAAACAGTTCGACATCTTGGAAACCAGCAGATGTCAAAACGTTATGATTGCACGTGATCTAAATCTGGTGATTCACGGACCATCCTTTAGAGGTGTAACAAACTATTAAGCACTATCTCACCTGGCATTTCGAATCACGTGAATATTTTACCCCGTGTGAACATCGCAGCTTCACACAACAGTTATTCAAGTGTAGAAGTCTGGCTTTGAGACCAAACAGATTGGTCACCAGTCAAACAAAAATTACATCGCCGTACTTGTCGCAACATGTTCCTTGCAGGTGAATCAGGTTGATGAGATACTCGCAGTACACACAAACTTACCCCTTGGTTGCCGTGGGTTAAAGTAAGTGATAAACCTTGATTCTGGTATGGGCGGCGCCGCCTTCCTATCCAAGATAAATATAAAATCAGTATGAGAGGAATCCCATTCTGAGAAATAACGCAATATACAAAAAAATATATTTTCGCGTGGTTTTGAAAAAAAAAAACCACTGAACCAAGGCAAGAAATATATGAAAAAGAGAATTACGGCAGAGATTAAAAATAAATAAAACAACGTCAAAGCAATGTGGGCAATTGATAAAGATAATTAAGTACCTAGCATAGAAGACAGAATCCTACATACCCAAGGGTATTTTGACTCGTGAATCACCTCCCTCATAAGAGACATGTGCTCTCCAGACCATCACATCTTATCAAGGGGAAGGTTTTAATGTCTCTCTGTCAGTCTCACAGTTTTATACGAGATTCAGGCCTTGTGTATCGCCTCTGTAAGGACATTTTATTCCTGTTGTGTAATAATTATTCATTTATGTGCCTTTAATTTCAACATTTTTGTGCAAGGTAGGAGTTTGAATTAGATAAGCTAATCGTGTTTGATAGATATTGTAAACATAATTCCTCAAAACAATGTAAAAAATAAACTTGAAAGTAAAAAAACAAGAGAGAAAGAGAGAGAGAGAGAGAGAGAGAGAGAGAGAGAGAGAGAGAGAGAGAGAGAGAGAGAGAGAGAGAGAGAGAGAGAGAGAGAGAGAGAGAGAGAGAGATGGAGAGAAAGAGAGAGAGAGAGATGGAGAGAAAGACGGAGAAAGAGAGAGAGAAAGACAGAGAAGAGAGAGAGAAAGAGACATGGAGAGAGAGAGAGAGAGAGAGAGAGAGA
>NW_028234427.1:14223096-14228096 GCF_977035675.1 Penaeus japonicus | reverse complement strand
CATCATCATCATCATCATCATCATCATCATCATCATCATCATCATCATCATCATCATCATCATCATCATCATCATCATCATCATCATCATCATCATCATCATCATCATCATCATCATCATCATCATCATCATCATCATCATCATCATCATCATCATCATCATCATCATCATCATCATCATCATCATCATCATCATCATCATCATCATCATCATCATCATCATCATCATCATCATCATCATCATCATCATCATCATCATCATCATCATCATCATCATCATCATCATCATCATCATCATCATCATCATCATCATCATCATCATCATCATCATCATCATCATCATCATCATCATCATCATCATCATCATCATCATCATCATCATCATCATCATCATCATCATCATCATCATCATCATCATCATCATCATCATCATCATCATCATCATCATCATCATCATCATCATCATCATCATCATCATCATCATCATCATCATCATCATCATCATCATCATCATCATCATCATCATCATCATCATCATCATCATCATCATCATCATCATCATCATCATCATCATCATCATCATCATCATCATCATCATCATCATCATCATCATCATCATCATCATCATCATCATCATCATCATCATCATCATCATCATCATCATCATCATCATCATCATCATCATCATCATCATCATCATCATCATCATCATCATCATCATCATCATCATCATCATCATCATCATCATCATCATCATCATCATCATCATCATCATCATCATCATCATCATCATCATCATCATCATCATCATCATCATCATCATCATCATCATCATCATCATCATCATCATCATCATCATCATCATCATCATCATCATCATCATCATCATCATCATCATCATCATCATCATCATCATCATCATCATCATCATCATCATCATCATCATCATCATCATCATCATCATCATCATCATCATCATCATCATCATCATCATCATCATCATCATCATCATCATCATCATCATCATCATCATCATCATCATCATCATCATCATCATCATCATCATCATCATCATCATCATCATCATCATCATCATCATCATCATCATCATCATCATCATCATCATCATCATCATCATCATCATCATCATCATCATCATCATCATCATCATCATCATCATCATCATCATCATCATCATCATCATCATCATCATCATCATCATCATCATCATCATCCTCATCCTCATCCTCATCCTCATCCTCATTATAATCATTATTCCTATCATCATAATCACTATCACAATCATAACCCATACTGTTGTAGTTATTAGGCTGCGTCCTCATAGGCTGCACAATATACAACATAGTAGACCACAACCTGTGAAGTCATTGATGAGTGTTGGGGACATGTTGTCAATATTCTTGCAATCACTGCATCTTGCATTGTTGCAGATATGTCTCCAAATGCCAGTCGGGATGTTTATGCAAGGTGATCAAATATCATCAATGTGGACGCAACTTTAACTAACTATTGATGCTTTACTATAATTTAAAAATATTATATATAAAAATTTATATATAATATATATAATAACATATATTTTAAAATATTGTTTTATATATAAAATAAAAAAATATATATATATATATTATATTATAAAATATATAATATATATATAAACTTTTTAATACATAATATATATATATATAATACATATTAAAATATATAATAAAATATATAAATATAACATAATATTACATATAAATATATAATATATTATAATATAAAATGTATATATATATATGATATATATATATATAAAATATATATATAAATATATTTAAAAATTAAAAATATAATAAAATTTTAATATATACAATAATCAAGAGAGAGAAGAGAGAAGAAGAAGAGGAAAAGAGAGAGAAGAGAGAAGGAGTAAACCTGTGCATATAATACTTTAAAAACCTCACAATCGGGACACAAGCAAAAAGGGCATACAAACACGACATTCTTTATAAAAAAAAAAAAAGTTCACATCACGCAAAGGCATTGTTATTATTTTTGTGTATTATCATCATCATTATTATCATCATTTCCTCACACTCATTATTGTTATCATTATCATCATGACCAGTATTATGCGATTAGCTAATTCCTGATAATCATCATCATTATCCTTGTTGTCATCGTCATCATTATCATCATCAGCAGCAACAGCATTAGCATTAATGATATCATCAGCATCTTTATTATTCTAGCTTTGTGGAATTATGTTTGCTTTCAGTTATGACTTTTATCAATATAACCATTAATGCTGCTATCACTATCATTGGCATTTTATTTCTTATACTTACACAGACACACACACACACACAATTACACATACACACATACACACACACACACACACACACACATATAAAATATATATATATATATAATAAATATAATATAATTATAAATATATAATGTAATATAAAAATGAAAGATAGATAGTAGATAGATATAGATAAGAATATATATAAATATTATATATATGTATAATATTATATATATATATGTATAATAATAAAAATATAAATAATATATAATAAAAAAATGTATAATATGATATGTATTTACCCAAAAATATATATAAAAATATTAATAATATAATATTATATATATGAAAGATGTAATATAATGATATAATTTTAAAAAATTTAATATTAAAAAATTATATGTATGATAAATATATATATATATATATATATATATATATATATATATAACATACATATACATAAAATATATATAAATATATATATATATATATATATTATATATATATACATATATATAATACATACATACATATATATATAAAATAATATAAATATATATATATATATATATATATATATATATATGTATGATATCTATATGCATATATAAATATATAATATATATATATATATTATAAGTATGTATATATATAAACATATATATATATATATATATATAACATATAAATACATACATAACAATATATATATAAAATATATATAAATATATATAATATATATATATATAAAATATACATATAAATATTAATACATACAATATCTAAACATATATATATTATATATATATAAATTTGTATGTATATAAAATATTATAAATATATATATATAATATATATATATAGTATATTATGTATAAAATATAAATAATATATATAATACATACATATACAATATATATATATAAATATATATATATATATATAAATAAAAATATAATATATAATATATATATATATACATATATATATACATACATACATATATAAAAATATAAATATATATATATATATATATATAAAATAATATATCATATTATGATAAAGTAATATAAATAAATCAATATATAAAAAAAAAAAATTTTTTTAAAAACCCTCACAAACAAAACAAAAACAACAACCACACTACCACACCACAAACACAAAACCACAAACAAACCCCAAAACACCCCCAACAACAAACCCCACCCCCCCACACACCACCCCCAACAACACTCCACCACCCAACCCACCCACACCACCAAAAAAACACACAAACAAACACACACACAAAAAAAACACCCACACACCACCACCACCCCCCACCCACACAAAAACACCCCAACACACACAACAAAACACACACACAACAAACACACAAACCCACACAAAAACAACCCACCCCAAAAAAAAACACACCACACCAACCACCCAAACACACACAACCACAACACCACCCCACCCACCACACCCCAAAACCAAAAACCCAAAAAACCCAACTCACACACACACAACCTAAACCCCAACCCCACAAAACCAAACAAACAAACCCCTCACACAACCCCCCCCACCCACACAAAAAACCACAACCCCCAAACACCACACCACACAACAAACAAAAACAACAAAACACCCAAACACACACCCCAACCACACAACACAAAAAAAAAAAAAAAAAATAAATTTACCACAACAAACACCACACCAACACACACACACCCACACACAAACACCCACACACAAAAATAAAAAGGGAAGAATTAGTATTAAAAAACCCAAACACACACCCAAAACACCACCACACACACACCACACACACAACCCACACACACAACAAACCAAACACCCCCCCCCCCCCCCCCACCACAATAAAAACACACACTAAACACACCACCCCAACACCACACCCACCCACACACACAAACCAAACCCCACACACACAACAAAACCCCAACCACACACACCACACACCACACAACCCCAAACCCATCAAAAAAACACACTCAACAAAACCAACACACCCAACACCCACTTTAACACACACACCCACACACACTCACAAAAAACACACACACCCCACACACACCACACAAAACCATACACAACCCACCCCACACACACACACTCACACACACAAACACACACAAACCCCAAAAAAACACCCAACAACACACACACTACCAACACCCACACAACACACACACACCCACACACACACCACACACCCCAATTAATAGATATATATATAAACAATAAAAACAAACCACCAACCCCACACACACACACACACACCACACACCAACACAACACACCAACACACAAAACACCACAAATACCAACAAAACACACCACCACACACACACACACACACACACCCACACACACAAAAACCCCCCAACACACACACACACACCCCACACACACACCCACACACACACACACACACACACACACACACACCACACACACAGCCTCCCCCCCCCCCCCCCCCCCCCCCCCCCCCCACACACACACCCACCCCACACACCACACACACACCCACACACACACACACACACACCCCCCCCAAACCCCCCCAACACCCCCCCCCCCCAAAAACCCCCCACCCCACCCCCAATCCCCCCCCCAAAAAAAAAAAAAACCCCCACACAACCCCAAAAACCCCAAAACCCCCCCCCCAC
>NW_028234427.1:14198096-14200596 GCF_977035675.1 Penaeus japonicus | reverse complement strand
AGGCTTACTATACATGCGGTGCTGTGCGTCAGTGCTCACAGATGTGCGTTAGGTTCAGATGTAAGAGCGCGTAGGTTGCGCATTGAGAGGGACAGCTGTGCTTTTCTTCTGGAGAGACATATGCAATAACCACATCGTATTTAGCAAGGTCGCGTGCATAAGGAAAGTAGGCAAATGCGCATTTCTTCCAACAGGTGTGACAAGCTCGTCGGAAGGTCAGTTCCGAGTCGGGTGAACTCTATTATAATCCCACAGCTTCGACTTGTGACCTTTGGGCGTTCTTTTTATGCATAAACTAAAATCCGAGAGAACGCAGCCAGCCACGTTAACACACACACACACTCGGCGTAGTTATTTATACACAGGGTCTCTTAGCACGAAGGTCGCCTGTCTTTTTCGTCTCGTCGCCCACAATCCGTTGTTCTCGACGGAGTAGCAGCATCCAGCGTCTGCCGAATGCCCGTCGAGGCGCGCACATGGAAATGAATGATCCGGCTGCGTGCAAGAGGGGCACAAGGGGAGTGCGCTCGGAGCGGAGTGGGCACGACAATCAAGTACGACCCCGTTACGCCGAACCAGACTTTCTCTCTTATTCATTTTCTCATTCACGATTCATTCGAGTTCGTAGGGTTGACAGCGACTCTGCTGAAGGGAGATTAACACCTCTAAGATAAAGCAAGAAGAGGAAGGAGAAAATCGCGGAGAGGGCGCGTAGTGCGATCGCAAGAGAGAGAGAGAGAGATAGAGAGAGAGAGATTCCGGACAAGGTCACCGCGACTTGACCACACGCTCCCTCGGCTACGCGGAACGCATCGAAACAGTTGCTCCTTAATCGGCCAGATCACCGTGAAAATCGGCATTCACTCGCCCCTTTCACTCTCGGCGGTGCAGGAGCGGCGGGGCGCGAGCAGCACGGGTTAAGCGGCGCCTCAGAGGGCAGGGGACGTCGCGCGAGGCAGGCACTGCTGTCGCCATGAAGGAGGCCCCCAGGAGGGGGGGAATGGAGGGGAGGCAGTGGGGTAGGGGCGAGAGGGGAATGGGTGGGGTAGGGGTGAGGGGAGTGGAGTAGGATGGGGGTGAGGCGCTGGGGTAGGGCTCAGGGGAGTACGGGGGGAGGGAGAGCGGTGAATGGGGTGAGCGGAGTGGAGTGGAGTAGAATAGGGGTGAGGGTGGAGAGGAGGAGGATGGATGGGGTTGGGGTCAGGGGAGGGGGTTAAGGGTTAGGGAAATGGGTTAAGGTAGGAGAAGCGGGGGTTGCAGGTGAGAAGGAGTGGCGGAGGGGGTTATGGGGGAAGGGGGGGAGGGTACTGAAGCGGAGTGTGCGATGGGGGGAGTAGGGGAGAGCTGGGAGTAAATGGAAGAGGGAAAGGTAGAAGGAGACAGAATTATTGGTAATGTGATGCGGTGGGCGAGTGAGAGGGAGGGGGGAGGGGGGAGGGGGAGGAGGAGGCGCGGAAGAGGGTAGTGGCAGGGCGTAGAAGGAAAAGAAGGAAATGGAGGAAGAGGACGAGGATAAAAATGAACAGAAAAGAAGGAGGAGAGGAAAAGCGAAGAAAAGAGAAGAGACGATACGAGGAAAGATGAAATGAGAAAAAAAGAAAAAGAAGAAGAAAAGAAAGGAAATAAAAAGAGAGAAAAAAAACAAAAACAAAAGGAGAAGTATATAAATATTGGAAGAAGAAGAGGAAAATAATAGTAGAAACAGAAGATGATAAGATAATAGTGATACACACGGGAAAAGAAGACAGATGATGACACAGTAATGAAAAGATAAGGAATCCCAGGAAGACGAGAGGAAGAGAGACAGAAGAAGAAGAGAAGGAATAGGAGGAGAAGAATGAGAATAAAAAAGGGGGAAAGATAGAGAAAGGAGAAAGAGGAGGTGGAGGAGAAAAAGAAGAAGATGTAGAAGTAGAAGAAGAAAAAGAAGACAACGACGACGGAAAGGTAAAAGAAGAAGGAAAAGACGAAGGAAAAGAAGAAGAAAAAGAAGAAGAAGAAAGAAAGAAAAATGGAGGAGGAGGACGAAGAAAAGGAAGAAGAAAAGGAGGAGGAGGACGAAGAAAAAGAAGGAGGAGGTGGACAACGAAGAAGTTGTAGGAAGAAGACGAAGAAAAATAAGAAAAGGAGGAGGAAGAAGATGAAGAAAAAGAAGAAAAGGAGGAGGAAGAAGACGAAGAAAAATAAGAAAAGGAGGAGGAAGAAGACGAAGAAAAATAAGAAAAGGAGGAGGAAGAAAAATAAGAAGGAGGAGGAGGAGGAGGAGAGAAGAACGGCTGGTCGGGAGGCGAGGTGCGGTCAAAGCTCATTTAGCGAGCATTAGCACCGAACTCGGACTCCCTCCCCGCCCCCTCCCCCTTCCTCCCTCCCCTCTCCCCTCCCCTCCCCTCTCCCCTCTCCCCTCTCCCCTCTCCCCTCTCCCCCCACCCCCTCCCTGGCGCCCAAATGACTCGGGCGAAGGACTCGGCTGGCGGCGTATGGGAAGCGCAGGAACTCAAGG
>NW_028234427.1:14188096-14195596 GCF_977035675.1 Penaeus japonicus | reverse complement strand
TATAGAGACGTATGTTTTATTAATCTATATATTACGCCCATTCACGAAAAAGATCTATATCAATTCGCATACCTTGTTTCAGTATTTAGTATTTAATAAGCATCCAAACACTTACCAAGAGAGATAGTGAATCAGCAAAGTCGTAAACAAAAGTAATTCCTAGAGCCGATGGTGAATCAACAAAGTCGTAAACAAAAGTAATTCCTAGAACCGAAGTAAAACTTTCAGAGGTTCAGATTGCCTCGTGTTGGACATCGTGTGTGAAACATTTCCTTTGCTAATAGTGTCCGATTTCGGTGTCCTCTGGCGTAGAAGGCGGTGCCATTCTGAGGCGCAGAAGTGCCGTGTCACGTTCGGTTAAATTGAATAGCAAAAGAGGTGGAGAGGGGGAGGAAGAGGAGGGGGGAGAGAGGAAGAGGAAGAGGCAGACAGGCAGACAATCAGGCAGGCAGGCAGGTATACAGGCAGGCAGGCAGGCAAACAGACAGACAGACAGGCAGGCAGACAGGCAGGCAGGCAGGCAGGCAGGCAGGCAGGCAGGCAGGCAGACAGGCAGGCAGGCAGGCAGGCAGGCAGACAGATAGACATAAGCATAGACATAGACAGGTTTCCTTCGCCAGACTCCATGCTCAACGCAAACCACAGTGGCCACCCGTTTCAGCATTACAAACTTTGTTGCGGTTAAGATCGGTGATTTTAGAAAGTGAAATTTGGTAACAGGTAAAGTGTGTGTATGTTGGGGGGGGGGGGGGGGGGGGGGTTCATGCATGCGTATATACGTTGACATGTGTTTTTGGTGTGTGTATTTATTTGTGTGTTATTGTATGTGTGTATGAGTGTGGGGAGGGATGGGTGTGTGTATGTGTTTTTGTGTAGGTGGGTGGGTGTATCTGTATGTGTTTGTTTGTATCTGATTGTTTGTGTGTGGGTGAGTGTATTAGTTTATTTGTGTGTGGGGGGGGGGTTGTATGTGTGTGTTTGTTGTGTGTGTGCGTCTGTATGTACATATGTCATTTATGTTTATTAAGGATTCATGCTGTACAAGTTGCAAACAAATTAACTAAAGGATTAACAGGAAAACACACGAATATGCATATTCATATTCTATTTTCCCCTTTGTTATTTTGTCTACAGTGTGTGTGTGTGTGTATTTGTGTGTGTGTGTGTGTATTTGTGTGTATGTGTGTGTGTGTATGTGTGTGTATGTGTGTGTGTGTATTTGTGTGTATGTGTGTGTGTATGTGTGTGTGTGTGTGTGTGTTTATGTGTGTGTGTGTGGATGAAGATGGTAGGATGATATGCATGTGTGTGTATCTATATGTGTATGTGAATGTATGTGTTTGCCTCAGTATATGCATGCGTGATTGATTGTTTACTTGTTTGCGTGTATAAGTGTATGAGTGTGTGTGTGTGTGCATGTGTGTATGTGTATGTGTGTGTATGTGTATTTGTGTGTTAGTGTGTGTGTTTAAATCTGTGGACGCACCCATATTTGCTTATTTGTTCCTTTATCTTCGCTTACATGGACCCCTCCCTTACCACGACCGTAGATTCGAGGGTCAAGCCGTGGTCCAGGTGCCCCTAGGCGACGCTCCGAGCTCTAAGGGGCGTGGCCGTGGGAGGGAGGGAAGGAGGGAGGGGAGGGGAGGGGGAGAGGGAGGTGGTCTTCAAGGTGTAGGTGTGTAGGGCGCTACTACACCGACGGGGGGAGGGGGAGGGGGAGAGGGCTGGTGAGGAAGGAGGAGAGGGGAGGGGGGGTAGCCCCTGTCGTATCACCAGGAAAGAGAGGAGATGGTGGGGAGGGGAGGGGAGGGTAGGGGAGAAGAGGGAGGGGAGAGGGAGGGGGAGGGGGAGGGAATAACAACGTGATGACTAGCTTCCTGTCGGTCGGTGGTGTATGGTGTGTTGGTATTTTGATGCCGCGCTGATTTCCGGTCGTAAGTGTGATGTAACGCGTAGTAGTCTAGGGGATTTAAACCTTATGTGTGTGTGTGGGGGTGTGTATGTGGTTTTCGTGGCAAACAAAAAAAAAAGAATAATAAGAAAAGTTTGGAAATAAGATACTATGGAATAAGAAAGCTTGTTACGAGAAAGATTTAAAAAAAGGGAATAAGAGATAAGGAAGGTTAAACACCATGGAATAAGAAAGGTTACGAGAAAGATAAAGAATTAAGGGAATAATAAGAAAGGTAAAGATAAGGGTAAAGAATAAAGTTAATTAGTTAAAAAGAATAAGGTATTGGTAAAGACTAAAAATGATATAACATATATAACATATATACCACATAACACATTACACAAAATAAAAAAATATATAAAAAATACCATACAACAAATAAAACATACACACCACATAACAACATAATTACATGAGGTAAAACAAATACCAAACAACATTGCAAGACCCCGACGCAACATCAAGAAGTTGCAGAAATCACCTTTTGATTTGCAAGAATCCGAATCTATCCGAATTGATAACAACAACGATTATAACGTCAATGATTTCTGACATTTGATATCCTTCCATGACTCTCCAAAATAAAGATCTTTTAAAAGAGGAGACAGATTTACGGGAAAGTTATTCAAAGTAGCTGTCGCCAAGGATGGAAGCCTTAAATGAAAGAATTAAAGCCGCGTCTGGGATTTTCGATTCGCATTTCTGAAGGGGACGAGTGACACGGCCGTTGGGAAAGGCTTTCAAGGCTTTGGTCTCTCGTTCGTGGAACTTGGGGTCGTGGGACACACGCACACGTACCGTACACGTACACGTATGCGCAGGTACACGTATGCACACTCGCACGTGCACACGCATATGCACATGTACACACACACACACACACACACACACACACACACACACACACACACACACACACACAAACAAACACAAACACACAAAAAAACACAAACACACACACAAACAAACACAAACACACACACTCATTCTTTTCACTCCATTCCTTGACATTCTACCAAACTGTCACGCGCTTTCCTCGGCGTCTTATTCATCATGACAGAACGCGTGTCATTATAACGTTCACATGACACATCCCGACCCGAGGCATATGTGTCACCGCCCATCGACATCAGATTAGACCAGAGAGTCACAATTTAACCCTGTGAAGGACCTCTTGTATTTAGACTAATTTCTCCACGGCCTATATATGGTTTTATTTGTTTTTTAAGATGTTTTTTGTTTATTTATTTATTTATTTATTTATTCAAATATTTATTTATTCATTTATTTATTTATTCGATTATTTTTTTTATTTATTCAATTATTTATTTATTTATTCAATTATTTATTTATTTATTCAATTATTTATTCATTTATTCAATTACTTATTCATTTATTCAATTAGTTATCTATTTATTAAATTACTTATTCATTTATTCAATTAGTTATCTATTTATTCAATTACTTATTAATGAATTAACTAATTGATCAATTTATATGTTTGTTATTATTTTTTTGAGGTCTGCTTCCTCTTTTTCATGTCCACTAATTTCGCATCGACTCAGTTTCATGTTCACTCGATTTGTTTTCGCTCATTTTCATGCCAAGTCACTTTCATATGCCCTCATTTTCGTATGTGCTAATTTTCAAATCCACTTATTTTCATACGAATAACCTCTTATTTACATATCTTCACGGTTCCCTATGTCTGTTCGTGCTTATTCTTTTCAACTCTTCATTCATTCCACCTAAAAAAATGATGATAATGATAATGATGAAAATGACATTGATGAAGATACTGATAATGGTGAAAACGACATTGATAATGCTAATGATAATGACGAAAACGACATTGATAAAGATAATGATGAAAATGACATTGATAAAGATAATAATAATGGCGAAAACGACATTGATTAAGATATTGATAATGGCGAAAACGACACTGATAAAGATAATGATAATGACGAAAACGACACTGATAAAGATAATGACGAAAACGACATTGATAAAAAAATAATAATGGCGAAAACGACATTGATAAAGATAATGATAATGGCGAAAACGACATTGATTAAGATATTGATAATGGCGAAAACGACACTGATAAAGATAATGATAATGACGAAAACGACACTGATAAAGATAATGATAATGGCGAAAACGACACTGATAAAGATAATGATAATGACGAAAACGACATTGATAAAGATAATGATAATGGCGAAAACGACACTGATAAAGATAATGATAATGGCGAAAACGACATTGATAAAGATAATGATAATGGCGAAAACGACACTGATAAAGATAATGATAATGGCGAAAACGACATTGATAAAGATAATGATAATGGCGAAAACGACACTGATAAAGATAATGATAATGACGAAAACGACATTGATAAAGATAATGATAATGACGAAAACGACACTGATAAAGATAATGATAATGACGAAAACGACATTGATAAAGATAATGATAATGACGAAAACGACATTGATAAAGATAATGATAATGACGAAAACGACATTGATAAAGATAATGATAATGACGAAAACGACACTGATAAAGATAATGATAATGACGAAAACGACATTGATAAAGATAATGATAATGACGAAAACGACATTGATAAAGATAATGATAATGACGAAAACGACATTGATAAAGATAATGATAATGACGAAAACGACATTGATAAAGATAATGATAATGACGAAAACGACACTGATAAAGATAATGATAATGACGAAAACGACATTGATAAAGATAATGATAATGGCGAAAACGACACTGATAAAGATAATGATAATGACGAAAACGACACTGATAAAGATAATGATAATGGCGAAAACGACATTGATAAAGATAATGATAATGGCGAAAACGACACTGATAAAGATAATGATAATGACGAAAACGACACTGATAATGATAATGACATTGATAATGATACTGATTATTCACGCTTCCCCTTTGCGTCCACTCCATCTCCCGCCACGTCCCCTATGGATCTAATCACTTGTTCTCTAACTGAATTCCTAGAATTAGTTGCTTCATTCGTTCCTTCATCTCTCCCTCCGTTCTCGAGGTTAATTGCTTCTGCCTTCTAGCAAAGTCCGGGTCGTCGACGCTGCTCCGTGTTGGTAGTGTGTTCATATTTATGTATGTATATGTATATATATATATATATATATATATATATATATATATATATATATATATATTTTTTTTTTTTTTTTTTTTTTTTTTTTTTTTTTATCTACGAATTAGTTGAGTCGCTTAGGTTTTTATTTCTGCATGTACTAAATGTTGTCGTTTTTTTTTTCTTTTTTAAGATGAAGATTTCTGTTTTAACTTTAGAAATAGCTGGGTGGTCATTTACTATGGTTACGAAATGTCATTGATTTGTTTTTTTCTGGTATGTCGAAGTAAAGTCCAGTTTGACAGAAATGATATTATGCTCGATGGTGTGTGCATAGTTTTTTTTTCATATTTCTTAAGGAATAGTTTGGTGTTAATTTATAGCAAGTTCGAAATATCATTAAGACCATTTTTTTGGATTTTGATGTGTTAAAACAATAGATGTTTTTCTTTTTTCGTTCAGGATTAGATAAGTATTGATATGTGTAGTAGATAACGAATGAAGAATGTTTGTGGAAAAGAAAGAGGATGAAAATCATGTGAAAATACTATTCATTTGCAATTTGACTGAAATCAAGTTTGTATCAATGACATAAGGAAATTTGCAGCCGACCATATATATATATATATATATATTTTTTTTTTAAGGAGTAGGTGAGTTTTAATATATGCTGTACGTGGCATATAGAACCTCTACGATTTACGATGCTCTGAAAAGATTTGACTGCTTCGATAATAAATACCACAGTTGAATCCAATTTGTCCAAAATGATATTAGTATCGGTGATATAATGAAATTTGCTTATGAGATTGATTTTGCGGATAATTGGTAAAGCCTCCAAGCTATGGTAGTCCTACGTGTTGTTTTGTTTCTTTGGGAATAGATGCGTGTTAATTCACTGCAAGTGCTAACTGCCATGTACACGTGTTGAAAAAGGGCGAAATTGATATTAAAAACACTGCATTGACATTCAATTTGACTGAAATCATATTATTGATATAATGATAATAATAATAATAATAAAAAAAATATATATATATTATACATACATATATATATATATATATATATATATATATATATATATATATATATATATATATATATATATACATATATATATATATATATATATATACATACATATATATACATATATATAAGACTTTTTTTTCAAAGTCATCCCTACACTCATTAAGTATGAAGGGAAAGGGGAGGGCGGTGAAGTGATTGAGCGAGGGGGAGGGGGAGGGGGGAGGGGGGTAACCAGCGAGGCGCCCCTAAGGTAAACATTTGGAAGTGAGAGAGTGTGATGATGGAAGGGAAGAGGGGAGAGGAAGCGGTAGGATAATGGAAAGGTAAATGGGCAGGAGGGAGAAGGAGGGATAGGGAGAGGGAGAGGGAATGGGAGGAAGGGAGGGAGAGGGAGGGACTGGGAGTTATGGGTAGAAGAGAGAAGAAAGAAGGGAGGGAAAGGGAGGAGGAGAGGGAGTGGGAGGAAGAGAGGGAGGCAGAGGGACTAGGAGTTATGGATAGGAGAAAGAGGGAGAGGGAGGAAGGGAGGGAGAGGGACTGGGAGTTATGGGTAGGAGAGAAAGGGAGAGAGAGAGAGAGTAAAAATAAAAACAATAAGGAGAAAAAAAAACAGGGAAGATGAAAGCAGAAGAAAGAAAGGGGGGGAGGAGAAGAAGGAGAAAGAGGAAGAGTGGGGAGTAAAGGGAAGGAGGAGTAGGAGGAGGAGGAGGGGGGGAGGAAGTAATTCGGCATTTCCGCACTAGCTGTCGATTTCTCAACATATACCGAGAATTACCCATAGGAACTGCTGAGCGCTGGTTACCCGGGGGTGGGGGGTGGGGGAGGCGGTGACGTGAAGTAACATAGTGAGTCTCGTAAGTGCTTTAGGGGTGGGGTGGGGGGAGTGGGGGGATGTATTCCTTGCGAGGCTTTACAGGCTTGGCTTTGCGGGGTTGGCTTTACGGGGTGACTGGCCATTCGTGCGACCCAGCCAAGGTCAGCCTTTTCGGACTCTTAACGAGGGCAAGGGGGTGAGGGGGTGGGGGGTGTCATGGGAAGCTGGTTCGGGCGAGGGGCAGCAAAGGGGCAAAAGGGCACCTATAGACAGCTGGTATAGCACCAAGTCGTGGGGCACGGGAGAGCAGGTGTCAGGTGGTTCAGAACCGTGGGTTAAACAGCCACGGCAAGGGAAAGCGGGTATATGAGCAGTTGGGGAAGGGGGGCATACATCAAAGGTAAAGGAGAAGGGGGGCATAGAAGCAGTGAGGAAAGGGGGCAGACAGGCAGGGGAGGGGAGGGGGCATACAAGTAGGGTAAAGGAAAGACAGTTGTAGATAAAGAGGGAAAGATTTCTCTTTGTGAATTATTTACGAAATGTTTA
>NW_028234427.1:14168096-14173096 GCF_977035675.1 Penaeus japonicus | reverse complement strand
TCACTCACTCACTCTATCTTTCTCTCTCTCTCATTCACTTACTCTCTCTCTCTCTCTTTCTCTCTCTCTCTCTCTCTCACATACACATACACATACACATACACATACACATACACATACACATACACATACACATACACATACACACACACACACACACACACACACACACACACACACACACACACACACACACACACACACACACACACACACAGGCATGTATATATACATACATATATATATATATATGTATGTATATATATGTATATATATAGATATATATGTATATATAAATCTATCTATCTATCTATCTATCTATCTATCTATCTATCTATCTATCTATCTATCTATATATATACACACACACACACACACACACACAAACACACACATGTATATCTATCTATCTTCTCTCTCTCTCTCTCTCTCTCTCTCTCTCTCTCTCTCTCTCTCTCTCTCTCTCTCTCTCTCTCTCTCTCTATATATATATATATATATATATATATACATATATATATATACATATATATACTCTGTGTAATCAAAAGCTTCAGAGGTTTATGGTGCGGTTAGCGTATCCGGAAGGGAAGGAAAGGGTTAACAGGGGATGCTCGCTGACTTGTTTCCTTAAGAGTGTTGGTAAGTGACCCCCCTCCTCCCCCTCTCTTCCGTGACGTCACAACCTAAACTGGATTGAGAATTTTGTTTTTGAAATCCGAATGGAATAGCGGATGCATCATCCATATTGTGTAATCGGTGACTTCTTGGGATTGACTGACTGGCTCTTTGGCAATTTGTTTTATTAACGGTCGAAGGAAAACTCTCTCAGACTGCTGTTTAATAAGGCGAGGCTGTTGTTTCCACGAGTGTGTCTAATTGCAGAATAGCTGATTGCAACACCACCTGTGAAATGCTGTGCAGGGATGTCCGAAACTAATGAATATAATGCAATATTACTATGGGAATGTCTCGCTCTGAAACGCACAGATGTTGAAAAAAAAAGGATTGCAATGTCTCTGGAAGCACTCGACGCGACTGGCTGAAACTGTAGTCACATACGATGGTGACACTGTCGTGGTGTCACGCGTAGAACCTCCTGTAATCCGACGTTGAACCTCCGTGAGCGCAGGTTTTAACGTATTTTCCCACGCAGGAATCGTACGTTAATGCCGTGGGTTCATGATCATGCTGACCATCGCTGCCTGACTTCGAGTGGCCGATTGTCAACTGGCGGTAATCATTCCGATGTCACGATGGCGGAATGACTGACTGACTGCTCATTTGTCTCTCATTTGCCTTTTTTTGTGATTTTTTTTTATTGGATTGAATTTTACTAATGATACTTTTTTCTGTGGAAAATCTGATGATAATTTTTTTTTTCTATTTCCGTAATATTTTTTTTTTCTGATGATACTCTTTTGACGTGTTTTTTTTTTTCTCTCTTTCCTCTTTTCATTTTTATTTCTCTACTTAATTTTACGATGACAACCTACTACCATATTTTCTATCTTTTTCTTTTTTCTTTTCTGTTGCTATTTCTCTGAATTAATTTTCTGGTGATATCCTAATAACGTGTTTTTCTTTTTCTTCTTTGCAGGTGAGTGTCTAACTAAGGATATACATTTAAGGATACGATAGAAACGATGGGTGAGTTTATGTCAAATGTTTTATATCTGTTTTTCCTTCCTCCATTTGGTTCCTTCAAAGATATACCATATCTCTGATGTACCCAAGAGCTTATCAGATTATTAAGTGTTAAATTTATTGATATGATCTTAAATGACGTTAAAAAATCCGATTATTCCAATGGAAAGGTGCATAACAGCTTTAAAAAGCTTCGAAATTCGATGCCTGAAGATGCAGTATTGATTGATTCCGTAATTAACTTCTCCATTTCCAATTGGTTTTGTTAATATGTTTATCATTATGGCTGTCATCTGCATCATCAACTTCCGTCTTCATGAAGGTGCCGCTGGAATACATGTCGAGGACAGGCACATGGGCTGTTTGCTTCGCGGGTTTTTCCTGCTGCTTTCGCTCCTTCTCTGTCTGTCCGTTTGTCTCTTTCTCTTCCTCTCTCTCTCTCTCTCTCTCTCTCTCTCTCTCTCTCTCTCTCTCTCTCTCTCTCTCTCTCTCTCTCTTATCTCTCTCTCTCTCTCTTCTCTCTTCTCTCTCCTCTCTCTCTTCTCTGTTGTCTCTCTCCTTTTTCTACTCTCTCTCTCTCTCTCTCTCTCTCTCTCTCTCTCTCTCTCTCTCTCTCTCTCTCTCTCTCTCTCTCTCTCTCTCTCTCTCTCTCTCTCTCTCTCTCTCTCTCTCTCTCTCTCTCTCTCTCTCTCTCTCTCTCTCTCTCCTCTCTCTCTCTCTCTTTCTCTCATCTCATCACATCTCTTTCTCGCTCATGTATTCTTTCTCCTCTCACATCCTCTTTCTCTCTTTCATATAAAGAAAGGAAATAAGGACAAGAACAGCAATGATAATAATGTTAACTATTAGTACTATTACTCTTACATATCTTTACTACTCTTAATATCACCATTCCTACTACTGCTACTTTTTTCACAAAGGGAGTTCCCCCCCCCCCACACCCACCCATTAAGGGTCGTGACTACTCCACCACTTATTACTTAATCTAAGACGTGCAAATTACATTCTGTTTCACGCTACATTCACTCTTCAGCCAAGTTCTCATGCGAGATTGGTGACCGCCAGTTCATAGTCTTCAGGCTTGATGACCGCGTTCCTCTCAGGCACGGTAGAGTCAGTTCGAAGAAGGGAGGAAGAAGGCAGGGTGCATTCATCCAAACAGCCATTTAGCACGTTTATATATATATATCTTATATATATATATATATATATATATATATATATATATATATTATAAATATATATATATATATATATATATATATATATATATATATATATATATATTTATATATATATCTCTCCCTCTCTGTCTGTCTCTCTCTCCTTCTCTCTCTGTCTCTCTCTCTCTCTCTCTCTCTCTCTCTCTCTCTCTCTCTCTCTCTCTCTCTCTCTCTCTCTCTCTCTCTCTCTCTCTCTCTCTCTCTCTCTCTCTCTCTCTCTCTCTCTCTCTCCCTCTCTCTCTTCTCTTTTCTCTCTTTCTCTCTCTCCCTCCCTCCCTCCCTCCCTCACTCCCTCCCTTTTCCTCTTCTCTCTCTTGTATGAACCATAATCAGTGATTTAGATTTGTTTCCCTTTTCTAGTTTTTTTTTCCTCATCACCACGTCGCTTTTCGGATGATAATAAGGCAAGATTTGTTTTTTTCATATTAGGGATACATCCCATTAGTGGACCATTATGTAGCACCAGATACCATTTTCATATCTTTTATTCGTACGTGTGCTTATTAAATCTTAGGTACAAAATACTTTCTTAACGTTCTTTTTGGGAGAACCGATATCCTTATCATATGCATTATTAAACCCCAATGGATCACCCTGGGTTATTTCCTCAGCTGATGTGATCTCATTCTAAAACTTACCTGAGCTACCTCTGGGCGCCTAGCCTTCCCCGTATTGTTTAGACTGCCCAGCAAGATTTACAGATAAATGTAAACATGTAAATCTTGCAACCCGGGGCTACTCCGCGTCCAGATATGGTTTTAGAATGTAATTAGTAAAGCAAAACACAATAACCTGTCCTCTTTATTCCTCTATGTTTCCCGTTATTGAAGTATTAGTGTAATAAGGATTTAGAAAGACGATAAAGAGTCAGAACTGGGAGGAGTAGAGAAGTTATCCTATACTCTAAAAAAAGAAGAAGAAAAAAAAAAGTAATTCTCACCTTTACGCTTTCAAAGGAGCTTTTATTCATATATCTATTGATACTATATACGTGTATGTTTTGTAAGTAATCCTTATGAACATTCGGTAGAAATATTGAAACGTGTTTTCATTAATACTGAATTGAAATCATATCGATCCAATGTTTTATATCCCGCCAAAATGGTGATAATTCCCGATGCGTTTGTAGCTAGATAAAATAAATGAAATCGAGGCGTTATATTCTCTGCTCTCATTTTTTTATTTTATGAATAGATCGTTTGTATAATGACGATATATGGATAATTGAATTCGTATACTATAGAACCCTGCTTTCCTGTTTACTTGAGGTAAAAGCAATATCATCACCAGCCATCACCACTACCTCAGACATCTCTATAAAGAATCTATACATCATTGCACGTCTATAAACATCATTTCCCTCTCGCTGCCTTACTGTATCACGGCTTCTCCTTCTGCCTGATATAACATCACATGTCTAAAGGTGATGATGCGTCGAGTGTCCGGTGATGATGCGTCGAGTTTCGGTGATGATGCGTCGAGTTTCCGGTGATGATGCGTCGTGTATCCAGTCATGATGCGTCGAGTTACTGGTGATGATGCGTCGAGTGTCCGGTGATGATGCGTCGAGTGTCCCGGTGATGAGGCGTCGAGTTTCCGGTGATGATGCGTCGAGTTTCCGGTGATGATGCGTCGAGTGTCCCGGTGATGATGCGTCGAGTTTCCGGTGATGATACGTCGAGTTTCCGGTGATGATGCGTCGAGTGTCCCGGTGATGAGGCGTCGAGTTTCCGGTGATGATGCGTCGAGTATCCGGTGATGATGCGTCGAGTGTCCCGGTGATGATGCGTCGAGTTTCCGGTGATGATGCGTCGAGTTTCCGGTGATGATGCGTCGAGTGTCCCGGTGATGATGCGTCGAGTATCCGGTGATGATGTGTCGAGTGTCCCGGTGATGATGCGTCGAGTTTCCGGTGATGATGCGTCGAGTGTCCCGGTGATGATGCGTCGAGTTTCCGGTGATGATACGTCGAGTTTCCGGTGATGATGCGTCGAGTGTCCCGGTGATGAGGCGTCGAGTTTCCGGTGATGATGCGTCGAGTATCCGGTGATGATGCGTCGAGTGTCCCGGTGATGATGCGTCGAGTTTCCGGTGATGAGGCGTCGAGTTTTCGGTGATGATGCGTCGAGT
>NW_028234427.1:14143096-14158096 GCF_977035675.1 Penaeus japonicus | reverse complement strand
AATTGTTGTTAGATTGGTAAAGGTGATCGGTAATTGTTATTAAATCGGTAAAGGGAATCGGTAATTGTCAATAGATCGGTAAAGGTAATCTGTAATTGTTATTAAATCGGTATTTGTCATTAGATCGGTAAAATTAATCGGTAATTGCTATTAAATCGGAAACTGTTACATAGAAAGTATTTTGTTGTCTGTTGATGTGAGGAGATCATATGTAATCAATTAGGGGTTGCAGGGCTTAATGAGTAGCCAAGTAAGAAAATAATTAAATAGCGAATATTATTTGTTTCCTAAAATTTAAAACTGCAGTTGAAGTCACCCTCAGAACACACTGAAGGTCACGGGAATTTCAGAGGAAGATCCAGTGAAGGGCGAAGCACAGCTATTTAATGGTCTGTGTATATACATTCCGATCACAAATTTAATTTCGTTGTTAGTAACTTCCACAAAGAGGGTTTCGGTAGGAGGATTTAATGAAGATATATTCTGCCGATTATTAGCTTAACGTGAGTCACTATACATATGGTGCTACACCACGGCGCGTCCTGTATCTGTGTTACTGAAGAGAGGTGACTTATCTTGCAGGGTATAGAATGGACATAGACTACCTTCTAGTTGTGTTTTACTGAAGCCTCGAATGCCAAGGGGAGAGAGAAGAGAGAGAGGAAAGAGAAGGGAGAGAGAGAAGAGGGAGGGGAGAGAGAAAGAGGATGGGGAGAAAGGGTTAGAGAGAAGAGAGTGAGGGGGAGGGGACAGTAAGAGAGGGAGGGGAGAGTGAGAAAGAGAGAGAGAGAGAGAGAGAGAGAGAGAGAGAGAGAGAGAGAGAGAGAGAGAGAGAGAGAGAGAGAGAGAGAGAGAGAGAGAGAGAGAGAGAGAGGCAGGGACAGAAAGAGCCAAAAAAAAAAGAAAAAAAAAGAGAAAAGTGTAGAAATTTACACAATATTACATCTTAAGAAGATTTCAACCTTCCTAATCCGATGTGATGGTTATGACCGCGGACAACAGTTTGTTATTCATCAATGACAAAGAAAGACGCAACGGTGACCTCTGTTGCAAAGGGAGAGCAGAGAGGCCTGTCAGTCGGCCGTGAGGGTCAGCCATACCCTAGAGAGGTGACCGCCATGTGGGTGACCTTGCCTATGGGTCAAAGGTAACAGTGATCTTTCCTTATATCAGAGTCTGGTGCCGTGGGAGGGGGAGGGGGGGAGAGGGTAGAAGGGGCGAGTAGGCATCACGTGGTAGAGAGAGAGAAGGAAAGGGATGGGGGGAGGGGGAGGGAGAGGGAGAGGGAGATGGAGATGGAGATGGAGATGGAGAGGAAGAGGAAGATGGAGAGGAAGATGGAGAGGAAGATGGAGATGGAGAGGGAGGAGATGGAGATGGAGAGGGAGAGGGAGATGGAGATGGAGATGGAGATGGAGAGGGAGATGGAGATGGAGATGGAGATGGAGATGGAGATGGAGATGGAGATGGAGATGGAGATGGAGATGGAGATGGAGATGGAGATGGAGATGGAGATGGAGATGGAGATGGAGATGGAGATGGAGATGGAGATGGAGATGGAGATGGAGATGGAGATGGAGATGGAGATGGAGATGGAGATGGAGATGGAGATGGAGATGGAGATGGAGATGGAGATGGAGATGGAGATGGAGATGGAGATGGAGATGGAGATGGAGATGGAGATGGAGATGGAGATGGAGATGGAGATGGAGATGGAGATGGAGATGGAGATGGAGATGGAGATGGAGATGGAGATGGAGATGGAGATGGAGATGGAGATGGAGATGGAGATGGAGATGGAGATGGAGATGGAGATGGAGATGGAGATGGAGATGGAGATGGAGATGGAGATGGAGATGGAGATGGAGATGGAGATGGAGATGGAGATGGAGATGGAGATGGAGATGGAGATGGAGATGGAGATGGAGATGGAGATGGAGATGGAGATGGAGATGGAGATGGAGATGGAGATGGAGATGGAGATGGAGATGGAGATGGAGATGGAGATGGAGATGGAGATGGAGATGGAGATGGAGATGGAGATGGAGATGGAGATGGAGATGGAGATGGAGAGGGAGAGGGAGATGGAGAGGGAGATGGAGATGGAGATGGAGATGGAGATGGAGATGGAGATGGAGATGGAGATGGAGATGGAGATGGAGATGGAGATGGAGATGGAGATGGAGATGGAGATGGAGATGGAGATGGAGATGGAGATGGAGATGGAGATGGAGATGGAGATGGAGATGGAGATGGAGATGGAGATGGAGATGGAGATGGAGATGGAGATGGAGATGGAGATGGAGATGGAGATGGAGATGGAGATGGAGATGGAGATGGAGATGGAGATGGAGATGGAGATGGAGATGGAGATGGAGATGGAGATGGAGATGGAGATGGAGATGGAGATGGAGATGGAGATGGAGATGGAGATGGAGATGGAGATGGAGATGGAGATGGAGATGGAGATGGAGATGGAGATGGAGATGGAGATGGAGATGGAGATGGAGATGGAGATGGAGATGGAGATGGAGATGGAGATGGAGATGGAGATGGAGATGGAGATGGAGATGGAGATGGAGATGGAGATGGAGATGGAGATGGAGATGGAGATGGAGATGGAGATGGAGATGGAGATGGAGATGGAGATGGAGATGGAGATGGAGATGGAGATGGAGATGGAGATGGAGATGGAGATGGAGATGGAGATGGAGATGGAGATGGAGATGGAGATGGAGATGGAGATGGAGATGGAGATGGAGATGGAGATGGAGATGGAGATGGAGATGGAGATGGAGATGGAGATGGAGATGGAGATGGAGATGGAGATGGAGATGGAGATGGAGATGGAGATGGAGATGGAGATGGAGATGGAGATGGAGATGGAGAAGGAGAGAAGAGAGAAAAGAGAAGAAAAAGACCGACAGAAACACCCCCCCCCTCCCCCCCAGCCGAATCTTAACCTACCGCTTCCAACACCGGAATCACATCCACAGAAAAAAAAATCATCTTCGAAAGCATAGTCACAGCCACACATTTATTATATATATATATATATATAATAATAATAATAATAATAATAATAATAATAATAATAAATCACTGCCACTAATTGAAAGGAAAAACTCACGACGTTTCGAACTTTTAAAGAAAGTTCCTCACCAGCCGAAAGCAATCCAAAAATGAATAGGAGAAGTAAAAAAAAAAAGGAAAAAAAAAATACTTCTATTCATTTTTGGATTACTTTCGCCTGATGAGGAACTTTCTTTAAAAGTCCTTTCAATTAGTGGCATTGTTTTATCATTCTGTTATGTGCACGTTACTGTGTTTTGTGATTCATATATATATATATATATATATATATATATATATATATATATATATATATATACATATATATACAAATATATATAAATATATAATATATGTATACATATTGATATAATATATATATATATATGATATATAATATATATATATATATATGTATACATATAATAATATATGTGTAATACTGTGATATATATATATAATATATATATATATATAATTTATTATATATATATATATTATATTATTATATGTATACATGACAATATATAATATATATAGTTATATATATATATAATAATTATATATATATATATATATCAATATATATACATATATAATATATATATATATATATATACATAATATACATATTATTATATACATATTGTATTACATGTATATATATATATCTATATATAATATATATATAATTATATATATATATATATAATATATATATATATACATGTAATACATACATTATATATACTATAATATATTATATATATATATATATATATATTATATATCATATTCATTATATATATATAAATATAATATACAATATATATATATCTATATTATATATTATACATATATACTACATGTTATACATTTTATATATATATATAATATATATATATATGTATTTATATATATTATATATATATATATATATATTATATAATTTACATATACACACACACACACACACACACACACACACACACACACACACACACACACACACACACACACACACACACACACACACACACACACACACATATATATGTATGTATGTATGCATATACGTGTGTTGTTCAGGTATACGAAGCTGCACAGCAGGATATGTATAGGTCATACGTATAAAATCTAGAAAGAGAAAAAGTTAAGAATCACGTTCAACATCTTAATGGGATTCGATCGTGAGAGAAACACTGTATATGTGATACAGAACCCCTATTCAGATGCTTATTTCTGAACAGATGATTAGTCAGCAGATAATGATTGTGGAAAGGGGAGAGGGGAGAGGGAGAGGGGGGATGAAGAGAGAAAGGGGGAAAGGGAGGTAGATGGTGAGAGAAAGGGGGGAAGGGAGAGAGAAGGATAGGAAAAGAAAGGGGGAGGGAGAATGGAGAGAGAAAGGGGAAAGGGGAGTTAGGGGGAAAAGGAGAGGGAAAGAGAGAGGGAGAGGGAGAGGGAGCGGAAGAAGGAGAAGGAGAAGGAAAAGGAGGAGAAAGAAAGTGAGAGGGAGAGAGAGAGATGGAAGAGGGAAAATGAGATAGTAAGGGCGAGGACGAGAATGAAGAAAGGAGAGAAAAGAGAAGAAAAAGACCGACACAAACACCCCATCCGAACCTTAACCTACCGCTTCCAACACCGGAATCACATCCACAGAACAAAAAAAAATCATCATCGAAAGCATAGTCACAGCCACACATTTAATTGATAATAATTATAAATAATAATAATTAAAAAAAAAAAAAAAATAAGGGGCCAAGGCATCCTCCCCCCCCCCCTTCCAGAGTACAAGAAGAGCAGTCAGTCCTCAGCGGAAGGCGCCCCTCCCAAAATGGCGAAGCTCATAACTTTAAATAATTTCCTGGTTGGCGGTTTCATATATCACAGACGCTAGGCTTGGTGAGGACGTAGCAGGGTTGGTGATTTTTTTTTTTGTTTCATCTTCATCAAAAAATATATCGGATTTATTTTATTTTAAATAGAATTTATAAAATCTGTGTTGGATTTTTATTTATTCAAATCAGATTTTTTTTTTTCATTTTTTTATTATTATTATTGTTATTGTTATTATTATTATTATTATTATTATTATTATTATTATTAATATTATCATTATTATTATTATTATTATTATTATTATTATTATTATTATTATTATTATTATTGTTATTATTATCATTATTATTATTATTATCATTATTATCTTTATTATTATCATTATAATGTTTAATCACAAAGAAATCTTACCTTGATAATAATATTAATCTGAATCTTATCGTATACATATTTCTTCGATGTGTTTCTTATTATTTGACTTTTCGTTACGTGTTGGGGTTCAAGAGGTTCAGTGTAGATAGACCCTGGTTCGGGGGGGGGGGTTGTGCATACGCGCGCATACGTAATCACACACGTACGCGCACACATTCTCTTTTTTTTTTCTTTCCTTCTCTATCTCTTTTCTCTCTTCTGTCTGTCTCTCGTTCTCTCTTTCTGTCTCTCGCTCTCTTTCTTTCTGTCTCTCGTTCTCTCTCTTTCTGTCTCTCGTTCTCACTCTCCTCTCTCTCTCTCTCTCTCTCTCTCTCTCTCTCTCTCTCTCTCTCTCTCTCTCTCTCTCTCTCTCTCTCTCTCTCTCTCTCTCTCTCTCTCTCTCTCTTTCCCTCTCTCTCTCTCAACCACTCTTTTTCATTCACTCTCACATTCAGTTTTTTACTCACTCACTCACTTAGGTACTCACTAACACACTCACTAACCCTCTTACTCATCATGTCACTCACTCACAACAAAAGTTGAATGTTGCAACAGAACAAGGAAAATAAGAATATTTCAACATAACATCTTAGAAAAGCTGTCTATTCATTAAAACCAATTATAAATTCAACCAAGAAAATTTGAATATAGTATCTTTAAGAAGAAAGAAAAAAACTGTTTATATATTCATCTATTTACAATAGAACCCCGAAATCGAAACATTATTCAAACAGAAAGAAAAAAAAAAAAAAAAAAAAAATACAGAAGTCAAAGAAGACATGCTGAACGCTCATTGCAAGAGATGAGGTCCTCAAGTAATAAAACCTGAACGCCACTTGACCGCCATGCGCGTTCATGTCACCGAGCGTCGCCTTACGTGCGTGCGTGCGTGCGAGCGGGTGCGTCAGATATCCGTGATAGCTGACTCACGGGAGGAGGGAGGGGAACAGCATCGGTTTTTCTAGCTCCTTTGGGGGGAGATAAAGACAGCATCACTAAGGCCTTTTGATTTTGTTTTGATAAGAGTTAAAGATGGAATTATGATTTTTTTTTTTTTTTTTTTTTTTTTTTTTTGCAACGGATGACTTCAGTAGCATGACATATCATAAAGCTCTGAAGGGGAAGTCAATGTCACTCTCCTCCAGCTCCCCCTAAGACACAGGTCGATGAAAACAGCTGATTGATAGTTCCTTGGAGGCCACCGTCTAATTCTAACTCGGAGGAGGAAAGCGGAAGTAGACCCGGCGGGATGTTGAAACCTGGGGCTTCATTCGGCGCGTGAAAAAGGCGAGGTTGACTTATTTTCTTGTCGGGGCTTTCGGGATGGACTACATGCGTTAGCGCTTCTCGCTCTCAAACGCTGGCTCGCACAACACGCACGCACGCACGCACGGACACACGCACGGACGGATGGACGCACACTCACACTCTAACTTACTCACTCACGTACGCATACCCACCTAATTATGTGTGTGTGTGTGTGTGTGTGTGTGTGTGTGTGTGTGTGTCCGAGCCAATAGCAAGAATGTATGTATATATATATGTGTGTGTGTGTGTATGTGTATGTGTTTGAGTATGTGCATGTGTGCGTGTGTATGTGTGCGTGTATGTGCGTGCGTGCATTTGTATGGCCAAACCAACGACAAGAGTGAAACCTCAGCACCGGGGCCCGAACACGACCCAGCGGCGGAAACCCTTTTGATAATGGCTTCATTTGCGGCCGAAGTGCAGATCCGTCACCAAATAAATTAACTTGTCTCCAGCCAAGAAAAAGAGGGCCGGGTGGCTGCTGGTACATGGCTGGAGACATAATTAACTGGGGGAATAGGGAGTGGGAGTGGGTGAAGGAGAGGGAGTGGAGAGGGGGTAGGAAAATGAGAGGGAGAGGGGTGGGAAAAGGAGAGGGAGAGGGGTGGGAGAGGGAGTGGGAGTGGGAGATGGAGAGGGTTGGGAGAGGGAGTGGGTTGGGAGTGGGAGAAGGATAAGGAGAGGGAGAGGGGTGGGAGAATGAGTGGGAAAAGGAGAGGGGGAAGGGGTAAGAGAGAGAAGGCGAGGAAATGAGAAACTGGGGAAGGAATGCGAGTGGGAGACAGTGGTGTTGGGGGGAAGGATAAGAGAGGAGGGGAATGAGGGGAAGAGCAATTGAGGAAAGGACAGCTGTTGAATCAGAAAGCCAGTGTGAATATAAGTTATCTTTATAATGAATACTAATATTATAAACGTTTGTATTATTATTATTGTTTTTGTTGCTACAAATACTATCAGTACTATTTTCAATATCACTGCCATTAATATTGGAATAGTTATCATGATCATCATTTTAGCTATCATCTATATAACACTATTGTCAGTAATCGTAGCATCATCAAATTAAATTCTTTGTTATTACCAGTGCAATAATAATGAAAGTATTGAATATGTTCAGAGAACTGCATAGATCTTTGGGATGTTGAAGCGTATCAGTGCCATGGGGTTGACCTCGTGCGATACGTGACCTGACCTCTGATGCATACACCATTTTCTGAAACTATTCGCATACAGACACATAACATAAACAAATTCTAACACATACGCAAACAAACATACCACACTCTCCAAACAACACCACACATTACTTTAACAAACACACTAAACAAACACAAACACGAACACAAACTACACACACACACACACACAACACACACACACACACACGCACCACGCACACACACAAAACTCTAACTTTACTCACTTTCAAACGTACGCAATACCACCTAATATGTGTGTGTGTGTGTTGTGTGGGTGTGTGTGTGTGTGTTCCTAGCCCACAAATCAATAAAATAGTATATATATATATATATTTTTGTGGTTGTGTATGTGTAAGTGTTTTTTAGTATGTGCATGTGTGCGTGTGTATGTGTGCGTGTATGTGCGTGCGTGCATTTGTATGGCCAAACCAACGACAAGAGTGAAACCTCAGCACCGGGGCCCGAACACGACCCAGCGGCGGAAACCCTTTTGATAATGGCTTCATTTGCGGCCGAAGTGCAGATCCGTCACCAAATAAATTAACTTGTCTCCAGCCAAGAAAAAGAGGGCCGGGTGGCTGCTGGTACATGGCTGGAGACATAATTAACTGGGGGAATAGGGAGTGGGAGTGGGTGAAGAAGGGAGTGAGATGGGGATGGAAAAAGAAGGGAGAGGGTGGAAAAGGTGAGGGAGAGGTGGTAGGAGGGAGGGGGAGTGGGAGATGGAGAGGGTTGGGAGAGGGAGTGGGTTGGGAGTGGGAAAGATAAGGGAAGGGGATAGGTGGAGAATGATGAAAAGGAGAGGGGGAAGGGGTAAGAGAGAGAAGGCGAGGAAATGAGAAACTGGGGAAGGAATGCGAGTGGGAGAAGAGGAGTGGGGGGAAGGAAAGAGAGAGGGGAAGAGGGGGAAGAGAAATAGAGAAAGGAAGCAGTAGAAACAGAAAGCCAGTGTGAATATAAGTTATCTTTATAATGAATACTAATATTATAAACGTTTGTATTATTATTATTGTTTTTGTTGCTACAAATACTATCAGTACTATTTTCAATATCACTGCCATTAATATTGGAATAGTTATCATGATCATCATTTTAGCTATCATCTATATAACACTATTGTCAGTAATCGTAGCATCATCAAATTAAATTCTTTGTTATTACCATGCCTATAATAAGAAAGTATTGTAATGTTCAAGAACAGCATAGATCTTTGGGATGTTTGAAAAAGCCGTATACATGGCCATGGGGTTGACCTCGTGCGATACGTGACCTGACCTCTGATGCATACACATATACATACACATATACACATACAGACACATACACAAACACAAATACAAACACAAACGCAAACACAAACATACACACACACACAAACACACACACATACACACACACATACAAACACACACACACAAACACAAACACAAACACAAACACAAACACAAACACACACACACACACACACACACACACACACACACACACACAAATAATATATATATATATCATATCTATATATGTATATATATATATTTACATTACCATCACACACCCACACAGATATATATTATTAATTATATATCATATATATATTATATAAATATCTATATATATATATACATACACACACACACAGATATATATATATATATATATTTAGATATATAGATATATATATATATTTATATAAAATATATAAAATATATATATATATTATACTATATATATAGATATATATATAATTTATTTATATATATACATATATAAATATATATTTATATATATACATATATATTTTCTATATATATATATATATATGTATATATATATATATATATATATATATATATATATATATATATATATATATATATATATGTATATACATATATACAGACATATATACACACATATAAATACACCTAAACATACATTCAAATTTATACATACGTATACATAAATATGCATCTATGTCTCTATACACGCACACACCCACGCACACAGGAAGACCAGAGCCACGTGCCTCGGCTAGTCTCGTCACACTCCAGTAGTCAACATAATGAGTGAAATCGTCAAGACGTGAAACTGTGGCCCTGAGGCCTAAGAGTCGGTTCATCGCCTCCTGCTTTCGACGTCTCAATCGTGTGTCTTCAGTAAAGTTAGATAAAAAGAAAATAAAGAAATGATAATAAGCTTTTTTTTTTTTTCTTATGGCCGGTGAAATGCATGGCTGAAAGGTTGGGATTTCATCGATAACCTCTCTGGAAAGATTTCTTTATTAATTTTGATTGGTATTAATTCGTGAGGGAGAGGAGAAGGAGGAGGAGGAGAAGGGAGAGAAAGGAAAGTCATGCTATTATCGCGGAGTCTCTTACGGAAGGAATTGAGAGAGGGATTGGGGGAAGGAGAGGGAGGGGGAGAGGGAGAGAGAGAGAGAGAGAGAGAGAGAGAGAGAGAGAGAGAGAGAGAGAGAGAGAGAGAGGGGGGGGGGAAGGAGAGGGCAAAGTAGAGGGAGAGGGAGGAGGAGAGGGAGAGGGAGGGGAAGGGGGAGGGGGAGGGGGTGAGAGGGAGAAGGATAAAGAAAGCGAAAGAGAAGGAGAAGAAGAAGGAAAAGGAGAATCAGAATCAGAATAGAGAGAGAGTAAGAGAAAGAGAACGAGAAAGAGAAAGAAAAACAAAAACAGAGACAGAGGCAGAGGCAGAGGCAGAGACAGAGACAGAGACAGAAACAGAAACAGAGACAAAGAGACAGAAAAACAGAGAAACAGAGAAACGGGGAAACAGAAACAGAGAAAGAGAGGAAGACAGAGGAAATTAGACGAATAGATAACCAGAGAAAGAGACCCCTACAGGCCTACTACACCTTCCCTCGCGAGCGCACGGACGAGTGTTGCATCATCACACGGGACACGACACACCGCCGCCCGCCCGCCCGCCCGATCGTTAGTGCCTCGGTGATAATTCCTTCATAACAACCCTTCGGAAACCGCAAGGAGAAAGGCCTCGTCGATTCCTAGTCGATTCTGAAGCTTCAAGTGTCGATTTGCTCGACGGTTGGGCTGGGAATTTTTACTTTATTCGAGACAAACATGGGAGGGAGGGAGGGAGGGAGGGAGGGAGAGAAGGAGGGATTGAGGGAGGGAGGGAGGGAGGGAGGGAGGGAGAGAAGGAGGGAGTGAGGGAGATAAGGAGGGAGGGAGAGAAGGAGGGATTGAGGGAGGGAGAAAGAGAAGGAGGGAGTGAGGGAGATAAGGAGGGAGGGAGAGAAGGAGGGATTGAGGGAGGGAGGGAGAGAAGGAGGGAGAGAAGGAGGGAGGGAGAGAAGGAGGGATTGAGGGAGGGAGGGAGAGAAGGAGGGATTGAGGGAGGGAGAGAGAGAAGGGGGAGGGAGGGAGGGAGGGAGAGAAGGAGGGAGTGAGGGAGATAAGGAGGAAGGGAGAGAAGGAGGGAGGGAGAGAAGGAGGGATTGAGGGAGGGAGGGAGAGAAGGAGGGATTGAGGGAGGGAGGGAGAGAAGGAGGGATTGAGGGAGGGAGGGAGAGAAGGAGGGAGTGAGGGAGGGAGGGAGAGAAGGGAGGGAGGGAGGGAGGGAGGGAGGGAGGGAGGGAGGGAGAGAAGGAGGGATGGAGGGAGGGAGGGAGAGAAGGAGGGAGGGAGGGAGAGAAGGAGGGAGGGAGGGAGGGAGGGAGAGAAGGAGGGATTGAGGGAGGGAGGGAGAGAAG
Source organism: Penaeus japonicus (assembly GCF_977035675.1). NCBI lineage: Eukaryota > Metazoa > Arthropoda > Malacostraca > Decapoda > Penaeidae > Penaeus > Penaeus japonicus. Next base: position 14,146,540 of record NW_028234427.1, on the reverse strand, counting down.
GAGGGAGGGAGGGAGGAAGGGAGGGAGAGAAGGCGATCTTGTTTCCTTGCGACGACACGACGAATAGAAAGATTTAGGGAAAAAAGGAAAAGGAGTTAGTCTTTGTGGATTTGCTTTAATTAAGGGGAAATGCAAGCTTTTCCTTGCCTGTTTATTCTTTCGATGGACTCCTATGTGCGTATGCCTTTTTTATATGTGTATTTAGCGTCCATGTGCGTATTCTACGTTCATTCGCATTTTCTACGGCCATGTGCGTATATTCCACGGCCATGTGCGTAATCCACGTCCATGTGCATATCCTACGTCCATTACGTATTCTACGTCCATGTGCGTATTCCATGTCCATGTGCATATTCCACGTCCATGTGCGTATTCCATGTCCATGTGCATATCCTACGTCCATTACGTATTCCACGTCCATGCGCGTATCCCACATCCACGTGCGTATCCCACGTCCATGTATATACTTCAAGTCCATGTACACATTTGCTTGCATGCATGCGTTCAGGCCTCGCTCTTTGTTGGACACACACACACGAGGAGGAACGCAGAGTAGTCCCGACGTCCCAGGGCTCAGAAAAGCGCCCGTGTTTGTCTATCATTAGTGGAGCAAGAAAGCGTGGATGAGAGGACGTGTGTCGGTGGAGTGGGAGTGGGTGGGGGAAGTGGGCGTGGGTGGGGGAGTGGGCGTGGACAGGGGAGGGAGGGGTGTCTCGACGGGGGGGGGGGGTCCAGAATGTCCCTAGTTTGGCTTCTGTATCTCGGCGGGGCGGTGTTGTCCTGTAGAAGAAGTGAGAGAGATATGAGAGAGAGAGAGATGAGAGAGGGAGACGAGAAGAGAGGAGAGAGAGACGGGTAGAAAGTAGAGGGAAGGGAGAGGGGGTGGGTGAGAGAGGAGAGAGTAAAGAATAGAGCGATATGAGAGGAGCGAGAGGAGAAAAGGAAGGGAGAGTGGGGGAGGAAAGAGGGAAGAGTAAAGAATAAGAATATATGAGAGGGGAGAGGAGGAGAGAGAAGAGAGGAAAGCGATGAACGAAGATGTAAAAGGGGAGAGAGTAGAAGAAAGGGAGAAGGTGAGGGGAGAGAGGAGAGAGGAAAGATTAGAGAGTATAGAGGATAGAATAAGGAGGAAAGGGGCAAGAGGAGAGGAAAATGAGAATACGGACGAAAGAAGAGAAAGAGGAAAGAGGTAAAAAAAGAGAGATAAACAAAAACAAAGATAAAAAAAAGATAAACAGAAATAGACAAACAAACACAGAACAAACAAAACAAACAAACAAATACGCATACAAGAAATCACGCAACAAAAAACAAACAAACAAACAAAAAAAAACAAAAAAACGAAGGAACATTCAGACACAAACACCAACTCCCAAAAATTAAGAAACGAAGCTGTTTATAGCCTTCTTCTTCTTCTTTTTATATTTTTGTTTTATGGCGTCCCAGACCGGACGTCCACACAGCCGCCACCACAAGAACGATCCACCGCCGAAGTCGCTCTTAAAGCCACAATCAGACCATGAACCACCACAGATGACAAGCCACAAAGCAAAAGGATCATTTACGGTTACGGCCCATCGCGAGTTAATCGGGTCCTTAAAGGTTCTAATCCTGTTAGATAATCAAAGCTAGTGACCTTTAAGGCTGATTGTCAAGCTAGCCAGAGGGGCCCGGGGGGGGGGGGGCTTCTCTATCAACTTTCTATTTATCTTTTTATCTGTTATTAACTCGGAAGTCTTATCTACCATCGAGATTGTTATTGTTATTATTTTTGTTGTACGTATAGCCCGAAGACCACCCGATATGGTCATCGGGTGTTATTGTGAAGCTTAATCACCACACAAACACTCATAATTCAGTATATTTTGTTAAGATAGTGTGAACATGAAAACCCAGATGAGGAATTTCGCAATCATAACAGTCTCCTTGTCAACTGCTCACGTTCCAGCACTTACGGTGAGCGAGCATGCTTCCGGTGATGATTATTTTCTTCATTAGCGAGCATCTGAAAGGGAATTGTGCTCATGCGCTGACACATACACATAAACATGTACATGCGCATGCAGATGCAGATGCTGATGCACATGCGAATGCACACACACACACACAAACACACACACACACACACACACACACATATGTATACATACATAGAGAGAGGGATTTGATTTTGATTTTGATATGTTTATTCATACTATATACATTGTATACACATGAATAGGCATAGGAACTATGCCTAAATGATTTGTACAGTTCATATTAGTTTCTGAGACATACATTGTTGGTAAAACAGATATTACTGTGACCCTGTCAATCAATAAGCTAGGGCAAAGCTATACATAAGACATAGTAGTGCATGTATATCACTCTAGAGAGGCCTTGCAATTTTATCTATTACAGGCAAAGTCTTTGTGTTTACGTAATATATCTGATAAAATGCCGTCCTCTATAAAGGATGTTGCAATACTGTACAATGTTTTACGTTCAAGAGAGAGAGAGAGAGAGAGAGAGAGAGAGAGAGAGAGAGAGAGAGAGAGAGAGAGAGAGAGAGAGAGAGAGAGAGAGAGAGAGAGAGAGAGAGAGGGAGAGAGGTAGAGAGAGAGAAAGAGAGGTAGAGAGATAGAGAGAGGTAGAGAGATAGAGAGAGGTAGAGAGAGAGAGAGAGAGAGAGAGAGAGAGAGAGAGAGAGAGAGAGAGAGTCACTAATATACTCATTTCCAGTATCTGACTAGGAACATCCATACCGGAGGGAGGGAGGGAAGGAAGGAGAGAAAAGGGGAGGGAGGGAGAGGAGAGAAAAAGGGAGGGAGGGAGGGAGAGAAGGAGAGAAAAAGGTAGGGAGGGAGGAAGAGAAGGAGAGAAAAAGGTAGGGAGGGAGAGAAGGAGAGAAAAAGGGAGAGAGGGAGAGAAGGAGAGAAAAAGGGAGGGAGGGAAGTAGGGAGGGGGAGGGGGGAAGGGAAGGGGTGACCCTGAGACCGTGTTTATAGGACTGACCAACGCGGCAAAAAGTGGTCTCTTGAACTGCTCTTTTTGGGGGTCGTTTCATGCCGCTAGTTTTCTTCGTCACTGTTGGTTTGTGGAGAGAAAGAATTCGATGTGTTTTTATTTTTTTTCCTTTTTGCTTGTTGTTGGAGCTTGTGTGCTTGCGGTTGTAATCATTAATGCAGATACACCCTCAGTCGCCCTCTTTCTTTCTTGTGTCTTTCTCTCTTTCTCTCTTCTTTCCTCCCCCCCTCTCTCTCTATCTCTCCCTCCCTCCCTCCTTCCCTCCTTTCCTCCCTCTCCCCCTCCCTCCCTCCTTCCCTCCCTCCCTCCCTCCCTCCCTCTAACCACTCTCCCTCCCTCCCTCCCTCCCCTCGTGCCCTTCAACCCTCCCTGCCTGGCACGCCACCCTCACCGTTGTCACATAAGCCGGAATGTTTCACGAGGGCAACTCAAGGCAAC
>NW_028234427.1:14120596-14125596 GCF_977035675.1 Penaeus japonicus | reverse complement strand
CTCTCTCTCTCTCTCTCTCTCTCTCTCTCTCTCTCTCTCTCTCTCTCTCTCTCTCTCTCTCTCTCTCTCTCTCTCTTTCTCGGTCACCCACCCCCGTCTCTCTTTTTCTCTTCCTCCCCCTCCCCCTCCCCTTCCCCTCCCCCACCCCTCCCCTGTCTCCGGCGAGGGCAAAAGGGCTGTTGTATAATGACAGAAGAACCAGCGGAGGCGCCGCCACCGATGGTCCGTAGACGCGTCACGTGCAGGCGGTTTATTATTGACGATTCCGGAGCGTGGAAGCGACACGGGCTGATTATTAGCGCGTTGGCAACTGTGTCGCGATTATTGCCACTTTGGGTCATTACGTTTCTTTCGCTTTCATTTTTGAATGGGGGTAGTAATTGGGTTAATTTTTTTTACGAGGTGGTGGTAGAGAAGGGGGGGTAGAATTTTAATAGGGGAAGATCTGTTAAATGGGATGCGTGGATCGTGGTTGGTTCATGAATAATGCATGCACGTGTGATTTCTTGATCAGAAGATGCACATAAAACAAAAACAAAAACAAACACATCAACGAAAACAATAAAACAAAACAAAACAAAACACAAAACATCCACAAAACAAAAACAACTACATTACACGTACCAACGACCTCTCACAAAACAAATACAATCCTTTTTCCGAAAGAATAGCTCAGTAAATACACACACATATGAACAACAAGAAAACAAAACAACAACAACAACAACATTCCTGTACACGAGACATTCCTGAGAAATACGACGATCGCAAAGAAACAGAACAATCACACACTTAATATGATTTACTACCAAGTCGAGTTGATTTCCCTCCAGACATTGTTACCAGTCATGGATCAAGAAAAACAGATCCTAGAAATATTTCGTAGGTGAGGTCACGGCTCTCGAGTTATGGCAATACTGCTGAGCGATGGTGATGAGAATGATGAATGAGGATGAGGAATGGTGGTGATGATGATGATGGGGATGGTGATGGTGATGTTGGTGAATGATGATAGTGAGGATGGTGATGGTGATGATGATGTTGATGATGGTGGTACCACGATGATGATGAATGATGATGATGGTGAGGATGATGAGGATGGTGATGAATGATGATGAGGATGAGGATGGTGATGAATGATGATGAGGATGGTGATGATGAGGATGAGTATGGTGATGAGGATGAGGATGTGATGGTAATGATGATGAGGATGGTGATGAATGATGATGAGGATGGTGATGAGGATGAGGATGGTGATGATGATGATAATGAAAATGATGAATGATGATAATGATGATACACTTAGAAGGTAGGATTTTTGGGGGAGAAGGAGAGGAGGGGGGGAGGGTTCCCGGATGTTTGCAACATTGCAGGAAAGAAACGGCTTCGGTGTCCATGCCCTCCGGGGTTCCTAAGACCTGCAACCTCTGATAGTTTCTCCAGATCGAAGGACGAGGAAGCGTGCAAAGGTCACGCGTCAGATAATAATATCCAAATATCCAACGGGTAATCTCTCTCCGGGAATTGTATCGCTTTAAGACTTCCTATTTAGATCCTTGGTGAACGAAAAGGAAAAAAAAAAGAAAGAAGAAAACATGTGTAATATAAGCGGAATGTAATATATGATGATATGATATATAATAATAAACATATATGATATAAACGGAATGTAATAAAACACAAAAGTCGAGAATGAGACGTGGACATCGCTTTAGACTCTTTCGGGGGGGGGGGGGCGGTGAGCAGGAAGGAGGGGAGGGGGGAAGGGATGGGGGAGGGGGAGGATTGCACGAGGCTTCTTCACGTCCGAGCTGACCAGCAGGCACTTGGAGATCATGTCCGGTAGAGCAGGCATGCACGATCCCCTCCCCCTCCCACTCCCCCATCCCTCTCCACCCCCTTTCACCCCTTCTCGTGAATTTACTCATGCTCACATGTATGCTCACGAGCACGAAGGCTAAGGGGCACACGCACGTACATGAACACGCACACGCATATGCATACACATGAAAAAATACACATACGTGCAGGAATAGGAACACGTACACGCACACACACACACACACACGCACACACACATCCATACATAATTTACGTGCTATCACCACTTATCCATATTTTTAGGCCCTTTAAAGCTCGTTACCATTATCTTATTTCCCCTTCGCTCGGTGAAAGCGTATCTCCCTCTCGTTTTTTTTTCTTTACTTATCCATTTATTTGTTTTACCTCTAACCCCCCTCCCCCCCCCTTTTTTTAACGTCCGCTGCAAAAATCGTAGCCTCATTATCCCCGCATGCTTTGTCGGAGCAGAAAATCAAATTTCTTCAGCTCCTCCAGACTATGTAAGACGAGGCCGAGGGCACGGGAGGCTGGAGGGGGATCTCTCCTGATTGGCTGGAGAAATGCAGATATGCATATATATATATATATATATATATATATATATATATATATATATATATATGTATATTTATACATATATATATATATATATATATTATATATATATATATAATATTATGTTATATATATTTATATATATATATATATGTATATTATATTATATATATATGTGTGTGTGTGTGGTGTGTTGTGTGTGTGTGTGTGGTGTGTGTGTGTGTGTGTGTTGTGTGTGTATGTGTGTGTAATCCTCGATGTGATAATTAAACAATAATAATGATAATGATATTAACTAATATGATTCTATCTATCTATATGTGTTTATAATTATATATATATAATATTATATATCTATCTATATATATATATATAACCAATATATATATATCTATATTATATATATATATATATAACATATATATAATATATATTATTATATATATATATATTATATATATATATAATATTGTATACATAATCAATGTTATTATTAATAAAATTATCATTATCACATATCATTATCAATTTCATCATCATTACCATAACAGGATCATTATAATTTTCCTTATCACTATCATCATTATTATCCTTATCATCATTATCATCATCATCACCATTGTTATTATCATAATTATCATTACCACCAATCCCCTCCTTGTTACAATGATACTCACTATAATCATTATCACCATCATTATCATAATCACTATAATCATCATCAGCCATGCCATTGCCTTGGATTTTTCTCGTTTCCACCTGTCACGTCCAAGTGCCGTTCTCGCCTGCTTGTCTCGCGGGAGGGGGACTAAGTGGCGTGACTGCGGTGCTGGAGAAAGTGGTGTTGGAGAGGAGGAGGGAAGGAGGAGGGGAGGGGGGTTGGGAGACGGAGGAGGGGGGCTGTGGGGAATTGAGGAGTGGGGGGAGGGTGAATGTGTGGGAGGAGGGAGGAGGGAGGAGGAGGAGGAGGAGGAGGAGGAGGAGGAGAGAGGAAGGAGAAGGGAAAAGGGAAAAGGGAGGAGGGAAAAGGGAAAATGGAGGAGGGAGGAGGGAGGAGGGAGGAGGGAGGAGTGGGGCGCGGGATTAGATACAAAGGAGGTGCAGAGGATAAGTGAGGATCGTAGAGAAAGGAGGCTAATAGGAGGAGGGAGGAGGGAGGAGGGAGGAAGGGAGAGGGAGGAGGGATGGGAGGAGGAGGAGGAGGAGGAGGAGGAGGAGGAGGAGGAGGAGGAGGAGGGAGGGATGGAGGGAGGAGAAGGGAGAAGAGGGAGGAAGGAGAAGGGAGAAGTGGAGGAGGAGGTGGAGAAGAAGAAGGAGGAGAAGAAGGTGGTGGTGGTGGGAAGGAGGAGGAGGAGTAAGGTAGGAGTGGGTCAAGGAAGAAGAAGAGGAGGAGGACGAGTAAGGTAGGAGAGGGTCAAGGAAGAAGAGGAGGGGGAGGAAGAGGAGGGGGAGGAAGAGGGAGGAGGGAGGAAGAGGGAGGAGGGAGGAAGAGGGAGAAGGGAGGAAGAGAGAGGAGGGAGAAAGAGGGAGGAGGGAGGAAGAGGGAGGAGGGAGGTAGAGGGAGGAGGGAGGAAGAGGGAGGAGGGAGGAAGAGGGAGGAGGGAGGAAGAGGGAGGAGGGAGGAAGAGGGAGGAGGGAGGAAGAGGGAGGAGGGAGGAAGAGGGAGGAGGGAGGAAGAGGGAGGAGGGAGGAAGAGGGAGGAGGGAGGAGGGAGGAAGAGGGAGGAGGGAGGAGGAGGGAGGAGGAGGAGGAGGGAGGAAGAGGGAGGAGGGAGGAAGAGGGAGGAGGGAGGAAGAGGGAGGAGGGAGGAAGAGGGAGAAGGGAGGAAGAGGGAGGAGGGAGGAAGAGGGAGGAGGGAGGAGGGAGGAAGAGGGAGGAGGAGGAGGAGGAGGAGGAGGAGGAGGAGGAGGAGGAGGAGGAGGAGGAGGAGGAGGAGGAGGAGGAGGAGGAAGAGGAAGAGGAATAAGAGTAAGATAGGAGGGGGTCAAAGGATTTCGGGTTCAGGGGAGGGGGGAGGGGGTATAGGGACAGAGAGAGAGACAATCTTTTTTTTCCTCTCTCTTTTTTTAGTCATAATCGTGAGAGCATTAATTCATTACACGGTTAACACGGCTGCGCTCGGCATTAACCATGATATATGAAGGCTAAGTAAATAACACGCCAGATGGGATGAGGAGGGGGGGGGATACGAGGGGATGGGAGAGGATGGATGGGAAGGGGGGAAGGGGGAAGGGGGGAAGGGGGCTAGGGAGGGGGTTGTAGTATTTAATTTCAAGGGGATTGCTTCCATTTCAATTTTTCACTTTTATTAAGTTTGTCAATTATGTATATTTTTTTCGTTATTTTCCCGGAGTTCAGGAAATTCTGTTTGTTTTCATAATTAATTAATTGGCACTTTGCGTATTAAAGGTCTGATAATATGTATGTGGTTAACCTGTGTAATGCAACTGGCCAAGATGTGTAGTTGTGGGCGGTGTGGAATTTGAATCTGGCGTGTGTGTGTTTCTGTGTTTGTTTGTGTATGTGTGTGTGTATTTTTTGAGTGTTAATTTGTGTATGTGTGTGTATGTGTTTGTGTGTGTTTGTGTGTGCGTTTGTGTGTC
>NW_028234427.1:14103096-14113096 GCF_977035675.1 Penaeus japonicus | reverse complement strand
ATTTAAGAGATTGTACTTTCAGGCCTGGGTATTATATTTTATCCCTTCCATGTTACTGGGATGTTCTCCTGAAATAGCCAATGTAATGGACAAAGTTATGCTATCACTTACTTGAGACACTGTGAAGATTTGGTGTAAGCTGCATAACAGATAGAACAAAAAATGGACACGGCATATTTTAATTTTACGAGAGCTTGTCATAGTGATTAATTAGATAAACCGCATCGAGTAGGGATTTATTACTCAGGCAATTGGTTATAGTTGCCAAACTGCACATAGGAGACTCAATGCACTATAATGATTACAGTGCACTTTGCATTGCGTAAAGGGTAAAGTTTCGTTTACAAATAATGACTTTGTGGTCTTATTTTTCTCTTAATCCAATGAAATGAATCAGTCATCCTAACTCTTGTACCATTTGCATCCATTACTTCCAGAAACAGGTATACCAACCACACGATCCCTCACTAGTACGTAGGATTCGTAAACAGAAGCGATCAAGATGCGTTGTGAATAGGATGTTTACACGTAGCGTCCTTATGGGATGAATAGGATGTTTACACGTGGCGTCCTTATGGGATGTTTCCTATAGAATGTGTAAGCTACTTCTCTCTCAATCGACGTCCTGTGGGGGTGGGGGTGTCGTTATTTGTTTGCATTAGACTCCGGGTTGTATGTTTTGTGATTAGGTCTCTGTAGTACGATTTTGTTTGTGTAAGACGGCGTGTGTTGTTCTTCGCTGTTTGACTTGGGGGTTATTGTTTGTTTGTTTGGTTTGCCTCAGTTTTTGTTCGTGCTTTGTTTGTTTTTAGACTCGTGTGGCTTGTTTGAGACTTGTGTTTGTTCTTCGCCGTTTGTTTTGTTTGGTTTTGACTTAATTGTTTTTCGTTATTTGCTCGCGTTAGGCTCGAGGTTAAGTTAGGTTTGAGTTCATTACGTCGACACATCCAGGATTTGACCGAAATTAGAGTTGCATAACGTAATTTATTCTTTCAAATGTTTTTATTTGTTTTTATTTTTTTCTCTTTTTCTAATCTATTTTTATTCCCGTTTTCTTAGTGTGTCTCTGTCATCCTCCCTTCCCTCTTATTCCTCGTCGCCTAACCTCGTCCCATTTTTATTGAGTTTTCTTTCTTCTGCTTCGTCTCTTCTCCTTCGCTTTCCCCCTTTCGTATCAATTTGTTTTTTTCTTCGTCTTTTTTATCCGTTTTCCTTAACCTTTGACTTATTTCATCTTGTTTTAGTTCCCCCTCCGTCTGTCTTGCCCTTCGTTCTGTCGTCTCTCCTCTTCTTGTTTATTTGTTTTCTCCTTTTCCCCTTTTCTTTATCATTTATGTCTTTTAAGATTGTTTTATTTTCCTTTTTTTTCTATTTTCTTTTCTTTTTCGCTTTTTATTTTACCACATTTTTTCGTTTTCAGATTTATTATCCTTTTTTTCTTCTTATGTTTATTGTTGTATTTTTGTGCTAAATCCATTTTTATTTAATTTTCCAATTCCCATTCCTCTCTTTTTCTCTTACTATTTTTCTCTCTCCCTTATACGTAATCGAATTGCAAATTCTATTCATCTGCATATATCATTCAGTTTCTCTTCATGCTCCTCCCCCTTTCCCTCCTTTCCCTCCGCCTGTCTCATTTTCCCTCCTTTCCCTCCCCCTCTCCCTCCCCCCCCCCTTTCCCTTCCCTCTCTTCCTCCCCCTTCCTCCTACCTACTCTTTCACATTCACTTTTCATTTTTTTTCACTCATTCCTTTTCCGTTATCTCATTTTCTAGCTTTTCATTCTATCTTTCATTCACGTTCTTCCCCCCCTCTTCCTCCTCTTTCCTCCCCCCCTCAACCCTCCCCCACCTACTCCCCCACCTATTCCTGCCCTCTTCCTCACCCCTTCGTCCCTCTCCTCCCCCCACCTCCTTCTCATCCCCCCCTCCTCCCTCCCTCTCCTCTGTCCCTTTCCCTCCCCCCTTCCTCCCACCTCCCTTCCTCCCCGCTCCCCCCCCTCCTCCTTCCTCCCTCCGCCCTTCTCCCCTTCCTCCCACCTCGCTTCCTCCCCGACCCCCTTCCTCCCTCCGCCCTTCCTTCCCGCTCCCCCCTCCCTCTCCCCCCCATCCCCTCCCCCTCCCTCTCCCCTCCGCCCTTCTCCCCTTCCTCCCACATCCCTTCCTCCCCTCCTCCCCTCCCCCCTCTTCCTCCCTCCCTGTAGTTAAACATCCAGCATCAGATTACCTTTTTAAATTGCCGGAAGAATGTGAGCGGCGCGTATGAAAGCGTAAATCATCTTTCTGAAAACTGCTTTTTAAATGGCTGAAAGTTTAAGCGACAAGAGCTCGCATTTATCTAAGGAAATTTAATGCTAGGGGATGTTGGGTGGGGGTAGGGTGGGAGTAGGGTGGAGGTAGGGTGGAGGTAGGGTGGGGGTAGGGTGGAGGTAGGGTGGAGGTAGGGTGGAGATAGGGTGGGAGTAGGGTGGAGATAGGGTGGGAGTAGAGTGGGAGTAGGGTGGGGGTAGGGTGGAGGTAGGGTGGGAGTAGGGTGGGAGTAGGGTGGGAGTAGGGTGGGGGGTAGGGTGGGGGTAGGTGGAAGTAGGGTGTGGGGGTTGACTTCAGCTTAATCTGTAAAGCTTGTGATTTTTATTTTTGTATTTTATGCACAGTAGCTTTATTAGCTGTGTGTGTGTATATGTTGTGTGTTTGTGTTTGTGTTTTTGTGTAGTGCTTGTTTGTGTGCGGTTGTGTTTGTATGTGTTTGTGTGTGGTTGTGCAGGTGTCTACTTGTTTGTGTGTTTGTTTGTGTGGGTATGTTTGTATTGTTTGTGTTTCTGTGTGGACGTTGTGTTTGTTCGTTTGTGTGTGTGTGTGTGTGTGTGTGTGTGTGTGTGTGTGTGTGTGTGTGTGTGTGTGTGTGTGTGTGTATGTGTATGATCGTGTGTGATTCAGTTCATTCATTCCTTGATTCTAATTACCATCATCATTTTGCTAATCTTATTTTGACGTAATCCTATAATCGTGTTTTCAAGATTACAATCCCACCTCTTCATATCAAACCTCCTTAACCCCATTTCCAATATATCAATGATCAAATATGTCTTGCAATCTTCCTCCCCCCCTTCCCCCTACCCCGACACCCCCACCACACCCCTACCCTCACCCCTACCCTCACCCCTACCCACACCCCTGCCCTAACCCCTACCCACACCCCTACCCTCACCCTTACCCTTACTCCTACCCACACCCCTACCCTCACCCCTACCCACACCCCTACCCTCACCCCTACCCACACCCCTACCCTCACTCCTACCCCGACACCCCTACTCTCACCCCTACCCTCATCCTTACCCTTACACCTACCCTCACCCTACCCTCACCCCTACCCCCGACACCCCCACCACACCACTACCCACACCCCTACCCTCACCCCTCCATCTCCTCTTCCCTCACTCCTACCCTCACCCCTACCTTTACCCCTACCCTCACCCTTACCCTCACCCCTCCACCTCCTCTTCCCTCACCCCTACCCTGACACCCCCACCACTCCCCTACCGTCACCCCTCCACCTCCTCCTCCCTCGCGTCGCCATGCAGAAATTAACGCAACTTGCAAAGCATCTTCCGCCACGTGCCTTGGCCCGTCTTCGAGTGCAAGCAGGTGCCCCAAGCCTTGCGTGCCCTGCGTGCGTGGGTGCCGCCCCAGAGAGCTCTCCTTGCTTCTCCACACTCCATCGGTGATGCAGGAGGAGTTATAGGACGCAGGAGTTATAGGAGAAAGTTATAAGTTGTAGGGGAAAGGCCTATGAATCTAGGAGGTGGAGAGAGAAGGTTATAGGAATTGGCGAAGTCTTGCGTGGTTGTTTATATTGGAGTTATAGGAGAAGGTTATAGGACTGGCGGAGTCTTGCGTGGTTTGTTTATATGCAACCGATAGGTATGGAGGCGGTGGTGATGACGTATTTGCAGGAGGCGTTTCTGATGCTCAAGCAACCGAATAAAGAAGGAAACGAAAGATAGATGCTAGAAATTTTCTTGGAAATGTGTATATAGTATGTGTGCACATCAGGTTGCAACGTGTGACGTACCTAAACCCCCTTGCGCAAGCATGCTGGTTATGCAAAGGGGATTTAGATGTGCGTTTTCTTTTTTAAGGATCTATAGATTTAATTTGCGTGTTTGTAACATGTTTGGGTTTGAAAAACGAAAATCGGAAGGGAGTGACGATTATATTTGAGAAGGACATTTTTTGTCTTCTCCTCTTCCCTTTTTTATCTCCCTATGTTGGCAAACCGAATGTGTAAGCACACACACAAACACGCACGCACGCACACACGCACGCACACACATGCAAGTGAGAAAATAGAATCTCTCTCTCTCTTTCTCTATCACTCTCTCTCTCTCTCTCTCATTCTCTTTCTCTCTCTCCCTACTTCCCTCTCCCTCCCCCCCCTCTTTCTCTCTCTCTCACTCCCTCTCCCCCCTCTCTCTCTCTCACTCTCTCTCCCCCCCTCCTCTCTCTCTCTCTCTCTCTCTCTCTCTCTCTCTCTCTCTCTCTCTCTCTCTCTCTCCCTCTCTCCCTCTCCCCTCCCCCCCCCCCTCTCTCTCTCTCTCCCTCTCCCCCCTCTCTCTCTCTCTCTCTCCCTCTCCCCCCCTCCTCTCTCTCTCTCTCTCCCTCCCTCCCTCCCTTTCTCCCTCCCTCCCTCTCCCTCTCTCCCTTTCCTCACGCATTCTTCCCTATCAAATTATTCCAACGGCAGTGCCTCTTCTTTTCGCTCTGCCCGTTTTCCCCGGCGAACCACTTACCACGACCGGCCAAGCTGTCAGGCACCGGAAGCAAGTGGTCTCAGCGCCTCCTTAAATATTTGCGTGTCAGTCCCATCATGGCCGCTTGATCGATGGCTGGGAGTGGGACGGGACAGGTGCCGCTGGGAGACGGAGGTGGACGTATATGCGAGTACGTGTGTGTGTGTGTGTGTATGTGCGGTGTGTGTGTATGTATATATGTATATATATGTATATCTATCTATCTATCTATCTATATATATATATATATATATATATATATACTGTATATATATATATATATATATATATATATATATATATATATATAAATACATACATACATATACATATATCTATATCTATCCGTTTATCTATATATATCTATATATCTATATCTATCTATCTATCTATCTATCTATCTATCTATCTATATACACACACACTCACACACACACACACACACACACACACACACACACACACACACACACACACACACACATATATATATATATATATATATATATATATATATATATATATATAATATTACTGTTTTCTTATGTCGTTACAGATAAAAGGAAATTAAAATGCCCATTTATTCTAACCTGGGCATGTCCCGACGTGTGTCATGCTCAGCTGATTACAAACATTTTCGAAAGTGACAGCGGGCCATAGGTTCTCACTGAAGAAATCTAGCTAGTATTACGGCCGCTAATGCCCCCATTCAGCAGAGATCTTGTTGTGAAAAGGGCAACCCGATGTTTACCGAATGTTCTCTAAGTAACGAAATTAGTTTGCCATAGAATGACACATCAAAGGTAAACAATGTATATATGAAAACTCCCAAAATAATCTGCTGGAGCCGTTCCCATCCTCGTTTTCTGTAGCATATTGTGTAAACAGTTCGATGAGTCAGGGGAGACTGAGCTATATTATGGCACCGCACTCAAAGGGCACTCCGCGAGGAACCCGTGCTGCGGGCTTTTATCTGCGTCTCTGTTTACCCGATTTTTCAGTGCAAGCTGATGGTGTGCCTTTTTGTACCCGATTTATGGTGTGATCTGAGGGTCTGCTTCGCCCACTATGCTTGAAAATCTTGCGTGAAAATCCATCCGGCTTGACATATGATTTTTTTTTCGTACTCAATTAGATATTGTAAATTAAGCTTGTCTTGCATTTCGGTACCTCGTAGTCCTTTCCTCTCCTCCTCCATTCTCTTGCATTTACTACTACTACAACTATTACTACTACTACTACTGCTACTACTACCGCCACTACTACTACTACTACTCGCCTTCATTTCATATTTCGAAATGCTGATTCCTCTCCACCGTTCCTTAATCCTACACGCTCCTACAAGGAAGCCCCTCGCCGTCCCTCCGTGCAGTCAGGTAACGGATGTAGGCAAGAGGCTCCGAGGCCAATATTCCCCTCAGCATAACCCGCTACGTAAACAAGCTAGCAAGAAATTGCTAACATCTAAACTTCGCTAATTCGGACGTGAGCGACAACTGGCGGGCTCACAGCTGTTCGACTGTAACTCTGCCTCCTGCGTCTCCTTACACGCTTTTTGTCGGCGCTGAAACGAGAGATGCCGCGGGGATCGGTTTGAAAGAGCGAGAAATATATTGCGTCGCAGTATTGTAAATAGGGAAAGGGAAACTCCAGGCAGGGAAGGACTAACAAGCTCCCTCTTACTGTTACGGGCATTAGGATCTCTTAGATCCAAGGTTGTTTGTTGTGGTCTTAGGAAAGAGATCTTTTGACACCACATAGCAAAGCCTCACGATCTGGTCCTTGCTCTGGTACACTTTGTGTTACCGTGGTACTTCGTTGATGTTAGTGTTATCATTGCAGGCTTCCAGCTTGCAACACAGTAAACGCTTACGCCTGACTTTATATATATTTATATAATATAACATATATATATATATATATATATATATATATATATATATATATATATATATATATATATACATACACATATGTCTCTCTCTCTCTCTCTCTCTCTCTCTCTCTCTCTCTTTCTTTCTCTCTCTCTCTCTCTCTCTCTCTCTCTCTCTCTCTATATATATATATATATATGTTTTATATCTATCTATCTATCTATCTATCTATATATATCTATAATATATATATATATATATATATATATATATATATATATATGTATATATTATATATATATATATCTATACATATTATATATATATATATATATATATATATATATATATATATATATATATATATATATATATACATACATATATATACATATATATATATATATATATATAGTGGTATATATGTGTGTGTGTGTGTGTGTGTGTGTGTGTGTATATTTATATAAATATATATTTATAAATATATATATATATATACATATACATATATATATAAATATACATATATACATATACATATCTGTCTGTCTATCTGTCTATATATACCAGTTAATCTTTCAGTCAATCTATCTATCTATCTGGCTATATGTCTGAGAGAGAGAAAAAAAGAATGAATGAGGGAATTAATTAATTAATGAAAAAAAGAGAGAGGATGTGTGTATTTTTATATGCGCGTGTCTGCATGTGCGTGCGTGTTTGCTTCAGCGTGCGAGTGTATTTGCCACAATCTTTAAAAATCCTAATTGGACAAGATTGAAAAGAGTTTTTGCGTTTCGTATCTTTTATTTGGAATTTAATATAATTATTATCATTGATAGAAACCGAAACGTTTTTTCACTTGTTTCCCATCCCATTTCTTAAACTCCTACTAAGCGGAAAGTTATAATCGAAATGAAAGCCTATCCATTCCTTTTTTTAGACGATGTCCCTTTTGTAGGCCTATCCATTCCCCTTTTTTAGACGATGTCCCTTTTGTAGGCCTATCCATTCCCTTTTTTTAGACGATGTCCCTTTTGTAGGCCTATCCATTCCCTTTTTTTAGACGATGTCCCTTTTGTAGGCCTATCCATTCCCTTTTTTTAGACGATGTCCCTTTTGTAGGCCTATCCATTCCCTTTTTTTAGACGATGTCCCTTTTGTAGGCCTATCCATTCCCTTTTTTTAGACGATGTCCCTTTTGTAGGCCTATCCATTCCCTTTTTTAGACGATGTCCCTTTTGTAGGCCTATCCATTCCCTTTTTTTAGACGATGTCCCTTTTGTAGGCCTATCCATTCCCTTTTTTTAGACGATGTCCCTTTTGTAGGCCTATCCATTCCCTTTTTTTAGACGATGTCCCTTTTGTAGGCCTATCCATTCCCTTTTTTAGACGATGTCCCTTTTGTAGGCCTATCCATTCCCTATTTTAGACGATGTCCCTTTTGTAGGCCTATCCATTCCCTTCCGATACACTTTTCCCCGTTATCATCGGCCATGAGGGAGATTTATGATGTGCAAATGATGTGCAATGACACGCGTATCCGCCCCGATCAGCTGTGCGTGTAGCATCAAGATCTCGTCTCTGGGAAAGCCACCCGGCCCGACCTAATATGTCGCGAGGAGTAAGTGTTGATAAATATGCTCCCGATGAGCCATTTCCCTCGTTGAGACAGTGTGGGGGTGAGGGGTATGGTGGTGGTAGGGGAGGGGCTTGAGGGTATGGTGGTGAGGGGTGAGGGGTGTGGGTAAGGTAGGGGTTTGGAAGGGCTTGGTGGTCGGGGGTGAGGGTAAGGTTGGGGGTTGGAAGGGCATGGCAGGGGTTCGGAAGGACATGATGGTGGAAGAAGAGGGTAAGGTAGGGGTTTGGATGGGCATGGTGGTGGGGGATGAGGCTATGGTGTTCTGGGATGAGGTGGTGTTGAAGGGTATGGTGGTGGAGGCTAAGTGGCATGGCAGAGCGCTGAAGGTCACGACGGGCTACGGTGGGCTGAGCCATCATCACCTTCCGACCACCTCGAGACCTCATCGCAACCTTGTTTTGCCTGGCTTCTTACGCCCGTCCGCCCGCGTGGCGTTAATATGTTTGTCTTGGCTGAATAAACAAACACATTCGCGTCGGCCATTTTGAGCCGCCCTCCCCCCCTTCCCCTCCCGAAATCCCCTTCACCAGTCTCGTTATTTCCGAGTTCCACTGCGGGTGTGTCTCTTCTGACGCGTCCTGCCGCCTTCCACGAAAGCTCCTGATGCAGGTGCATGGGGGATGGGGAGTGGGGGGGGGGCGGGGCGGTCGAGGGAGCTAACGGCCGTAGATCAGCATGTCATTCGCAGTCAATGGGGCTTCTAGTGGTAAAGGGTGAGAGAGATGCGTAGATTTATTTCCCCCTAGATACCGGGATTTTTGTGAGAGATTTTGAGGTATCTAGACTTTGTTAAAAAGATTTAGGATATCTGGATTTTGTGAAAGATTTTGTATAAGGTTTGGGGTACAGTTACAGTGCATAAGAGCTTCCAAAGGGGTGGGGTTCAGCTAAAAAAGGGCATTCCTCTGGTTCAAAGCACACTTTTTTATATTTTAACCAAAAGGTCACTTTTGATATGGACAATACAGAGAAGGGGCTCATGCACCTCTTACCCTCCTCCCTTTGCACGTCCTTTTTTTTTAAGATATCTGAATTTTATATAGGTTTTGGAGATACATTAACTTTATTATCAAATAATCTCTGGCATTAATAAAGACATGTTTATAGCGCTGATATATTTCTTCTATCTTATCTTTCCTGTTTTTCAACCATACGGATATTGCCACCACAAGTAATTCCCTTAATCGAAACTGCTTACGCTTTCATTAACTGTATCAATTTAACTGTATTAACTATTTATCTATCTATCTATTATCTATCTATAATTTATATATATGTATATGTATTTTAGCTGTATTAACTGTATTAACTGTATTAACTATCTATCTATCTATCTATCTATATAATTCATATATATGTATATGTATTTTAACTGTATTAACTGTATTAATTGTATGGTTCTGCAACTGCGACACGGGCTTGATGTCATCGTATGAGAATCCCCAAACACTCGTCCATTGAGACGCTAAATACTCTGAAATGTTGGCAGACAATCCGATGTTGTGCCGGTTAAGTATTCATTTATTTTCGCCCTGACGGAGAGAGGGAGAAAAAAGACGAAGAAGAAGAAGAAGAAGAAGAAGAAGGAGAATAATAATAATAATAATAATAATAATAATAAGGAGAACAAGAACAAGAAAAAGAAAGAAAAAGAACAAGAAAAAGAAAAAGAAAAAGAAAAGAAAAGAAAAGAAATGG
>NW_028234427.1:14093096-14098096 GCF_977035675.1 Penaeus japonicus | reverse complement strand
ACGGACATAAGTAAATTTTGAGAGTAATTTCGCACGCTGATTCACGCAAACAGTTTACCCAGCGAGAGCCAGTGAGCCCGCTGACAACAACTAAAATCCACAAGTGACTCACGCCTATTCTAGGTGTAAATGGTCTTTGTCTTGGACTGGAGGCAGGACTCGCCCATCCTCACCTATCTCGGTTTCTATTTATAGTCTCATTAGATACAATAAACAGTTTTTTTCCTCTCTCTCTCATTTATGTTACACGAGTGTTAAACCTCGTTACGTGACTTTTGACTCTCCCAGAATGCTCGGGTTACCTAACTGGCAACATTTCTAGGCGGTATTTGCAGAGTCCCCCCTTAAAGGCGTATCCGTATCCGTCCGGGTTCGGTGGAGTCCTGCTGAGATTTTTGGCTGCGGTAATTAGTTTAACGAGGTTCTTTGGGGGCGCTGGGAAGGTGAGACTCCGAGGGTGGCTTGAGAGAAGGGGGAGGGGGAGGGGGGAGGGAGGAAGGGGAGGAAGGACGGAAGGATGAGGAGGGGGGACGGGAGAGGGAGGATGGAAGGATGGGGAGGGGGGAGGGAAGAGGAGATGGGAACGAAGGGGTTGGGGAGAAGGGAGGGAGGGAGGGATGGAGGCAGAGGGATTTAAGGAGGAAAGGAGGAGGGAGGGGGGAGGGAGAGAAGGGGAAGGAAGGATAGAAGGGGGGGGGGAGACATGAAGAGAAATGACAAGGAAACAAGAGGGGGAGAGAAAGAGATAATGGGAAGAGGGGGAGGGGAAAGAGGGAGATAGAAGGAGAGTAGGGAATGAAGATAGAGAAAGTAAGAGGTAGACAGACAGAAAGACAAACAGACAGGCAGACTGCAAACAGGCAAGCAGGCAGGCAGGCAGGCCGGCAGACAAATAGACAGACAGACAAAACAAAACAAGACAAGACAAGACAGATAGACTGACAGACAGATAAACAGATCTAACAGACGGCTAGAGAAGGGAGGGGTGAGTGAGGAAGGAGAGGGAGAGGTAACTACGTCTCAGGAAAACTAGGCAGAGAGCCATCCTGATAATTAGCAAGCATGCAAGCCCGCAGATGGAAGGGAAGCAAGTGTGAAAACGTACAGGCAGAAAGGCCAACTTGTTAGCAGCTTAAAGAAGAAAAAGATCAGAAAAAAAAAGAATTAAAAAAAAGAAAGATGAATATTAAGAACAAAATAAAATGCAGGAAGAGAGAAATGCAGCGCGTGCAAGAATACAAGTAGTTGCATGTCAAGTCTGAATGGTTTTATGTCTCCAGAGTCGCATATGCGAGTTCTAACCACGTCATATGTACGTGTCTCATGTACGTCCCATGGTGTGCACACGAATGTACACATGTGGAGTTGAAAGAGGCCCCGGAAGAGTGCCAAGAGTGTGTGCCTCGCAGGGTTGCTGGGTCTCAGTGCCCGATAGATACAGAGCAGTGCCAGAGTGCCGCTTCCAGTGGTGATACAGCACATGTGCAACGAGGAAGTGTGGCCTGTGGTAAATAAACAGTGATCCATGTGCCAATATTCAATCACGTGTTATGTCTGCATTCATGAAACGAGTGCAGGGAATTTGTGAGGATTTATCTGATTTGCTTTGATAGAAAGATTGATATCGTGTGAAAAATTAGCTTGCAAGCACAGAACGAGCGTTTGTATTATCGAGGCAGAGTGAGGGGAATCTTTTAGTTAACGAAATATCACGGCAACGAATAAAAAAATTTAGAAACTCTACGAATTAATCAGATTGTGTTTCCGTATCGCAAGATGCAGAAGGGTTTGAACACGCTTCATATTTAAGGAAACGATTGAAAAAAATAAAACAATATTAGCAACAATATGGATAACTATAGCACAGTAACGATAACAATGATTATGATGATAATGATGACATGAATGATATTAATGATGATAGTGATGATGATATTGGTAATGATAATAGTAATAATGATAATGATAATTGTAACACTGACAAAATAACAACAACAAACATAACAATAACAAGAATAATAAAAGTGATAATTATAATAATGATAATAACAATAACAATAACTGACGAAAAAGAAAATCACAATAATGATAGAATAATAATGATCGTTATAACAACAACAACAACAATAACAAACCTAATGATTATAGTGTTTACAAAGCATGATTGAGATCCTGTTTCCCTTGTAATAAGGTGCCGTAACCCGAGTTCGATTACGCAATTCTCGGTTATTGCGGACGTCGACGCGGGGCGGGGGGGGGGGGGGGGCCCTTGGTTGAAATCCGGTAATTGGAAAAAGCGGGATCGGGAAATCTTTTGCAACTCTAGGAGAACACTTCTTGTTGCAAGATACTGCAAGCTGATGTTGATGTTGATAGTGGTGGTGGTGGGGATTCTGATTATCATGAAAACTGGTTGATGATGGTGATAACAATAGTTTTCGTAATGATTGTGACGGTTATGGTGATTATGATGAAAGATGAATTAAATAGATGATGATAACGGTTTCACTGATGATAAGGAAAGCATCGGGTGTTATAATGATGATAGAAAATAGAATACCTAAGTAAATGGAGTAGTAACTGCGGTGATAATGATGACGTGTGATGATGATAACAATAATAACAATGATGGTAATTATGGTGATAATCATGATATTAAAAACATTATGGGAATAATAATAAAAATGAGCCACACTGGTAACGTAATGGTGATGAACATAAAACAATAGCAGTTATCACAAAAATGATGATGAAGTGATGATAAAACAATACTTATGGAAATACTCACTTTTACTATTACTGATACTTCTACTACAACTATTACTACTATTACTATTACTACTACTACTATTATTACTACTATTACTACTATTGCCAATACTACTGTTACTACTACTACTACCACAACTACTACTACTACTATAACTAGTATTACTACTGCTACTATTGCTGCTATTACTACTACTGCTACTACTACTTCTATTACTACTACTGTTGCTACTATTACTACTACTGTTATTACTACTACTACTGCTACTACCGCTACTACTACTACTATTACTACTACTACTTCTTCTGTTACTACTACTGTTGCTACTATCACCACTACTACTATCGCTGCTACTACTACTACTAACTATTACTACTACTACTACTTTTTCTATTACTACTATTACTACTACTGTTACTACTACTACTATTACTACTTCCACCATTACTACTACTTTTACCAATATTCCGAATTTAATAAAAGTTATATTCAATAAAAACAGTTAAAAAGGGTGACAAACAGTAATGACATTAATGACATAAAAGATAATGCAAATGCAATTGCTTGACACGTATTTATTGGGAATAAAAACTACAAAGAAAATTACGCCAATATATAAAATTATA
The DNA here is from genome assembly GCF_977035675.1 of Penaeus japonicus. Classification (NCBI taxonomy): domain Eukaryota; kingdom Metazoa; phylum Arthropoda; class Malacostraca; order Decapoda; family Penaeidae; genus Penaeus; species Penaeus japonicus. Next base: position 14,094,700 of record NW_028234427.1, on the reverse strand, counting down.
ATATCGATAGAAATGACGATTGTAACGGAATAATGCTGTCGATATTTGTATCATTATTAGAAATGAATACAATGAGGATAGTAATGATAGTGAAAATAAAATAACAATACCATTAGCGATGGGTGCGCAATAAAACGTGACCTATAGATCAAAGGGGAAAAACGTTGTTTCATCTTCAGCATCGGGAAATTGATATTTGTAATCTCGTAGCCGACACAACACTCCAAATTTCTCTCTCTCTCTCTGTCTGTCTCTTTCTTTCCCTTTCTGTTTTTGTCTCTTTCTCTCTCCGTCTTTCTTTGTATCTTTCTTTCTCTCTTTTTTTTCTTTCATCCCCCCCCCTCTCTCTCTTTCTCTCTCTCTCTCTCTTTCTCTCTCTCTCTCTCTTTCTCTCTCTCTCTCTCTCACTCTCTCTCTGTCTCTTTCTCTCTCTCTTTCTGTCTCTCTCTGTCTGTCCTTCTGTTTGTCTTTCTCCCTCTGTCTTTATGTCTGTCTCTTTCTTTCTCTTTCTCTTTTTTTCCTTCATTCTCTCTCTCTTTTTCTTTCTCTCTCTCCCTCCCTCTCTCCCTCCCTCCTCCCTCCCTCTCTCCCTGCCTCCTTCTCTCTCCTCCCTCCCTCCTCCCTCCCTCTCTCCCTGCCTCCTTCTCTCCCTGCCTCCTTCTCTCTCCTCCCTCCCTCCTCCCTGCCTCTTTTCTCCCTGCATCGTACAATCATTTTCGTTATCCATCCCTCCTCTTTTTTGCGACCTCCTATGCATAAGAACTCCCTATTCCTGCACTACGATTTCCTGCGTTCTACATAACGCACCTGCAGCAGACCTGCATCACGGCAGTGGGTAGGAGATGATCATTTTTGCGATCCTGCATATGCATAAGAAAACAAAGACTAAAGATTCTGCACTACGATTCCCTCTACATAACGCACCTGCAGGCAGTGGGTAGGGGAGAGGAGAAGGGAAGAGGGGAAGGGAGGGAAGGGGAAGGGAGGGGAGAAGGGGAGGGAGGGGAGAGGAGAAGGGAAGGGAGGGGAGAGGAGAGGAGGGGAGGGGAGAGGAGAGGCGAGGAGAGGGGAAGGGGAGGGGATGGGAGGGGGTACAGAAATGAACTCGCACAAACACGCATGGCTCCTCGCTGGGTTGGAGCTAAAAATGCGCACGTTCGGATAAAAGATTTATTTATTCCGTACTCAAAAGCGAAGATTTTTTTTTCCCGTAGCACAAAGACTCGAAGCAGCGAAGAAAATTGCCTACTCAATTTTCCCCCGGATAAATTTGGACACATAGTCGGGCGAATAGTTGTATTGCAAGTGCATTCGGATACATCTAGACGTGTATAACAGGCGGGGGTAAAAAAGTTTCAATCACGGAGACCTGTCAAGCAGACTGATGTAGGTCTTGCCATGGTTTTGTCGCCGGATGAAAATACTTGAAACATCCCCCCCCCCCCCTGCAACTTCCGTGCCCTGTCGTGCCACGCGGACTGGCATTGCTTCGTATTTTTCCACACATTAGATTTCTCATCCACCTTTGTATATAATGTTCATCCACGTGGGATTCTAAGCCGTATGTTATTCACCCGGGCGATATATCTACAACCGACGTATTT
>NW_028234427.1:14080596-14088096 GCF_977035675.1 Penaeus japonicus | reverse complement strand
GCAGACGATTCTCTTAATGCGTGGTAAAGTTTCAGCGTGTGAAGTGTGGGACCCATGAATCTCAAATCAAGGTGACGCCTCACCAGGGCGATACTTCAGGGCGTCAGGGCGATCATCCGAAAGACAAATATACCTCCCGGACAAGAATCTCTCCTTGAACTACCAAACTAAACTCTCTTGTCCACACAAGACACCGAAAACCTCTTAGGGTCAGGGAGGCTTGATAGAGAGAAGAGAGTAGAAGGATTTAGTAAATAGATGGCTCCCGGTCAGCTGAGATCTAGTTGGCAGTTTTCAACCGTTTCACAAATACAGCCGCACGGTTCTTTGGCAGGCGTCCACGTAATGAAACGCGGCCGTGTTTATCCGTAGATTTTACAGATGACAGACATTTTACCTATATAATGGGCACAGGAAGACGTCAGCAGTGATGCAAGACGAAGAAGAATTGGAGAGCGGGAAAAAACGACTTAGAGGGAAAAAAAAGAAAATGATTAGTGGATACAGATAAAAAACGGAATATCTGTCGTTACGTATGGAAGGAAATCATTCAGTGAAAATCGGATAGGCAGTTAAGCACAAGAGCAGTCTTGGTAAACAGGACGTTGATGAATTAGATGAAGTAAGACGGAGAGAGGAGAGAGAAAAAAGGGATTAAAGGGAAAAGAAGAGAGAGAGAGAAAGAGAAAGTGCGTGTGCTTATGTGCGTCTCAGCTCAGAGAGAAAGGAAAAAACCCTAGGGATAATTTAGATCTTTGCATCGAAATAAATCTTTTTAATCTTCCTCCCTCTCGTCGTCAATACAAGGATCAGATTTCCAAGTCGTTCATTATAGTTTTGTTAACTTGGCAACGTATATCTCATGCTCTTTACGACAGAAAGTTTCGTCATATCACATGACCCTTAAGAGCATCGTTTGTCAACCGAATGGTCTGGTTTATTACATACATATATTCATAAAACACCTTTACGAACACTTTGGAAGGGAAAGAAAAGTGGAAATGGGACGACTGGCGTTTGCACTACTGCTCGTTCATTAGTTTGAAGCATTTTTTTTATCTATTTATTTCCCTGCTTTATTTGTCTGAATATCTATCTTGGTTGCAAAGGGAAGAAATGATACTGCGTCTTTCTCATTAGCGGACTCCCTTCGTCAGCAAAGGCAACCTGTTGCAAGAATGCGTCTGCTTTTGCAGAGACGTATTTGATTATCTATAATTCAGAAAGACAAATATTGATCCATATTTCAGAAAGACAAATATTTATCTATAATTCAGGAAGACAACCATTGATCTATAATTCAGAAAGACAACCATTGCTCTATAATTCAGAAAAAAAAAGAATATTTACCCCGGAGGCTGACGCAAGACTGAGGCTTAAGTGCCAAGGCGGATGGGCTGCGACCTTTCAGTCTTCCAGTCGAGCAGAGATTCGAATAGAACTACTTTTGTTTCTTGATCGGGTCGGAGATGAGGAGAGATGCTGCGAAGGGAATCAGCCATGGCCGAACTGTGTGATTGAAGTGAATGTGTGTGTGTTTGTTTGTATGTACATGTGTGTGTGTAAATATATAATATTGATGATAATCATACAAATGATGGTAGTAGTGATATTAGTAATAACAGCAACGATCCTATTAATGATGGTAACGATTATGGTAATGATAGCTGGCAATTGTAATGACAATAATGAAAATGTTGAAACTAGAAAAAAACATAAGTAATATTGTTGACATAACAGCAGCAATGTTACTCATAATAGTAGTGATAATATAAATGGTTGCAATATTAATACCAATAACACTATCATCCTCACTACCATTAGGGAGTCCCAACCTAACTTAACCCGAACAGGGAGTCCTTCGGTTCCCGAGTTCCCCAAGGCCCTCTCGGCTCAGTCCTTCGTCCCCAAGGACTCCCCACACTAGGATTTGTCTCTTCGTGTGATCCCCCAGCGGAGCGTATGTCATCCTAATGGCCTGGTATATTACATGCATATATTCATACAACCTCCTTGTTCTGCAATGGGTCAGGAAAGGTTGGTTGTTGAGATGTTTGTATGAGTTTGCTTTCGGGTCATGGTGTGGACATTGCGTGTGTGTGTGTATGCGTGTGTGTGTGTGTGCATTTGTGTGTGTTTGTATGTGTGTGTGCATTTGTGTGTGTTTGTACATTTCTGTGAGTGTATGTGTGCGTGTGTTTGTGCGTGAGTGTGTATTTCCATGTGTTTGTGTGTGCGTGCGTGTATATGCATGTATGCATGCATGTATGTATGTGCGCGCGCGTGTAGGTCCGTGCAAGTGTATGATTATGCGAGAAGGAAATCGTATTGCAAAGCCCCGTCCCCGCTTCGCGTCCCTGAAAAGGCCCAAATTGGTGTTGTGCATTAGACTCAATATTCAGGAGATTTGAGTTAATTCGCCGTTCAGGTTTGGGATTCCGTCTCGGCATTAGTCGTCACGGAATTGGATTAGTGAGCCGTTCCAAGGCGCGCCGGATCTCGTCTCTGTTTTTTTCCTGATTTGCGGTCCGCCATATTCCTATGCACGGCCGTCTCCCCTCCTCTATGCATTTTCCCTTCCCTTTTCCAAGTCTGTTTTCTTTGTCTTTCCCCTCTGATTCCTTCTTTTTATTTTTTATTTTTTTAAAGGTTGGATGGGGTTACTTTATTTGATTATCGCGTTCAATTTGTGTTTTACCTCTCTATTCTCTCTCTCTTTCTTTCTCTCTCTCTCTCCCCTCCCCCTCTCTCTCTCTCTCTCTCCCTCTCTCTCTTTCTCTCTCTCTCTCTCTCTCTCTCTCTCTCTCTCTCTCTCTCTCTCTCTCCCCTCTCTCTCTCTCTCTCTCCTCTCTCCCCCCCCCTCTCTCTCTCTCTCTCTCTCTCTCTCTCTCTCTCTCTCTCTCTCTCTCTCTCTCTCTCTCTCTCTCTCTCTCTCTCTCTCTCTCTCTCTGTGTCTCTCTGTCTTTCTCGCTCCCTTTCTCCCTCTCTTTTTACCACAATACTATTTCCTTCAAAGCACTTCCTCACATACATTTTTTTTTCTCACGAGAAAATCCTTGCGGGCGTACGCAGGCGGCCGAAACAATAAAGCGAGGAGGCGACACGAGTCCCCGTGGGCAGGAGAGGATGCAGGGGGGGGGGGGTATTCGGGATCGCATCTAGCCCAATCTTCATAGCAAATGCCCACCGCTTCGTCTCCCAGCGGCTGCGTTTAATTGAGGCTCCCGAGTGGCGGTTCTACGGAAACGGATTAGCGAAGGCTGAGAGCGAGGAGATTGAAGTATATTTGAACCTGCGGGGACTTGGGGTCTACCGGGAGGGGTATGGAGGGTGATAAGAGGAGGGGGGGGGTGAAGGGCAGAGGGGTAGGAGGTAAGGGGAATGGGTAGAGAGAGAGGGGTGCTGAGGGGAAGGGGGTAGAAGAGCAAGGACTGAGGGAAAGGGGTAGAGGGAGGGGCGCTGAGGGGAAGGGGAATAGAAGCAGGGGGTGAGTATGAGCGATCTGAGGGGTAGGGGTTGATGATGAGGGGAAGAGGGATAGAGGGTAAGAGACGGGAGCAAGAGAGTGGGGAGGAGGGGGGCTGTGAACGAGGAAGAGGGGAAGAAGAGGCCTTGATTGAGGGATATTAAACGATTGAGGAAAAACGCGCAGATGGGAGAGACCAGAGCATTCAGACGAACATATGACAGTGAAAGAACGGATGAATAAAGGCCATAGAGATAGAAAGAAGCGAAAATTATGAAATGAAACAAAAAACAAAAACAGAGAACATTGAGGGAAAGAGGGTGACAGGCTCGGAGAGAGAAATGGAAGCACGTGAAAAAGAGGAGCAAGATTTATAGCAGGATTCTGGACAAAGAAAAGAAGGCGGAATGCATCTTTTGTACTGTAAGAGCAAAAAAAAAGTTATTTTACAAGTGAGTTTGATTTTCGTGTTATATTTTATTTCAAGGGATAATAAATATAGTGAGTATAAAATAAACGTGTTAAAGACAAACCGGCAAGAAAGAGCACGAGGTTGCTTTCACAGGCAAGCGGTCGAAAGCAAGGGAAGGGAAGGACGTCCATTGCTCGTTGCGGTGGAGACTCCTATTTAATTCCAGACATAATTTCCTGCCTCCCTCGACGCAACGTCCCCGGAGATAGCAGCGGTCTTGCCTTCATGTGACCGAGGTTCTCCCCTTCCCTGACCGAAACCCCAACCCCGTGGTTCGAAAAGCACCAAAGCACACTCGACCCCCTGCCGTGATTTATTGCTTGCTTTCTGCTTGAATGCTGAATGTTCGAGTGTCTGCAGGTTGTCCCAACTTTAGGGTCGGACTTTTGGCTCTTTGTATTTTTTTCGAACTGGTAAAAAAAGGAAAAACGAAGGGAGGGGAAATGCTGAACAACAACATATGGCGACAGGGACTTGCCGCGAGTCAGTGATTAAAAGTGAAGTTGCTGCAATTGATTTCTGCAAACCAATTTTCACGTTTGCATTTGAATGGTTTCCCGTGTGGAAGTCATTCTTGAGTGGGATATTGCCAAGTGGAATGTGGAAAGCGTGGTATTGTGTTATTGAAAGGTCATTGCTTGCTTTGCATTATTTTTATGTTTTTATTTTAGCTTGAGATCCCCCCCCCCCTGCTCCTCCCTCGCTCTTCACCCTCCCCGCTGACAAATAATATAGTTCTAAATTTAGACCATGCAACTCTATGCATTGGAATAATGTTGAGAGGGTGCGTATTGCACAACCCTCGTCGTTAGACAGACTGCGCTATATTCTAATGAACGTGAATATAGAGAGTATTGCATGGTTAATTGCAGATGAAATTCGGTCCTATGATAGAAGGCAATTCTTACGGCTTCCCCTGGCTCACTCGCGGGATTTCTGCTCTATTCTTTATGCAAACGACCTCAAAATTATCCAGAATGTTTTAGTATCATTTCCACCTTTTATGTCGTTGGGGGATGGAGCGAGAAGTGCCATTGTTGCCTCGAAAGGGATATATTGTACATGTGGCTGTGTGGATGTGCCTGTGCGAATGTGCTTGTGTGGATGTACCAATACAGATGTGCTTGTGTGGATGTGCTTGTGCTTATGTGCCTGTGCTGATGTGACTACGTGGATGTCCTTGTGCTGATGTGCCTGTGCGGATGTACCAATGCTGATGTGACTACGTGGATGTCCTTGTGCTGGTGTACTAATGCGGATGTACCAGTGTAGATGTGCCTGTGCGTGTCTCGACCTGACAGCTTCGAGCCAGGGATTAGAGCCACAAGCCTCACCCGGCAGAGTAGAGCAGCCGCTTGATTTTCCTCCCGTGACCAAACAGCCGTGACCGAAGCCTAGTGGGCCAGGCCTCGCAAGGGGAGACCGTGGCTTTATTGGGTCCATCGGCCAGGGCTCACGTCGCGACCGAATGTCCAGCTGTGTCCCAGTTTGCATTCGGCGCCGAGCAATTCCTGTCAACGGAGGAAGGCACGGGTTGGGCGGGAGAAATAAAGCTTTGGATTTGGTGAGAGGGAGGGAGGGAGGGAGGGAGGGAGGGAGAGGGAGGAAGGAGGGATGGAGAAAGGGAGAGAGGGAGGGGGGAAAGGGGAAAGGAGAGGGAAGGGAGGAAGGAAAAGAGGGAGAGGGAGAGGGAGAGGGAGGGAGAAGGGAAGGGGAAAGGAGAGGGAAGGGAGGGAGGGAGAAAAGGAGAGAGGGGGAAGGAAAGTGAGAAAGGGGGAGGGAGCGATGGAGAGGGAGGGAGAGAAGAAGAGAGAGAGATAGAGATAGAGACAAATCCAGAGACAGAGATAGGTAGATAGAGGGAGAGAGATAAGTCTATAAAACTACGACGATTTGATTATGATTCACGTTGTGTATTATATATCGTTTAGAACACACACAGACACACACATGCACATACACATACAGATACAGTCATAAACAGACGACGGCGAATGGTAAAATATACACACAGGGTCTACCTTGAACGCTAACTAACAAGACGAATCTCTCTCCTCGGCAAAAGCGCTGCATCACCGAAGCTCCCGTGTTGTTGCATAAGGCTGTGGCAGCGAGACGCGTATGTATTATTACCTGTGGGCAGCTGGTGAGGCCATGAGGTCATCTCGCAGCCGGGGAAAGGTGGACATTTTGGCCGCCGAATGATCACGTGACTCGTCGGCGCGTTCTTGGCCTCAGATGGAGATGCTTTCGAGGCAACACGTGTTATCCAGCATCACCGGTCACGTGATGTTGGTGCGCGAGGAGGTTGCCGACGAGATCAGGTCATCCGCCCCCCCCCCCTTCTACCCCATGACGTCGAAATGGGAACTCCTTTGCATCCCCCCCACCCCGTGACGTCAAAATGGGAACTCCTTTGCTGCATTCGGCAGCGCAAGAGGGGGGGGGGGGGTTACCGAGCTTAGAACCGAAGGGTGGAATTGAATAAAAAATCATCTGAATTTCAGGTCACCCAATGAGAACTCCTTTGCATCCCCCCCACCCTATGACGTCGAAATTGGAACTCCTTTGCACCCCCCCCCCCCACCCCAGGACGTCGAAATGGGAACTCCTTTGCACCCCCCCCCCCACCCCAGGACGTCGAAATGGGAACTCCTTTGCATTCGGCAGTGCAAGGGGGGGGGGGGGGATTACCGAGCTTAGAACCGAAGGGTGGAATTGAATAACAAATCATCTGAATTCCAGGTCACCCAATGGGAGCTCTGATCATAACACAACAAGAAGAGGAAGAGGAATCCTAACGAGAGATATATATTTTTTATGCGGGGAAATTTGATTTAGTTTTCCCTCGTATGTTGGTTAGGTTGCATGTTCATAACGTATGATTTCTATCAATTCTGTTCTATTTCTCTATTCGACTCTTGTTGGCAGTTTTAGGGACTAGAAGGGAATCTGTTAATAACTTACATGCATTTAGTCTCGCTGTGAGCTTTGTCGTCGCAGCTATTCTGTTCAATTCGTGTTCATCAAATTTACGATGAAAAGGGATAATATAGGAGAAGGGTTTCCCATTTACTACTCCTATTTTGATTTGGGGGAGGCCATAATTTCTCGTGATTTTTAGAACAGGAGGTCCGTATCAAATCAAGTATATGACAACCTGAATGAACTGCAGTTGCAATGCACTTATGCTCAGGATAATGCGTATCATCAATTTATCGCTTCAACGACCCGTTAGCTATGATTAACGAGCACTGATTGCAGAATAAAAGATGTGAACTAAACGTAATGACACAGTACGAATATTGTTCATGATTGTCAGTTTCCAAATTAATGCCATTTTATCATGTCATAAATTTTGTGTGTTTATTTGCCCCCTCTTTCTCTCTCTCTCTCACTCTATCTATCTGTCTATCTCTTTCTCTCAATCTTATACTCTCTCTCTCTCTCTCTCTCTCTCTCTCTCTCTCTCTCTCTCTCTCTCTCTCTCTCTCTCTCTCTCTCTCTCTCTCTCTCTCTCCCTCCCCATAAATTTTACGTGTCCATGTACCTCTTCCACCTC
>NW_028234427.1:14073096-14075596 GCF_977035675.1 Penaeus japonicus | reverse complement strand
CGAGAGAGAAAAATGTTTCTTCGGGTGAGACTCGTCCCTTTAGGCTTGTTGGTGAATGACGTGTCTGTGATTAATCGTGGGTGAGGTTTTAGGGTGGGAGGAAGAGGGCGGGAGGAGGTGCTGCTTAATAAGGAAGGAAGATGTGGGGTTTGTGTGTGCGTGTTTGTGCGTGCGAGGTGTGTGTGTGTGTGTGTATGTGTGTGTGTGTGTCTGTGTGTGTGTGTGTGTGTGTGTGTGTGTTTGTCCGTGCGTGCGAGGTGTGTGTGTGTGTGTGTTTCTGAAAGTGAGTGAGTAAATGAATCAAAAACTGAATAAGGGCATTGTGAGAGAGAGAGAGAGTGAGAAAGAGGAAGAGAGAGAGAGAGAGATAGAGAAAGAAAGAAAGAAAGAAAGAAAGAAAGAAAGACAGACTGAAGCAGAAAAAAACAAAGAGAAAAGAAACCCAAGAAAGAAACAAAAATGGCCAACTTCTAGGATGAGACCGAGAGAGAGAGAGAGCTTTATGATGGCGAGGACACGAGGCCATAGAAACACCGATTCACCCTACCTCATTGTTATAAAAGAAGGGGAGGGGAGGGGGGGAGGGGAGATGGGCAGAAAGAGCTTGACACAAGGGGAGAAGGGAAAGGGTTAGACAATAAGAAGAGAAGGCGCGCAGATATGAGAACGGGAGAGGACGGGATGAATATGGCTGAAGAGGGGTGACTTGAACGACAGGACTTGGATTTTGTTTTGAATAAGGAGGAAGAGAAGATGGGAATAGATGATGAGAATGAGGAGGATGGTGATGATGATGATATAGGAGAAGGAGGATGGCGATGATGATATTGAGGATGGTGATTATGATGATGATGAGGAGGAGGAGAAGGATGGTAAGGATGAAGATGAAGATGATGTTGATGATGATGCGGAAAGCTGAAAGGGAATTTACCACATCTCTCTCTCTCTCTCTCTCTCTCTCTCTCTCTCTCTCTCTCTCTCTCTCTCTCTCTCTCTCTCTCTCTCTCTCTCTCTCTCTCTCTCTCTCTCTTTCTCTCTCTCTCTCTCTTTCTTTTTCTTTTTTTTCTTTTTTTTTATTTGGACATTGTTATGAATATTTTCACATCAGATGATTGACTGTTTTTCCCAGCCATCAGATTTAGAATTTATGAACACGCGCGTTAGCTGAACCATCCGTATGTTTGATGCAGAGAGCTGAAGAAAAACAAACCTGTAGCTCTATACTTCAAATACATCCGAGGTTCTCAATCATGCGGCGATATAGCCTTTGGGAACGTCTCTTCCATCAATTCTGGATCATTCGATAGCATATTTCACATGACGTGTGTGTGCGTTGCTATGGCTGGTGGTCTGATAAGCTGTCTTTTTTTTCTTTTTTTTTAAACGTAGACAGGCGTTGTTTCGATGCGTGGTCTGAAGCAATGCGTTTCGAACTACGCATGAGCAAGAGTTCGTGAATGTCCGTTTACGAATACGACTTTCCATAAAGGCGTTCCCGGGTTGGGTTAAACGCACCGACATACCATAGAAAAAATGGCTCTTCATTGCGGGGAAGTTGTCAAGAGCAATGTTTCGTTTCCTCGGAATATTATTAAATGCTGGAGACGTTCCCTTTCGGAGGATCTTCCCTAGTCGCCCCTTTTTCGCTCTCTGGCGTGACCTCGGTCGGGAAGAGGCGAGGTCAGACGGTTTCTCGGGGCTCAGTTCGGCCATTGTCACTGCCGTGGATTCATTCATACACGTAAACATGGATATCCACACATACATACATACAAACACATACACACGCACAAACAAAAATTAAAAAAAAATATGTGAGAGAGACAGGCGAAGAAAGACACAAAGCCAACACACAGACACACAGCGAAGTCTTCAGATCATGATCCTGCTGGAAGGAAAGGCATTGTTACTCGTTTCCATAGGGCATCTATCGTGAAGCGCCCCGATTACATACTGGCGAATCCTGCGGAAGCGTGGCTGAGCCGAGACCCAAGGACTCCTTCCTTCCTTCCGACGCTTCCTACGGATCCTTAGCAGAATCCTCGAGCTGGAGGAAGAGCGAGGAGGCGTGGTCGTGAACGGCGGGCTCTCTGGAGGTGCACTAAGGTAACGAAAATCAATAAGCGAACGGAATGAAGGAATGAAGCTCCGGGGCTTCAAAGAGGCACCGCAGTCTGGTTCGATTTCGGATCAGATCCATTGTGGGGAGGGTGAGGCGCCCTTGGGGAATGGATTCGAAGTCTGTCGTATTTTCTTAAGGGGTGTTCGACCGTTGAGCATCATTATCTGCTCTGTTATTCGATTATTAATGATTTTCGCTTGTGTTGTTTATTCTCATTGTCTTTACATTTCGTGACATAGACCCCCGGAAACCCTCTCAGTATTTTCCAACAACAAAGTTCTGCAATATGTAGTGAGACGCCTCTTGAAGAAAGAGAATATCGAAGTTAAAATACACCAGCTAAAATATTCTAGAAAAAAGAGAACGGCTTTCCAGTCC
>NW_028234427.1:14060596-14068096 GCF_977035675.1 Penaeus japonicus | reverse complement strand
CCCTCCTCCTCCTCTCTTCATCCCTCCCCTCCTCCTCTCCCTCTAGCTCCCCTCCAAACCCTCCTCCCTCCCTCCCTCCTCCCTTCCCTCCCTCCCTCCCTCTTTCCCTCCTTCCCTCCCTCTGTTTGTTTGCCCTTTCTTCCTGATCCTTCCCCTTGGCTTTATTCCCTACTTCTTCCCCCGCGTCGAGAGCCATAAAGCCTTCATAGGGTCAGGTGGAGGCGTTGAACCCATATTTGGTGGTCGACGTGGTTAGTCTTTCGGGAGAAGGGGAGGGAGGGAGGGAGGATTAGAGGAAGGGAGGAAGGGAGGAAGGGAGAGATGGAGAGAGGAAGGGTGGGAGGATGAGAGGAAGGGAGGGAGGGAGGGAGGATTAGAGGAAGGGAGGAAGGGTGGGAGGATGAGAGGAAGGGAGAGAGGGAGAGAGGATGAGAGGAAGGGAGGGAGGGAGAGAGGAAGGGAGGAAGGGTGGGAGGATGAAAGGAAGGGAGGCAGGGAGAGAGGGAGAGAGGAAGGGAGGGAGGGAGAGAGGAAGGGAGGGAGGGAGGATGAGAGGAAGGGAGGGAGGGAGAGAGGGAGGGAGGAAAATGATGCGAAGGGAGGAGGATTGAGAGAGAGGTAGCTGATGGATGGGAAGAGAGAGAGAGAGATTTATGAGGAGTGTGTGAGAGAGAGAGAGAAGAGAGAGAGGAGAGAGAGAGAGAGAGAGAGAAGAGAGAGGGTGAGAGAAGAATAAGGAAGTGGAAATGGATGAGCGAGGAAAAAAGAAGGGTGGAAGGGAGGGTGAGAAGGAAAATATTAAGGAGATGACGAGAATATAAGAGTAAGCATGAGATAGAGAGAGGGAGAGGGCGAGAGAGGAAAGAAGGAAAAAGATAAGAGACGGAAATAAAATCATATATTTTTTCGTTTTTACCAGTAGCCTAACACCAACGCAAATATAAACACGTCTAGATCAATTTATCAGATCCACCACTGCCTTCGTGACCTTACGTAGGCCTATATTCAACGGAAAAAGAGAAAACTATTATCCTTGTCTCACCTTCCTCGTAAACACTATAATGCCAAGCGACATCCCATTTAAGCCGAAGATCCAACGTTGAGGTAAAATTTCCGACGTGGAGACATTGTGAGAGAGAAAAAATGCTGAGAAATTTAGAAAAAAAGGTTTGCTATTATTTCCGAAGCATCACCAACGCATTCATATCCGATTACTAGTGTAATGGTTCATATTTCCATATCTTTAAAAAAAATCTTATTATCTAGTCTGTATATTCACTTCATTTTCAGTCGTTCTGTAAGAGTCCCGCTCCCCTTGCATTCACGTCAAGGCCTCCTCTTAGCTTAGTCTTCCAGCAAGAGGGTCTCCAACACGAGCTCTGTTTAACAGGGAGTCTTTCCTTGCAATCCGATTTTTATGCAACACGAGTCTCCAGCGGGGGATGTCAGGGAGCCCCTCGAAGGGATCCCGTCCGGGCGCTAAGGGGATGCCGACCCCGGACGATCGAGCCGAGATTTACAGAGAGAGTAAATCTTGAGACACGTAGCTGGGGATGCTGAGTGTGCGGCGGTAACATGGGTGTGGCACTATCCTTAGACTTATTTCTTACTTGGTGGGTTTCTTTTCTTTCTTTCTTTTTCTCTCTCTCTATCAATTGATATCTTATCTATTTCTCTCTCTCTCTCTCTCTCTCTCTCTCTCTCTCTCTCTCTCTCTCTCTCTCTCTCCCTCTCTCTCTCTCTCTCTCTCTCTCTCTCTCTCCCTCTCTCTCTCTCTCTCTCTCTCTCGCTTTCTCTCCTCGCTCCCTCTCTCCCTCTCCCTCACTTCCTCCTCCTCCCTCCCTTTCTCCCTCCCTCCCTCTCCTCCTCTCTCCATCCCTCTCTCTCCTCCCTCATCTCTCCCTCACTCCCTCCCCTCCCACCCTCCCTCCCCCTCCCTCCCCCCCCCCCTCCCCCTCAACCTCTCCCCCTCTCTCCTTTCCCTCCCTCCCCTCCCTCCCTCCCTCTCTCCTCTCCCCCACTTCCCCACTCCTATATATCTCTTCCTCCCTCCCTCCACTCCTCTTCCTCCCTTCCCTCCCTCCCCTCCCCCAACCCCTCCCAGCCCACCACTCCCTCTCCCTCTCTCCCTCCCTCCCTCCCTCCCTCCCTCCCTCCCTCCCTCTCTCTCTCCTTCCTGATACTGATCGTAATTATAAAGTAAAAATAGTAATCAGTAATGACCGTAGTTGTTAACGTTATGCTTATTACCCTGTTGCCATGATGTTTACAAACAACACGGAATACGAACGACGGACTATGAGCAATGAAGCGACGCAAACACTGACCTTTAAAGGGCCAAGCCGAACATCTCCTTGAGGACCATCCTACGTCCTCCACTCTACCCACTCCTTCCACTCAGGCAGTTCCCCTCTCCCCTCTTCCCCTCTCCCCTCTCCCCTCTCCCCTCTTCCCTTCTCCACTCTTCGCCTCTCTGCTCTTCCCCTCTTCATCTCTGCGTATTCGAATCTTTTTTTTCATGTTCACCCTTTTCTCTCTCTCTCTTCCTATTTCTCTTCCCCCTTCCCTCCCTCTCTCTCTTTCTCCTCTCCTTTTTTTCTTCTCTCTGTATTCAAATCTGTGTATCTTATTTATCCATTTTCCCCTCTCTTCCTCTCTCCTTCTCTCTCCTCTATCCCTTCCTCTGTTTCCCCTCTCTTCCTTCTCTCTTTCCCTCTCCTTTATCCCCTCTCCCTTTCCCCCCCTCTCTCTCTCTCCTCTCTTCGACTTGATCTCCTGTGCGTCGCGGACACTAAATAAAATGGTTCAGAAAAATTGTTTGGAATTCGAGATGTGTTTCTCTCGGAGGGATGGGGGTGGGGGTGGGGGTAGGGGTAGGGGTAGGGGTCGAAGGAGGATAAGGGTGGGGTGGGTAAGAGGGGACACGGGATACGGGAGGGGGAGGGGGTGAGAGAAAGGAGACAAGAGGAAGGGAAGAGGAGTGGGGTGGAGACTAGAGAGAGGGGAGACAGGGGGAAGGGGAGAGAGAGGGGAGAGAAGTAGGGGAGGGCAGAGGGAAAGGAGGCGGAACGAAAACACGAGAAGGGAGGGCGGGAGGAAGGGAGGAAAAGGAAAAGAAACGAAGGAGAAGCGAAGGGGAACACATGCGAGAAGGAGCGAAGGTGGAGAGAGGGAAGGGGAGAACGAGAAGAAAGGAGGGAAGGAAGGGGAGAACGAGAAGGAAGGAGGGAGGGAAGGGGAGAACGAGAAGGAAGGAGGGAGGGAAGGGGAGAACGAGAAGGAAGGAGGGGAGGGAGGAGGGAGGAGAGAAGAAAAAGTTGAACGAGAAGTAAAGGAACGAAGAAGGAGTTAGGAGGGAGGGAAGGAGAGAACGAGAAGGACAGAGGGAAGAATTGAAAGAGGAGGAGGAGAAGGAGGAAAAGGAAACCCGAAAAAGGAGCAAGGCACATGGGGTTTGAACTTAGCCTCATTTCGCTAAATTCCACCTGTTGAGATTGGAAATTGTTCTCGGGTCAGCTGCGTACCCACAGCTCTTTGCCCTTAAGGATGTGGTGGGAACTGGGCTTTTTTCGTGTCTTTTATCTTCCTTCTGTCTATTTGTCAATAAACCAGAAAGTATGTAATATTAACTTGGTAGATCTTATATCGTTTGATTTATATACCTTGCTTCTTGGCTTGAATTTTTTTTTTTTTTTTTTTTTTTTGAATGATGTGAAATACCTATAACGTGAATTATCATCGTATGGTCGCCGTTTTATAGATTGTGATTGTGTGTGTGTGTGTGTGTGTTTGTATTTGTGTTTGTGTTTTTGTTTGTATTCGTGGTTGTGTTTGTGTTTGTGTTTGTATTTATATTTGTATTTGTGTTTGTATTTGTGTTTGTGTTTGCGTGTGCGTGTGCGTGTGCGTGTGCTTGAGTATTTGTGTGTTCAGATGATTCGAATTCCTCTCACATTCTCGACTCTTCTTGTGCGAGACATTTCGTAGAAAGGAAAATCTATCGTGTCAACAAGTGTCATATTTTTTCCCTCGGATAATCGCTTCCTCAGTTTTCAGTTCTTAATCTTTGTTTTTTCTTAAGAAAAAAAAAGGAAAAGAAAAGAAGTGAGAGGAGATCTTAGATATAAAGATTACACTGAATGTTCATAGATAAGAGTTATCGTTATCTGACGTCTTACAATCTTATCTCTGAAAGAAATATTGGTGTTATTTCAGTATCGCTCCCGCCTGACAAGTTATAACATGTCTGCGGCTGCCCTTGTATTTGTGACGATCATATGTGACTATTTTCTGAGGAACAGATGATTTTGAAGCCTACTTTGAAGAATGTTGGGTGCCAAGATAAGGCGATTGGAAAGATCGTTGACGAATATCACTATGAGGGCCAGTATGAGGAAGAGCTATCGTACGTCACTCAGGTATAGTGTCACTCACTCCGTTGTCCTCCGTGATTGTCGTAACCGCTGTGTTAGGTTGAGGTGCGCGTGAGGTATACGTCGCTGGGTCTATGGTGTAAGGAATGTTTTGAAAATCGGGTACACACATACAACACACACACACACACATACACACACACACACACACACACACACACACACACACACACCAACACACACACACACACACACACACACACACACACACACAACACACATATATATATATAATATTCTATCATATATATATATATAATATGATATACATATAATTGATATAAAGATTAGATATATAGATATATTGATATATTGAGAATATATAGAATAATATATATAATATATATTATATATATATATATATGATATATACATATAATAAATAAATGAATATATATATAATAGATTTATATATATTATATATATATACATATATACATATATATAAATAAATGTATATATATTATATCAATATGGGGGGGGGGGGTTGGGGGTGGGGGGGGGGGGGGTGGGAATATGGGGGGTATATATATATTATTTAAAAAAATGGGTGGGTATATATGCCTGATAATATGCAATATATATATAATTATAATATATATATATATATATAAATAATATATATATATATATATAATATATATAATATATATATATATAATATATATATAATCTTATATATATATATATATAATATATATATATATATAATATATATATATATATATATATATATTATATATATATATATTAGTTATATATATATATTATATATATATATTAAAATAGAATATATATATATAAATATATATATAATATGGAAAATATATATATAATTATGTATATATATATCTTATGTTAATATAATATATAATATATATATATATATAATATAAACTATGTAGATATGTAGATATATATTTATGTATATAAGTATACTAATATAAATATATATATATATATAATGTAGATATGTAAGATATATATTTATGGAATAAGTAATAAATATATAATATATATTATATATATATATATAATCTTATATATAACTATATATATATATATTCACACACATATATGTGTGTGTGTATATTCTGTATATATTCTCCACATATAGCATTACCTTCCCCCTGACCTCCCCTTAGCTCCGCGTGCGCTATGAATGACAATGCCCCCCTGTGTGCGTGTGCAGACGTTGCCAGGACACCGTTATTTCCCCCTCTCCTTCGCCTTCGTTTGTTCCCCTCTTACTCCCCCCCCTACCCCCCACCCATCCCACTCGTCCCTTCCTTTCCAATCCCCCGCCCCTCCTTTTTTTCTTCTTCCCATAGGCCTATAACGCGGCTCTTGCCTATTAGGTCCTGAATAAGGCCATTTGAGGAGCTCGTTAGTATGTTGTTTGCGTTACGTTACGTCCTCCGGAGCGCGAGCTTGTCTCAGGGGCGTCAGACAGACTAACGTGACGCTATGTATGCGTGAGCTTGGCTGGAAAGGGGAATGGGGGTGGGGGGGGGGTGGGGGTGTGGGTGATAGGGGGATGGGAGGTGAAGGGGATGGGGGGATGGAGGGGGAGGGGGGAAGGGATGGGGGAGGGGGTGGAGGGAATCAAAAGAAGGAAATTGATTAGAATAACGAAAATTAAAATTGAGTGTGATGGTTTTGGTAATGTGGGGGGGGGGGGGGGAGGTGTCGGGAAAAAAAGTAAGGAGAGGGAATGGAATTTTTTGGGAAACAATCAAACAAACAAACAAGGAAGGCAGGGAGGGGGAGTGGGGGATAGAAATAAAGAAAAAAGAGAAAGTAAAAGAGTTAAATATAATATATATATATATTAAATATATATATATATATAGTATTTATATATATATATATATATATATAATAATATCATCACACACACGATATGTGTGTGTATATTCTGTATATATTCTCCACATATAGCATTACCTTCCCCCTGACCTCCCCTTAGCTCCGCGTGCGCTATGAATGACAATGCCTCCCTGTGTGCGTGTGCAGACGTTGCCAGGACACCGTTATTTCCCCCTCTCCTTCGCCTTCGTTTGTTCCCCTCTTACTCCCCCCCCCCTACCCCCCACCCATCCCACTCGTCCCTTCCTTTCCAATCCCCCGCCCCTCCTTTTTTTCTTCTTCCCATAGGCCTATAACACGGCTCTTGCCTATTAGGTCCTGAATAAGGCCATTTGAGGAGCTCGTTAGTATGTTGTTTGCGTTACGTTACGTCCTCCGGAGCGCGAGCTTGTCCCGGGGGCGTCAGGCAGACTAACGTGACGCTATGTATGCGTGAGCTTGGCTGGAAAGGGGAATGGGGGTGGGGGGGATGAGGGTGTGGGTGATAGGGGGATGGGGGGATGGAGGGGATGGGGGGATGGAGGGGGAGGGGGAGGGGGATAGGGGGAGGGGGAGGGGGTGGAGGGAATCAAAAGAAGGAAATTGATTAGAATAACGAGAAAGTTAAAATTGGAGGTATGTGTTTGTGTATGCCGGGGGGGGGGGAGTTTCGGAAAAGTATGAGAGGGAATGGAAGTTGTTGGGAAACAATCGAAGAAACAAAAAGGGAGGGCAGGGAGGGGGAGGGGGGGGGAGATAGGGAAAGTAAAGAAAAAAAGAGAAAGTAAAAGGAGGTGATCAAAAAAAAAATATATATAATAAATATATAAAATATATATATATATATATATAATAAATATATATAAAAATAAATCACACACATATATGTGTGTGTGTATATTCTGTATATATTCTCCACATATAGCATTACCTTCCCCCTGACCTCCCCTTAGCTCCGCGTGCGCTATGAATGACAATGCCCCCCTGTGTGCGTGTGCAGACGTTGCCAGGACACCGTTATTTCCCCCTCTCCTTCGCCTTCGTTTGTTCCCCTCTTACTCCCCCCCCTACCCCCCACCCATCCCACTCGTCCCTTCCTTTCCAATCCCCCGCCCCTCCTTTTTTTCTTCTTCCCATAGGCCTATAACGCGGCTCTTGCCTATTAGGTCCTGAATAAGGCCATTTGAGGAGCTCGTTAGTATGTTGTTTGCGTTACTTA
>NW_028234427.1:14048096-14050596 GCF_977035675.1 Penaeus japonicus | reverse complement strand
CTTTTTTTTTCTTTCTTTAACTTTTTTTGCGTTTTTTTCTTTCTTCAAGAAAGCCGAGAGGAAATTCGCTCGTGATACTTTTTCCCCAAACATATTCCCAGGTTCGAAGAAGCGCTTTGATCACCGAGATGGGAAGCACAGTCGAGCGGACGGACGGATGGCGGCGAACGCTATCTGAAGACGAATGCTGGGAAATGCAACAAGCAATATCTCGGCTCAAATCGAATTCTTAGACGAACTTCGCCGTCTTCCACTTGAGCGGCAGCAGTTCGGCGAGGCTCTCTCTGGACGGCTGGACGGACACCGATGAGAGATTCAAACGCCATTATTGTCGACTTCGGTGGAGTTGGAGTATTGCTTGTGGAAAGAGCGATTCGCTTTTGTTTTTACTGTTTAGTATTGAATCCTCTGTGGGTTGGAACCCTTCATCTTCTATCATTGATTCTCGTTTGGTTTCGGCGTCGTTGTAGTGATGATTGTGATGATGGTGATGATCATAATAATGCTACCGATGATTACGATAATTAATGATAACGGTTATTATTATCATTGCTTTGTTGTTGCTGGGTAATATTGATATCATAATGTTAATGGGTATCTGTCTCAAATTATAGTAGTAGATTAAAGAATATATAAAAAAGGAAAAACATTTTTTTTCTTCTGTCGCAATCACCCTCGCCCCTTTGACAGAGCAACCCCTCCTCCCCCCCTCCCCCCTCCCACCCTTCAGAGGCCAACCCCACACAAGCACCACTGACCTCAGACGCAGCACCAATCGAGTATATACCGCGCACGAGTCAGTGTCCTAATGTCCTATTTCCCCCGCGGGTACTCGAACCCATTCAATCGGGCCCAAACGGGTGTGTTTATCAGCTCCCTTGCGGGTGTGATCTCGACTTGTCTCAAAGGGCTTGGAAACGGAGGGGGGAGGGGGAGGGGGAGGGGGAAGGAAGAGGGAGAGGGAGAGGGAGAGGGAGAGGGAGAGGGAGAGGGAGAGGGGGGGGGTCTAGGCAGGTCCTTTGGTTCAGCTGAAGGGACACTGGTCGTCGGTTCTAAACGATGGATTTCGTAATTATTCTCATTTAGAGGAATGGAAGAAAGAAAGAAAGGAGAAATGCATGTGCCTGGGTACTTAGGCCGTGGTCTTGGACGTTATGTTATGTTATGTTATGTTATGTTATGTTATGGGTGTTAGCGTTGTTATAACTGTGGGAATGATAGTGGTGATGGTAGTACCAATTATGATGGTAATGAGAATAACGCTGGTATTAATAACGATGTTGATAATGATAGTACAATTGATAATGATGATTATATTAGTGGTGGATGCTAATGAGAATGGTGATCATGATAATATTCATGATTATTATGATATAATATATAATGATCTGATATAACCTGAAATTATATAACTATAATATGATAAAATATAATACAGCTATAATGACAATTAAACCTGTAGTAATGAGGATATTTAGCAATTATAATGATAACGATGTTGATGATAACGAAATAAAGGTAATGATAGTGATTATGATAAAAATAGTGGCGAAGATAAAGATAAATGATTCAAATGATGATAATATGAATAACATTAAAAATAACGATTTTGATAACAATTACGATAAAGGTTATTACGACATGACAATGATAGCCAAAATGATTAATCGTTTATGAATAACAATTGTCAAAACGCTAATGAAGATAGTGCTATAATAGTACCAAGGGGAATAATGAGGATGAAGGAAGGGGCAGTCGAGGGGAAGGGTGAAGGGAGGGGCAGATGAGGGGAAGGGGGAAGGTGAAGGGGCAGGCGAGGGAAAGGGTGAAGGGTGAAGGGGCAGATGAGGGGAAGGGGGAAGGGTGAAGGGAGGGGCAGATGAGGGGAAGGGTGAAGGGTGAGGCAAGTGAGGGGAAGGGTTAAGGGGCAGGCGAGGGGAGAGAGGAAGGGTGAAGGGGCAGGTGAGGGGAAGGGTGAGTGAAGGGGATACCCAGCGGCCGCAGTCGGACAAAGTCTTTCGTAATTCCATTAAACCGCGAGCATGGGACAGAGAATCTCCGGGCCAGCGAAATGACCCAGGTCTTCCAACGAGACGAGGGCACTACGGTCGAGTTGAGCTGTTTTTTCGTAGGCAAAAGCGATCCTACGGACGGCGGTCGCTAGGGCCCACTTTCCCGCGTGCTCCGGGGACTCACAGTGACAAACCTTTAATCATCCGCTTGGAAATCCCCACCCCCCCCCTTCTCTCCCGCTCTCCTTTCTCATCTCCTCTCCTTGCCCTCCCCCTCTCCCCTTCTTATTTCCCCTCCTTCCCTTCTCTCACACTCTATCTCCAAGCTTCCTTCCATTCCTCCTTTCCTTCTTCCTCTCCCTTCTCTCTCTTTCCTTCCTTCTTGCCTTCCCTACACAGTCTCTCCCTCCCTCCTTTCCTTTCTCCCTTCCTCCCTCCTTATCTCCGTCCCTCCCTTCCCTTCTTCCCTCTCTCTTTCCTTCCTTCTC
>NW_028234427.1:14038096-14040596 GCF_977035675.1 Penaeus japonicus | reverse complement strand
CTTCCCCCTCTATTCCGTTTCTGATTCCCCTCTGCGTCCCCTCTGTTTCCTCTCTGCTTCCCCCTCTATTCCGTTTCTCATTCCCCTCTGCGTCCCCTCTGTTTCCTCTCTGCTTCCCCCTCTATTCCGTTTCTCATTCCCCTCTGCGTCCCCTCTGTTTCCTCTCTGCTTCCCCCTCTATTCCGTTTCTGATTCCCCTCTGCGTCCCCTCTGTTTCCTCTCTGCTTCTCCTTCTATTCCGTTTCTGATTCCCCTCAGCGTCCCCTCTGTTTCCTCTCTGCTTCCCCCTCTATTCCGTTTCTGATTCCCCTCTGCGTCCCCTCTGTTTCCTCTCTGCTTCCCCCTCTATTCCGTTTCTCATTCCCCTCTGCGTCCCCTCTGTTTCCTCTCTGCTTCTCCTTCTATTCCGTTTCTGATTCCCCTCTGCGTCCCCTCTGTTTCCTCTCTGCTTCCCCCTCTATTCCGTTTCTGATTCCCCTCTGCGTCCCCTCTGTTTCCTCTCTGCTTCCCCCTCTATTCCGTTTCTGATTCCCCTCTGCGTCCCCTCTGTTTCCTCTCTGCTTCCCCCTCTATTCCGTTTCTGATTCCCCTCTGCGTCCCCTCTGTTTCCTCTCTGCTTCCCCCTCTATTCCGTTTCTCATTCCCCTCTGCGTCCCCTCTGTTTCCTCTCTGCTTCTCCTTCTATTCCGTTTCTCATTCTCCTCAGCGTCCCCTCTGTTTCCTCTCTGCTTCCCCCTCTATTCCGTTTCTGATTCCCCTCTGCGTCCCCTCTGTTTCCTCTCTGCTTCCCCCTCTATTCCGTTTCTGATTCCCCTCTGCGTCCCCTCTGTTTCCTCTCTGCTTCTCCTTCTATTCCGTTTCTGATTCCCCTCAGCGTCCCCTCTGTTTCCTCTCTGCTTCTCCTTCTATTCCGTTTCTGATTCCCCTCTGCGTCCCCTCTGTTTCCTCTCTGCTTCTCCTTCTATTCCGTTTCTGATTCCCCTCTGCGTCCCCTCTGTTTCCTCTCTGCTTCTCCTTCTATTCCGTTTCTGATTCCCCTCTGCGTCCCCTCTGTTTCCTCTCTGCTTCTCCTTCTATTCCGTTTCTCATTCCCCTCTGCGTCCCCTCTGTTTCCTCTCTGCTTCCCCCTCTATTCCGTTTCTGATTCCCCTCTGCGTCCCCTCTGTTTCCTCTCTGCTTCCCCCTCTATTCCGTTTCTCATTCCCCTCTGCGTCCCCTCTGTTTCCTCTCTGCTTCCCCCTCTATTCCGTTTCTCATTCCCCTCTGCGTCCCCTCTGTTTCCTCTCTGCTTCCCCCTCTATTCCGTTTCTGATTCCCCTCTGCGTCCCCTCTGTTTCCTCTCTGCTTCTCCTTCTATTCCGTTTCTCATTCTCCTCAGCGTCCCCTCTGTTTCCTCTCTGCTTCTCCTTCTATTCCGTTTCTGATTCCCCTCTGCGTCCCCTCTGTTTCCTCTCTGCTTCTCCTTCTATTCCGTTTCTCATTCCCCTCTGCGTCCCCTCTGTTTCCTCTCTGCTTCCCCCTCTATTCCGTTTCTGATTCCCCTCTGCGTCCCCTCTGTTTCCTCTCTGCTTCCCCCTCTATTCCGTTTCTCATTCCCCTCTGCGTCCCCTCTGTTTCCTCTCTGCTTCCCCCTCTATTCCGTTTCTCATTCCCCTCTGCGTCCCCTCTGTTTCCTCTCTGCTTCTCCTTCTATTCCGTTTCTCATTCCCCTCAGCGTCCCCTCTGTTTCCTCTCTGCTTCCCCCTCTATTCCGTTTCTGATTCCCCTCTGCGTCCGCTCTGTATCTCCCCTGCTTCCCCTCTGCGTCTCGACTTTCATCATGCTCCTCCTCGCCGGCTTCCCCTGAATTTCCCCTCGAGATCCCCTGAGTGACCCGAGTGATCCATTTAATTGTTTCCCTGATTTCCCCTCTCCTCCCCGCCCCTCTCACCCACTTCCTTCTTCCCCCTCTCCCCTCCTCACTCACTTCCCCCTCTCCCCTCCTCACCTACTTCCCTCTCCCCCCTTACCCCTCTCCCTCCCCTCACCCCCTTCCCTCTCCCTCCTCTCCCCCCTCACCCACTTCCCTTTCCCTCCCCTCACCCCCTTCCCTCTCCCCCCTCACCCACTTCCCTTTCCCCCCTTAACCTACTTCCCTATCCCTCCCCTCACCCACTTCCCTCTCCCTCCTCTCCCCCCTCACCCACTTCCCTTTCCCTCCCCTCACCCCCTTCCCTCTCCCCCCTCACCCACTTCCCTTTCCCCCCTTAACCTACTTCCCTATCCCTCCCCTCACCCACTTTCCTCTCCCCCCTCTTCCCCTCACCCACTTCCCTCTCCCCCCTCTCCCATTCATTTATCTATATACTTATTTTACTATTTATTTATTCATTTATATTTACTGTGATTGTGTTCCTTCATGTGTATATTTGTTGTTGTTATTGTTCCTTTACGTAATGATGGCGGGGGATTTCTGCAAAACAAGGGGTCGAGTCTTCATGCGGGGTGTTTCATCCTGTTT
>NW_028234427.1:14023096-14028096 GCF_977035675.1 Penaeus japonicus | reverse complement strand
GGGGTTGTGGGGAAGAAAGAATGGGTGGAGTGAAGTTTTATTTTGGGTTTGGGAAAGAGAAGTATATATAGTTTAGTTAAGTGATACACCAGTGCAACTGGATTTTTAGCAAATCATCCCCACCCTCACACACCACCCCCTAACCCTACAAACCACCCCCCCAACCCCAACCACCACCACAACCCCCCCCACCCCCACCCCACACACACCCCTCCCTCCCCCAACCCCCAAAACCTCCCCACCACCCCCCCCCCCCACCCCCACCCCACCCAAACAAACCCCCCCCGCCCCCCAAACCTCTCACCCCCCCCCCCCCCCCCCCCACCACCCCCCCCCCCCCCCTCGCACCCCCCCCCCCCGCCCCCCACCCCAACCCCCCACCACACTCCCACACTAACCCCCACCCCGCACCGCAGCCCCCTCTCCCCCCCCCCCCCACCCCCACCCCACCGCCCCACCAAACCCCCTAACACCCACCCCACTCACCCCCTACACCCCCCAACCACCCCCTGCTGTAATCCAACCATAACACAATCCGCCCCCACACCCCCCCACCCCACACCCAGCCCCCCCCCACCGCCCCGTCCCACCCCACCCCCTCCACCCCATTCCACACCACCGCCCAACCCAAAAAAATCCCCCCTTCTCCCAACAACCCTACCACCCCGACCACACAACCTTCCCACATATCAGCCCTCAACACGCTCCCAAGCCTATCACCCTACCCCAGCCCCCCCCTCTCACAATCCCCCAACACCCACCCACGCCCATCCACCCCCCCCACCCAAGACCCCACACCCCCACCCCACCCCCCATGCCCTATCCAAACCCACCCCCCTCAAAATCCACACCAAACACTTCAGACCACATATACCCCCCCAATACAACCTCACAAAAACACACTAACACCCGCTCCTACCTTCCGCCTTGATACACCACCCCCTCCCACCCCTATCCCGCACCTAACCCACACGAAGTCATACAATCACTCCACCCCCAACCAATCCTCGTCCCCCACCCCACACACCATCCCCCACCGTCACCCTCCCCCCCCCCACCCCCCCCCCACCCCACACCTACCATCACCCCCCACACCCCCAACCACCCCTCACTCACTCACATACCATGACATAAACGAATAACAATATCCCATATTCGATAGTGGAACATACCCTTGTCTCAAATATTTTCTATAAGGATGCGGAGAACAGATGGAATCGGTACTTGTATTTGTATCTTATTTCTTTTTAGTTTCTTAGAGTGATATTTTTGGAAATGCAGTTAGGTTGTTTGCTATTGTAAGTTTAGTAACTGTGTTGGTGAGTGAATATATGAACTATGAGATGTTGCATACTTTGGCTTATATTCTCTCTCTCTCTCTCTCTCTCTCTCTCTCTCTCTCTCTCTCTCTCTCTCTCTCTCTCTCTCTCTCTCTCTCTCTCTCTCTCTCACACACACACACACTCTCTCTTTTTCACTCTATCAAACTCACACACGTCCTTCTCTCTTCTTTAGATATATAATATATATATATATATATAGTTATATATATATATATAATTATATTATATAGTAAATCTAAATAAATATATACATTTAATCCTACTTCTTAGTGGCCCTCTTTCGACAGTGCTTGCTCGCCCCCCCCCCCCCTTCCCCATCCTCCCTTATCCTTCTCCAAAACCATGAGATCGATTCCCATTCCAATTCTACTTGTCGCATTTCAAGGTATTTGTCTATTAGTCTTACCTCTTTATCCTCATTCTCTTTCCCTCATAATACTATCTTTAGTTTGCATCATTCTTGGTCTTCCGGCATGAGGCTAGGACCTCGATTTATATCTGGGCGCTCGCTCTCTCTCTCTCTCTCTTTCTCTTTCTCTTTCTCTTTCTCTTTCTCTTCTCTCTTCTCTCTCTCTCTCTTTCTCTCTCTCTCTCTCTCTCTCTCTCTCTCTCTCTCTCTCTCTCTCTCTCTCCTCTCGCTCTCTCCTATCACTCTCGTCTCTCTCCCAATCTCTCTCATACAACTCTCTCATCTCTCTCTCTCTCTCTCGCTCTCCCTCTCTATCTTCTCCTCTCTCTCTCTCGACTCTGCTTTTTCTCTCATTCTCCTCGGTTCTCTCGTCTCTCTCTCTCCCTCTCTCTTCTCTCTCTCCTCTCTCTCTCTCGCTCTCTCACTCCCTCCTCTCTCTCTCTCACCTCTCTCTTTCTCTCTTCAGCTACCTCTCTCTCTCTTTCCTCTCTCTCTCTTCTCTATCTCCTCTCCGCTCTCTCCACTCTCTCATCCCTCTCTCTCTCTCTCTCTCTCTCTTCTCTCTCTCTCGTCTCTCTCTATCTATCTCTCGCTCTCTTCCTTCTCTCCTCTCCCCTCTCCCTCTCTCCTCTCTTCCCCTCTCCCTTTCTACTCTCTCCCTCTCTCTTCTCTCCCTCTCTCTCTCTCTTTCTCCCCTCTCCCTCTCTCCCTCTCTCTCTCTCCTCTCTTCATCTATCTCTCTCCTTCCCCCCTCTCTCTCTCTCTCCTCTCTCTCTCTCCTCGCTCTCTCTCTCTCTCTCTACTCCTCCTCTCTCTCTGCATCCTCTCTCTCTCTCTCTCTCCTCTCTCACGCCCTCCATCTCTCCCGCCGCTAATCACTCTCTCTCTCTCTCTCACCTACTCTACAACCCCCCGCTCTCCTCCCCCTCCCTCTCCCACAACCCCTCTCTCTCATCTCTCTCTCTCTCTCCTCTCTTTCTCTCTCTCTCTTCTCAACACATCTCTCTCTCTCTCTCTCTCTCTCATCTATCTCTCGCTCCTCTCCCCCCCCCCCTCTCCTCTCTCTCTCTCGCTCTCTCCTCTCTCTCTCTATCTCTCTCGCTCTCCTCCCCCCCCCCCTCTCTCCCTCTCTCTCTCCTCTCTATCTACTACTCGCTCTCTTCTCTCCCTCCCCCCCTCCTCTCTCTCGCTCTCTCCACTCTCCTCTCTCTCTCTCTCTCTCGTCTCTCGCTCTCATCCCCCCCCCCCTCTCTCTCTCTCCCTCTCTTCTCAAATCCTCTCTCTCTCTCTCTCTCTTTTTATCTCGCTCTCTCTCCCCCCCCCCTCTCTCTCTCCTCTCTCTCTCTCCCTCTCTCTCTCTCTCTATCTATCCCAACCTCTCGCTCCTCTCCCCCCCTCCTCTCTCTCTTCTCTCTCTCTCTCTCTCTCTCTCTCTCTCTCTCTCTCTCTCTCTCTCTCTCTCTCTCTCTCTCTCTCTCTCTCTATCTCTCTATCTCTCGCTCTCTCCCCCCCTTCTCTCTCTCTCTCTCTACCCAAGTGCCAGTTGTTTCATCATCCCCCCCCTCCCCCCATAAAAAAAGATCTAGATTATCCGAACCTGCTTGATTTACTTACGAACTTGATCTCAATTAGAGTCATGGTTCGCTTCTCCAGCTCTCTGTATCAATTGAATCACTTGAATGAACAAATTGGGGACTCAACAATGCAATAAAAGTTCGGAACAGGTTCTGATGCAGTGTAAGCTTCGCCAGTAGAGCGGGGTTGTATTCTGGCGTGCCTCGTCAGGAAAACAGGGTTGTATTCTGGCGTGCCTCGTCAGGAAAACAGGGTTGTATTGAAGGATCATGTGGTGAACCAAAATGTTAAGATTATTCGTGGTTTGAATATGGGCGTTTGAGAATTCATGGCGGCGTTGGAAGATGTACCAGCCCACGCACACGCACGCACACGCGCACACGCACACGCACACGCACACGCACACGCACACGCACACGCACACGCACACGCACACGCACACGCACACGCACACGCACACGCACACGCACACGCACACGCACACGCACACGCACACGCACACGCACACGCACACACACACGCACACGCACACGCACACGCACACTCACACGCACATGCACACAGGCACAAGCACACACAAACACACACACAGAGGGAGAGAAGGAGAGGAAAAGGGAGGGAGAGAGAGAGGGAGGGACGGAGAGAAAGAGGAAGAGGGAGGGAGGGAGAGAGAGGGAAAGGGAGGGAGGGACGGAAAGGAAGAGGAATGGGGGGAACCGAGAGGGAGTGGGAGGGAGGGAAAGAGGGAGAGAGGAAGTGAGGGAGGAGGGAGGAGGGAGGGAGGGAGGAGGGAGGAGGGAGGGAAGGAGGGAGGGAGGGAGGGAAGGAAGGAAGGAGGAGAGGAAGGAGAGAGAGAAAGAGAAAGAAAGAGAGAGAGAAAGAGAGAGAGAGAAAAGAGAGAGAGAGAGAGAAATAGAGGAAGAGAGAGAGAGAGAGAGAGAGAGAGAGAGAGAGAGAGAGAGAGAGAGGGGGGGAGGGGGAGAGAGAGAAAAGAAAGATAAAGAAAGAGTCAGTCTCACTCTACATATAAGCTGACATATTGAAGCCTCAGACCCGAAATGAAATCAAAACAGCCCGACAACCCCATCCGAAAAAAAAAAAAAAATGATAGTCATATCGAATTTTATTCTTTCCCGAAATTCAAAACCGACGAAGCCTTATCAATGAGAAGCAAAGTAGAAACCCGTTTTCCCGCTCAGAGATGGAGTATGCGCGGGAGGCTCAGCACGGCCGCCCTGACTAACCTTGCTGACGCGTGCAATTTTGCAACAACGAACGGGAAGCCAGAGAGAGAGAGAGAGAGAGAGAGAGAGAGAGAGAGAGAGAGAGAGAGCAGAGTAAAAATAAACCGCATTGTATCTGATGTTTGTCTTGTGTTTGCATTTTGCTTACGGGGAGAGATGCTTTCTTGCGCGAGGAGTTCGTGCTCTCGATGATGGAAAGCAATTTCGCAATGATTTGCAGGAAATTGAAAATGATAATAAAAGAGGGAGATGGAAAGGCAGGAATATATTGCGCGTCTACTTTAGAAATTGTTTTTAATTTCTGAAACATTAAAGAGAGAGAGAGAGAGAGAGAGAGAGAGAGAGAGAGAGAGAGAGAGAGAGAGAGAGAGAGAGAGAGAGAGAGAGAGAGAGAGAGAGAGAGGAGAGAGAGAGAGAAGAAGAGAGAGA
>NW_028234427.1:14018096-14020596 GCF_977035675.1 Penaeus japonicus | reverse complement strand
TTTACCTAATCTCCACTCCCCTTCTTCCCCCTTTTCCCCTCCTTCCCCTCTTTCCCCTCTCCTACCCTCCCCTCCTTTTCCCCACCATCCCTCCTTTTCCCCACCATCCCTCCTTTTCCCCACCATCCTCCTTTTTTTTTTCCCCACCATCAAAAAATTCTTCCCCTCCCTCCCCTCTCCTACTCCTCCCTTCTCCCTTCCCTCCCGCCCTCTCCCTCTCCTTTCCTCCTTGCCCCCTCCCCTCCCTCCCTCTCCTTTCCCCTCCTTCCCCTCCCCCGTCTAAGGTTTCTCTGCTTACCTCCTTCTTCCTCTTGAAGAGAAGTAAGACTCAGAATACAAAAAAAAAAATAAATAAAAAATAAATAAAAAAAAACTTGAGGATGTACTTCGAAGAACTAATTGTGGGACCATTATAGTTATGTTTGTTTTTGTTATTTAGAAGTTATCTTTTATATGTTTTTGTTCTTGTTTTTAATTCATGGTTAAAGTTTTATTGTTTGATATTGGTTTTATTTATCAACTTATTATTTTTTTTCAAATCTTTATTGTTTTAATTATGTTTTGTTTTCAAGGTTATTTTGTTTATGTTATATTACTGTTTGAGTATTCTGTGTCTTTTTTTTTTTTTTTTTGCTCTTTTTTTCTTATTTCCTTCTTTATTTACGTTTTTATCCTATTTTCTCTCATTTTCCCCCTTTTCAGCTACTTTTCTGTTTTCAATTACGTATTTTTTAATATTATATTTAAAGTTATACTGACTTCCTCTCCGAACTCATAATATTTTCTTCCTCTATTAAAAAAAATCGAGAATACAAAAATAACCAAAAAATGCTAAGCATTAATGCTGATAAATATATAAATAATAATTCTCGTGATTTAAGCATCACCTTAAATCATTTTGATGATAATGATGATATTGATACAAATGATTGATATTAATGACTGGAAAAGTGGGTAAAAGACCATTACTGATGAATAATTATGATTGATGGTGATAATAATAATGATACTGATGATAATGGCAACCATGGTAATTATGATGATAGTAATGATGATAATAGTGACACTGAAAATGATGATAATGATGACAATAACAATTTTTACAAGAATAGTAATGATAGTATCAATAATAATAATGATAATGATGATAAAAATAATAACAATATTGATAATAATAGTAATGATTCTAAAAATTATAATGATAATGATGATAACGATAATAATAATGATAACAATAGTGATACTGAAATGGCAAAATTGAATAATGATATAGATAATATAGACTGTAATAATTAGTTACACGATAATGCTACCCCAGAAATGATGATAATGTTGATAACAACGATAATGAGGCTAAGATATTAAGAATGGTATCGACTCTAATTACATCCATGATTATAATTACGACAATTACAACGGTTTTACTACTAATGATAATGATAATAAGGCAATTAATAGGAAGGATCAAGATCATTAACATAATTATTCTTGGGTTTGGCTTTGTGTTGGCAGGAGGAGGAAGCTGCTATAGTATTTTTCATTTCAAAATCATAAATCATTCTAAATCTAGCGGAAAAATATAAGTAGTAGTTGTTAATAGATTAATTGATCTAAATGATTTGCGTTTTAGACACATGTTAATATGCTAATGGTATATTTTGAGGATTTGTATATGAGATGGAACGTCGGGGTTCGTAAACTTATTTCAGAAACTGAAATAAGGCAATAATTATATTTCAATAGATGCAAGGAGGTTTGTGCAGCAAATCTATACAACTGGAATTTTAAAAAAAGAAGAAGAAAAGTTTTAGTATCGTTTTATACATTAAAATAAACTACTGGTAACTTGCTTTATTGATAGCCTTCACTGATGTTAAATTCTACATAAATACAAAGGCATTCATTGCACGAGACCCACCTATTGCAATGTTGTATATAACAAATTATTAATTTCCACAATAACCTCTCCCTGACTTATTGACATTTGATACAAATCATAGTTATAAATGGAAAAAATAAACATTGTGCAATGCAGGAACTATTGCAAATGAATGCAATAAACCAAGCATTTCATCACGTTGGATTAAAGTGCAATAATTTTAAAAGCTGTGCAATTGCTATCGGTGACACCAAACTCAAAGGGTCCCAAACGTATATATTTTTATCTCAATACTAATGCCAGTGTCTCTCAGAAGATGAAGAATTTTGAGATGCAAAGTTAAAGGATTAGTAGAAAATAGATTTACAGAATGACAAGATAAGTATATGTTGAAAAATGCAAAGTTGCAGGATGGCAAAAATAGAAGATGGTGGAAAATGCAAAGTCGCAGGATGACAAAAAATGAAAATGGTGAAAGATGCAAAGTTGCAGAATGATAAGAAAAGAAATGGATAAATAAAGCAAAGTTGCAGGATCATAAGAAAAAAGAAATGATTAAAAAAATGCAGCGTCGCAGAATGCTTAAAAAAAAAGAAAAAAAGAATAGCTAAGGAAAAATCC
>NW_028234427.1:13990596-14005596 GCF_977035675.1 Penaeus japonicus | reverse complement strand
CGTGACCCTCTCACTATTAATACTAGTCAGTAAATATATAGATATAGATATGTGTATATTTATGCATATGTATACACACATGCAAATGCACACACACACACACACACACACACACACACACACACACACACACACACACAAACATATAAAACAAACAAACAAACACAAACAGTTGCAGTTCCTCGTCCGAGTTTGATGATCTCAAACACCGCATTTATCAAAACCACCCTCCCTCAGTATCACTAATCAGCTATTCCTCAAGCACACAAATCTACCCAAAATAACCGCTGTGCTTGTTAAACGCACCCCCTGAAGACGAGGCAATGAGGCTTTTCGTCGGAGAAACAAACAAAAAAGCAAGCAGTGAGTTTCGCGTTGCTTGCTTAGCGTCGCCTGCATTTGAGTGCCGGGAGCGTCCTCGTGTCAGCTGATGTAGGCTGCTTTCAGGGCCGACGACCCTAAAGTATTCTCGCATTTTTTTTTTTTTTTTTTTGCTCGGGTTTCATTCTTGCTGTTGTTTTGTTGTGGTTGTTGTTGTGGTTGTTGTTGTTGTGGTTGTCTCATTAAGCAGATTTTTTTTTATCTGTAAACCCCCCCCTCCAAAAAAAAAAAAAAAAAAAAAAAAAAAAACTCCTTTCTTCCCACACAAACTGAATTAGAAAAAAATACAAATATAGTATACCATCATTCTACTATTTCCCCCCGTCTCCCCTGAACGCTGATCTATCTCCCCTCACCACGCCCCTCTCTCTCTCTCCCCTCACAGCCGCTCACAGCACGGCGGAACGACCACGAGAGAGCCAGGAAGGTGATTAAAGATACCTGGCACAAGGAGCTCAAGAAACTCACCGAAGCCGTCAACAATCTTAAGAAACACAAGATCATCTATGACCAGAGACAACAGGCAAGTCGATTCGTGTGGGTTCTCTCTCTCTCTCTCTCTCTCTTTCTCTTTCTCTCCCGATTTTTTTTTTTTTCTCTGTCTTGCTCTTTTTGTTTTTCTTTATATTTTTTTTCTTTCTATCTTTTTTTCTTTCTTTCTATTTCTCGTTTTCTTTTTATTTCTATTTCTCTCTCTCTCTCTCTCTCTCTCTCTCTCTCTCTCTCTCTCTCTCTCTCTCT
Source organism: Penaeus japonicus (assembly GCF_977035675.1). Taxonomy (NCBI): domain Eukaryota; kingdom Metazoa; phylum Arthropoda; class Malacostraca; order Decapoda; family Penaeidae; genus Penaeus; species Penaeus japonicus. The sequence goes on along the minus strand of NW_028234427.1, from coordinate 14,004,474 downwards.
CTCTCTCTCTCTCTCTCTCTCTCTCTCTCTCTCTCTCTCTCTCTCTCTCTCTCTCTCTCTCTCTCTCTCTCTCTCTCTCTCCCCCCCCTCTCTCTCTCTCTTTCTCTCTCTCTTTATCTGTCAGTATATGTAAAGAAAATCTAAGATGCTCCTGAAACTCGAGTCTTTGCTTCTAGTTCCCCTTTTACGAACATTTCGATAAAGTCACGTCTCCACATTTTCTCAAGCCTAATCCTTTTCTGCAATTTTTGCGAAGCATATATTTGCCGGTAGCCCCCCCTACCTCCCACCCCACACAACACCCGACCCCACCTCCAGCCCCCACCCATAACACCCCAACCCACCCACCCCACCCCACCTCCAGCTCCCACCCGACCCCACCTCCAGCCCCCACCCCACCCACAACACCCCTTCTGCCTCTCCCGGAGTTTTCATCTCGTCGTAAATTTATCCTAAAGTGTTGCATAATTCCCCCGTTCCGAAAGCGTAATGCTCCCAAGTAGTGTGTTCCAGTGCAGAATAGTCTACGGAATGCGGCGCTTCCATGGCAGACTATTTCTGCGTAAGACGTGGCGGAAAGGTAGTGTGTGCGTGCGTGTGTGTGTGTGTGTGTGTGTGTGTGTGTGTGTGTGGCTGTGGATGTGGATGTAGATGTTGTGTCTGTGTGTGTGGCAGTGGATGTGGATGTAGATGTTGTGTCTGTGTGTGTGGCTGTGGATGTGGATGTAGATGTTGTGTGTGTGTGTGTGTGTGTGTGTGTGTGTGTGTGTGTGTGTGTGTGTGTGCGTGTGTGTGTGTGTATGTGTGCGCGCGCGTGTGTGTATGTGTGCGTGCGTGTGTGTGTGTGTATGTGTGCGTGTGTGTGTGTGTATACGCGAGAGGGAAGGTTGTGTATCAGGACCTTGTTTCGAAGCGCCTTGTTTCATGTTTCGAGCTGGTAAGACGAAGCAATTTCCTCAGAGGAGAGGGTGAGGGTGGGGGAGGAAGGGGAGGAGGGGGAGGTAGGAGGGAGAAAGGAGTTAGCGGCTATGACGTCATCACACCAGCTCATAGCCCAGGTTTGATCACGTGATCTGTTGAACACCTTTGCTTATACTGAATTTATGATTTTTTTTCTGTTTGTGAGAACCAACAATTTGATAATAACCAACTATTAGGAAATAAATAAACTTTCATTAGACAACTTGAAGACTACTTTTCGTTGTTATTTATTTCTTATCAGTTGTTTATTGATAAAATGTTGATTGCTATAGTTTACTGTTATTGTTTTGTTGTTGTGATGTTTATGGTTTTGCTATAATCTTACGCCTCATCATTTTTCATTCGTGGTGCGCGCGCGCGCGCGTGTGTGTGTGTGTGTGTGTGTTTACGTGTGTGTCTGTTTATTTAAATCCACTCCACACCTTCCAAACATTTTTAAAAATTCATCCACTTCCCTCACCTTTTCTTCACCTCGCCTGACCTGCACTGACCTGCTCGTCCCTTCCCGCAGGAGCTGGCCAAGGCGCGCGAGGCCGCCGCGAGAGCCGAGAACACCGAGAGCCAAGACAAAGTCGAGAGAAAGCGCGACGAGGCCATCTTCAAGGTGAGTTTCCTGGTCTCGGCGCAACGACCTTCTTGCCGTCGTCAGTCGTTTTGCTTCGAGCGACGGCCGTCGTTTCTGTGAGCGGGACGGGGGCTTCTGACGGTCGGTCGCCTCCTTGTGTCGGGGAAGGGGTCTCGTCTCGGCCGATGTCCCTCGCGAGTGGGCGTCCCCCTCCGGAGTCAGGGCTCTCGGTTAGGTATCTCGGGACGAGGCTGGGGAAACTATGGCTTAAACACGGGTGTAGTTCATCCGTATTTCTCGTTCGTTCGTTCACAAACATTCGCGAACGTACACACTGCACACACATACACAGAGGACCCTGCACACACACACACACACAGGCATGCGTACACGCCAGAATATGCGCACAAGTACATACAACCAGAAGTAACTCAGCTCGCAGTGTACCGTTGTCTCCGTAATTGAATTGATAGGCTACATAATTTACCAAACTAGCAAGTTACGCCTGGCGAATAATTAGAGCTCATACTCCAATGTGTACTGGAGGACCGTAAGTGATAGCGCTGTTTGTCGTGTGGCACCCTCGCTTCCCGGCAAAATATTCCAGGAAAAATATTTTGATATATTTCAATATTAACAAAAAAAAAAATAATAATAATAAAATAAAACAGCACCGCTTTCATAATCATAGTCATTAAGATCATGATTTGACTTGACGTCCTCTGCTGTCATGGGAACCATGCATGAGAGAAGTGTCGTTGTGCATGATGTTGGAATGCTGTATGTTCCTCGACGAGACTAGGATTTCTGTCTCAGAGATAAAGGGATGAATAAGCAGAGGTTTAGTACAGCTCAGCTTGACATTCGTATCCTACGCTTCTCTTGCAACGCCATGACAATATTCCTAAGCGATTCCTGCATCTTCTTTCCCGCTTCCCCAGGCCCGCGAGGCGGAGGCCACCTACAGGAGCTGCGTGGCGGAGGCGAACGACAGACACGCGGCGCTCCTGAAGGTGAAGAGGGAGGTCCTGATGCAGACACGGGAGCTGATCCTCCAGTGCGACCAGACTATGAAGGCCGTCACCGTCTGCTACTTCCAGCTGCAGCACACCGTGGCAGCTCCGGCGCCGGTGCAGGTGAGAGGAGGGAGAGGGGAAGGTGGGAGGGGAGGGAGGGAAGGGGTAGAGGGGGAGGGAGAGGGAGGGGTGGAGGGGAGGGAGGGAAGGGGAGGGTAAATGGAAGGAGTGAAGTAGGAGGGAAGGGGGAAGGGGAAAGGGTGAGGGAAGGGCAGGGACGGGGGATGGGATGGAGGGAGAGGGATGGACGGGGAAAGGAGTGGAGGGAGAGAGATGGGAGAGACGGGGGAAGGCGGAAAGGGGAAGGGAGGTACGGGGTGAAGAGTGGAGGGAGGGACGGGGGAAGGAGTGGAGGGAGAGTAGGGACGGGGAATGTGGAGGGGAAGGGGAGAGAGAGGGACGCGGATGGAGGGACGGGGTAAGGAGTGGAGGGAGATGGAGAGACAGGGGAAGGGGTGGAGGGGGGTGGGTGGGAAGGGAGAAAGGGATGGAGGAAGCCGGAGGGAAAGGGACAGGAGACAAGGGGAGTAAATCAGGAACGGAAGATTAAGAAGAATTAGACGAGGGAAAGAAAGAAAGAAAAAAACCCAGGTCGTCGTGAGTGAAAAAGCAGTAAAATCTTATAAAGAAAAGAACGGCATTAGTAAGAAAAAAAGAACTGAATTATGTCATATAAAAATGAGAAAGTTACAGAGAAAGGGAATTAGCCAGAATTGAAAAAAACGGGGAGGGAAATTGAAGGGTCGAGAAACCCTGACCAGAGCAATTAAGAAGGGAGGGCTATAATCACCATTATTACCCTATATGTCGGCGTAAGAAAAGGAAATAAACCTTAAAAAGATCACCTCCGAAATCTTAGACGAACATCATAACATCCTACCATGAAGAACAACATGAAACAATTACATAATTGGTCCAGCGTCTTACCAACAACCATAAAGAACAACATGAAATACCCACATAAAAAAAAACCAACCACATATCCTTTTCAATCAGAATTCATCATGATATATATGGGAGTCTATATCATTAACATTTTCATATAAAAAATAATGAAAAATAAATTACAAACCTTCCCTTGGGAATGGACTACGTGGACAGTAAGCTCTCAGCGGTAATTACCAAACTTGAGGGTTTGTTCAGTGAGTTGAACTCGAAACCTGTTTTTTCAAAAGGGGATGTTGTACGCCGACATTTAGAGTGTTGTTATGGTTATTGTTATCATTGTGGGTATCATTAATTTCGTTGTTATTGTTGTAAGGTGATTGGTGTTATCGTTGTGGGTGTTAATATTTTTTTTTATTGTTGTTAGGTGATTGTTGTTATCATTGTGGGTGTTATTTTTTGTTGTTAGTTAATTATCATTGCTGTTATTGTTATCATTATCAGTAGTTGCATTATACCGTCACCATAGCTATTACTTACACCTACCTCTACGTTTATCATTATCACCACCGAAATTATCACTTCCAACAAATGCTCCACCGCCACTGTCACCATGACCACCACCAAAACCACAACCACAATCACCACCGCTTTCAACCTTACCATACATCTCAACTCCCTCTGTCCCTTCCCACTCCCCCTCCCCCTCCCCCTCCCCCTCCTCCAGCAACTGCCTCCGCCCTCTTCTCCTCCAATGCCCTCCTTCCCTCCCTCCCTCCCTCCTTCAATACCCAGCCCCTCCTCTCCTCTCCCTCCTTCAACCCCCATCCCCACCCCCCTCCAACCCCCCTTCCCCCACCCCTCCCCACCCCCTCCAACCCATCCTCCCCCTACACCCCTAATCCCCACCCCCCTACCCCTTCCCCTCCTCCAACCCCTCCCCTTCCCACACCCTCCTCTCCCGTCCTCCTCCCTCCTCCTTCCCCACCCCCCAAAAAGGCCCCCAAATTCCCCCACACCACAACGCGACGCGAGGCACCGAGAGCTCATTGTCTGAACTTTATACTGTTGGCGCGGAGACGTAAATGGATTTCGGTCCGGCATTGGGAAGTCTTTTGGCCTCGGAGACAGAGTAAATAAAGTTTGTGCGGCCGAAGAGTCAGCCAATTTGCATATCGTGGGGTGGGGTGGGGGGGGAGAAGGGTAGGTAGGGGGAGATGGATAGGGGGTGTGAAAAAGGTAGGGGGAAGGGGAGAGGGTGTGAGAGAGGAAAGGGAAGGGATAGAGGGTAGAGGGAGGAGGAGGTAGGGGGAGCGGGAGAGGGGGAGGGGGAGGGAGAGGGAGAGGGAGAGGGAGGGAGAGAGAGAAAGGGAGAGAGGGAGAGAGAGAGAGAGAGAGAGAGAGAGAGAGAGAGAGAGAGAGAGAGAGAGAGAGAGAGAGAGAGAGAGAGAGAGAGAGAGAGAGAGAGAGATAAAGAGAAAGATAAAAAGAAAGAGAGAAAGAGAAAGAGAGAGAGAAAAGAAAAATAAATAAAAAAGCGAGCGACAGAGACAGAGAGCGACCAAGAAAACGAGCAAGAGACACAGAGCGAAAACAAGAACGAGTCATAGACACAAACATAATGAAACTATGAATAAGTCCTCCCGGGAGAGACGGAATTAACGAGTTACGATTAAATCTGCGCGAGGACGATTTCTCGTGAAGATTTAATCGAAAATCGTTAATTCCAGATCTTGCGAGAGAGAGGGAGAAGGAGGGAGGATGGGAGGGAGGGAGAGGGAGGGATAGAGAGAGGGAGGGAGGGAGGGATCGAGGGAGAGGGAGGAAGGGAGCGAGGGAGGAAGGGAGGGAGAGAGGGAGGTTGGGAGAGAGAGAGGGAGGGAGGGAGAGAGAGAGAGAGAGAGAGAGAGAGAGAGAGAGAGAGAGAGAGAGAGAGAGAGAGAGAGAGAGAGAGAGAGAGAGAGAGAGAGTGAGCGAGAGAGAAAGGGAGAGAATAGGGTAGGCAGGCTCGGAGTGAGAGCCAATGGGGCTGCGATCACAAATTTCGAATCTAATCATTTAATTTCCTTGTAAATAATTACTGTGGAAAACAGTAATCACATTTACATTGTGTTACTTTAGATATCTTAATGTCATAAGAAGCGCTTTGCCATCCAACCTATTCCCATTCCATCTCAATTCCCCCCCCCCCGCCATCCTCACCCCACCCCCACCCCCCACACATATCTCCCCGCTCGCTCGCGCCCCAAGTCCCCCTCCTGCATCGCCGCCGTCAGGTACTCAGCTAACCCTCTCGCCCCCCCTCGTTCCCTCTCCTCAGCTCCAGACGCTATGCGAGAGTTCCCGGTTGTACGAGCCAGGGTCACAGTACATGGAGTTCGTCAAGCGCCTCGGACCATCCCTCGGCCAGGAGACTCCGGAGACGCCCTTCAGCTTCGAGTCGTACACCCCAGGCCAGCAGGACGCCCCTCACGACCACACGACTAATGGCTCCGTTCCAGGGGCGGACGACCTGCAGGGTAAGAGGGCTAGGGTCATTCGGATGCGAGGTCACGTGGATATCTAGATTGCATTGTTGTGACTTTGGGTTCAGTGTGATTTTTTTTTTCTTCATTTCTGTTTCTTTTTTTATTCAGTAATTGTTTTTCTTAATTTCTGCTTCTTCTTTTTTATTTAGTAATTGTGTTTCTTAATTTTTGTTTCTTTCTTTTATTTATTCAGTAATTGTTTTTTTCTTAATCTGTTTTTTTTATTTGTTGTTGTTTTGTTTTACTCAGAAATTCACGTGTAATTATAATTTGGTTGTGTATTTTTCGTGGGTGTGACTGTTATTGCGAGTCGCATTCAAAATCCTATTACTGTAATATTACATTCCAGCTAAAAAAAAAAAGAAAAAAAAAAACGGGTATAGGATAAAGAATAAAAAAATAAAGTTTTTGTGAATATATTTGTAAACCAATTTTTATCCGACTATTGTAATTCCAGTGCCCTCACAGATCCGTTTCATGTCATCCACTTATTGAACATGTGGGAGATTACTACAGTAGTGTATTTGTGTCTCTCTGCCCTGTCTGTCTCTCTGTTTCTGTCTCTGTCTGTCTCCCTTTCTCTCTCTGTCTCCCTCTCTATCTGTCTCCCCCCCCCCCACTCTCTCTCTCTCTCTCTCTCTCTCTCTCTCTCTCTCTCTCTCCCTCTCTTTCTCTCCCTCCCCCCCTCTCTCTCTCTCTCTCTTTCTCTCCCTCCCCCCTCTCTCTCTCTCTCCCTCTCTCTCTCTCTTACTCTCTCCGTGTCAGCGTGCACGTCCCCCCCCTCCCGTCACGCGTGATAGCCTAACCCCCACCCCCCATGCCCCCACAGTGGGCAGACTGGCCGGCCCCGGAGGCAGCGACACGGACAGCGTGGGCTCGTCGAAGTCAGCCAAGAGCGCGGACGCCTCGCCCACGGCGTCGCCCCTCGCCACCGCCCGCCGCCCGCACACCCTCTCCTCGGGGGATGAGCTGGAGACCGACCCCGACACAGGTGAGGGACGAGGGGGGAGGGCGGGGGGATTGTGAGGGACGTGGGGTAGAACCGCAAGAGGAAATTGATGGAACCACTAAGGGGAATAGGGTGGAACCACTAAGGGAAATGTTTTGGAACTATAAGGGGCAATCGTTAGAACTACAAGAGGCGTGGGCTAGAACCACAAAGGATATGGGCTAGAACCAAAAAGGACATGGGGTAGAACTAAAAAGGACATAGGCTAGAACCACAAAGGATATGGGCTGGAACCCAAAAAGGACATGTAGAACCACAAAGGACATGGGCTAGAACCACAAAGGACATGGGCTCGAACCAAAAAGGACATGGACTAGAACCGCAAAGGATATGGGCTCGAACCAAAAAGGCCATGGGATAGAACCACAAAGGACATGGACTAGAACCACAAGGGACATGGGCTCCAATCTAGACCCACTAGTGATAAAGGCTGGAACCACAATAAGATAGGGGATAAAATTACTGGGACTGCAGACTGGGACATGGGTTGATAGATAGACAGATAGATAAATTTATCAGTTGAAAGACAGATACATCATTGGTAGGCAAAAGGTAGGTAGATAGATAATAGATAGATGATTAAATAAACCGATAATTAGGTAGACAAATTATTAGATTTACAGTTAGATAGACAATAGCCATGATTTAATGGACTGATTAGTAATAGATAATTAGATAGATGATTAGATAATCAGATAATTAAACAGACAGCTTTTACTTTATTCATAACAGTTAATTTTGATGAAGCACCATCACCCAAATTACCCAGCCCCATTCATCATTTCATCTTTTAGTCATTGCTTATTGCATCTTTCAGTACAAATAAATAGTTTTTTTATATTGATGTTAATACTTTTAATTATTGTCATTGATGCAATATCTTGACGTCCCTTGATTTGCATTCTAGGACAAAATGTTGCAAATTATGTTGTTGTTGTTGTTGTTTTGCAACATCATATACTAGAATATTAGGCTATAGAAATCTTTGGGGAAATTACCTAATGGTTTCTGTTAATTGAAAGATAAATATATGATGAGATAGATAGATAAATAAAGATACAGAGACAGAGATAGACAAAGATTGACAGATACAGATATAGATAAAGATAAATAGATGATGAAATAGATAGATTGATAAAGATACAGAGACAGAAATAGACAAAGATTGACAGATACAGATATAGATAAGGAAAAATAGATAGATAAATAGACAGAAATGGATAGATAGACAGAGATAGACAGATACAGATGTAGATAGAGATAGATAGATAAATAGACAGAAATGGATAGCTAGATAGAGATAGACAGATATATATATATATATATATATATATATATATATATATATATATATATATATATATATATATATATATATATATATATATATATATATAAAGACAGAGATGAATAGATAGATACATAGATAGAGACATAGACAGAGAGAGACAGATAGAGATAGAAAGAAATAGACAGAGATTGATAGATATATAGATAACAGAGATAGAAAGAATGAGAGAAAGAGCGAGAGAGAGAGAGAGAGAGAGAGAGAGAGAGAGAGAGAGAGAGAGAGAGAGAGAGAGAGAGAGAGAAGAGAGAGAGAAGAGTATGAGAAAGAGAGGCTAAGAGCGAGAGAGGGAGAGAGAGAAAGAGAGAGAGAAAGAGAGACCGCTGCAGACCCTCGAAGACGATTACTGAGAGAGAGAGAGAGAGAGAGAGAGAGAGCGAGAGCGAGAGAGAGAGAGAGAGAGAGAGAGAGGAGAGAAAAGAGAAGAGAGAGAAAGAGAATAGCGAGAGAGAGAGAGAGAGAGAGAGAGAGCGAAAGAGAGGAGAGAGAGAGGAGAGAGAGAGAAGAGAGGAAGAACGGAGAGAGGCGAGGAGAGAGCGAGGGGGAGAGAGTGGAGAGGAGAGAGAGAGAGAAAAGAAGAAAGAGGAGAGAGAGAAAGAAAGAAGAAGTGAGAGTGAGGAGAGAGGAAGAGGAGGAGAGGAGAGAAGAGAAGAGAGCGAGGGAGAAGAGAGAGAGATAGAGAGAGAAAGAGAAAGAGAGAGAGAGAAATGAAGAAGAGAGAGAGAGAGAGAGAGAGAGAGAGAAGAGAGAGGAGTGGAGGAGAGAGAGAGAGGAAGAGAGAGGGAGAGAAGAGAGACGGAGATCGAGATGAGCAAATGTACTAATACGGACGATGAGGAGATAGATTTTTCAGAAGAACGAGATGATTCCAATGTCTAATAGCGGGAATGAGCGAAACTACATTTTTAGTTAGCATAGATTTCTACATCTTTATCTTTATTTCATTCTTATCATTCTTATTCTATTATTATTATTATTATTATTATTATTACAATTGCTTATTCCTTTTCAGTTGTGCATAACATGTTAGTACGTGTTAGTACATTAGTGAAAGAGCACATACATGCAAAGGTAGTGTTAGTTAGAGAGTACATACGTGTTAGTGTTAATAGGAGCTTATATGAACTCTTGCATGTAGGGTTTGTACATTAAGTCACTTTGTTTTTGGAAATAGATAGATGAATTGGTAGATAGATATATTGGTAGACATATAGATAAGAACGTAGAGAGATAAACAGTTAAATAGATGAATAGATGGATAGATAGATAGATACATTTACAGATACATAAATATAGACAAATAGAAAAACAAATAAGGAAAAATACATACAGATAGACTAGATAGATAAACAGACAAATAGATAGACAGATAGATAGATATACAGATAAGATAGATAGATAGAAAGTTAGACAGACAGACAGACAAATAGATAGATCGATAGATACATAGACCACCTCACACACTACACAGATCCAAGTTCTTTCAAACCTCTCTCTCTTTCCCCCCCCCCCCCCCCAGCGGACACCCACTACCTGCGAGGGACGCGGCTGCAGGTGATGAGCAAGGCTGCCGTCACCCACGCCTTCAGGAGACTCAAGACGCCGTCCAGATGCCGCGAGTGTGATTCCTACGTGTACTTCCATGGCTACGAGTGTGCGGAGGTAAGGAGTGAGAGAGGGAGAGGGAGAGAGAGAACGAGAGAGAGAAGAATGAATAGAGAGAGAGAGAGAGGGAGGGAGAGAGAGAGAGAGAGAGAGAGAGAGAGAGAGAGAGAGAGAGAGAGAGAGAGAGAGAGAGAGAGAGAGAGAGAGAGAGAGAGAGAGAGAGAGAGGTAGGGAGGGAGAGAGAGAAATGAAGAATTAGATATATATATATATATATATATTTATATATATATATATATATAATATAGAGAGAGAGAAGAATGAATAGAGGAGAGAGAGAGAGAGGGAGAGGAGAGAGGGAGCCAGAGAGAGAGAGAGAGAGAGAGAGAGAGAGAGAGGAGGAGACGATAGAGAGAGAAGAGAGAGAGAGAGAGAGAGAGGGAGAGGGAGGGGAGAGAGAGAGTGAGAAGGAGAGAGTGAGAGAGAGAGAAGAATGAATAGAAGAGAGAGGATGGAGGGAAGAGAGAGGAGAGAGAGAAAGAGAAAGGGGGGGAGAGGAGAGAGAGAAGAGAGAGGACGGATGAGGAGTGGCGAGAGAGAGAGAGAGAGAGAGAGAGAGAGAGAGAGAAGGAGAGGGATTAAGGAGAGAAGAAATGAGTCGATATATATATATATATATTATATATATATATATGTAGGCGAACTGATTATTATATATATTTATATACATTATATATATTTATTATCTATATATATATATTATCTATATATATATATAATATAGAGAGGAGAGAGAGAGAGAGAGGGAGAGGGAGAGGGAGAGGGAAGAGCGAGAGAGGGAGAGGGGTGAGTGAGAGTGAGAAGGGAGTGGGGAGTGAGAGAGGAGCAGAACACCCCCAGGGGAGAGTGGGGAGAGAGAGAGAGAAGAGAGAGAGAGGAGAGAGGAGAGAGAGAGAGCAGGAGAAGGAAGAGAGAGGAGGAGAGAGAGGATGGACGACGAGAGAGAATTGAGAAACGGGAGGAGAGAGAGAGAGAGAAAGATAAAAAGAAAGAGACAGAGCGAAAGTGACAGAGATATAGAACCAACACTATATGCAATAGAGAGAAACCCGCCTAACATCCCCCCCCCTCATTTCCTCACTTGCTCTCCCTCTATTCCGCAGTGCATGCTCGGGTGCCACAAGAAGTGCCTGGAGACGCTGGCGATCCAGTGCGGCCACAAGAGACTGCCGCGGAAGATGACAACCTTCGGCGTGGACTTGGCGCAGCACCTGAGCGAGACCAACGCCCCCGTGCCACACCTCGTCCTCAAGTGCATCGCGGAGATCGACGCCCATGGGATTAAGACTAAGGTTGGTGAGGGGAGACGGGGGAGGGGGGAGGGGGGAGGGGAAAGGGGTTGGTGAGGGGAGGGGAGACAGGGGAGGGGTAGAGGGGAGGGGAGACAGGGGAGGGGTAGAGGGGAGGGGAGACAGGGGAGGGGTAGAGGGGAGGGGAGACAGGGGAGGGGTAGAGGGGAGGAGAGATGGGAGAGGAGTAGAGGGGAAAGGGGATGGTGAGGGGAGACGGGGGAGGGGAAAGGGGTTGGTGAGGGGAGACGGGGGAGGGGAAAGGGGTTGGTGAGGGGAGACGGGGGAGGGGAAAGGGGTTGGTGAGGGGAGACGGGGGAGGGGAAAGGGGATGGTGAGGGGAAGGGTGGAGGGGAAAGGGTGGTGATGGGGGAAGGAATAAGGGAGAGGGGGGAGAGGGGAAGGGGTGGAGGTGTGGGAAAGGAGATAGATAGGGGGGGGGCAACCGTGTCCAGGGAAGGAGAAGGAAGGAGTAAGGGGAGGAAGACAGGAGAAGAAGATAGACGAATAAGAACAGTACTAAATAAAGACGAGAATAAACTAAACAAACAAACAAAAAGTTGAAAAAAATATACAATCCATTAAAAAAAGAAAAAGAAAACAAAGATTAATAATTGAGACGATCATTAAGACCGACATCAGAATGAGGTCCTCGAGTGTGACATCAGAGTGACATCATAACCATCTAACCCTCAGCTAGTCCTTCGTTCCTCCTTCTTCCTTCCTTCTTCCTTCCCTCCTCACGGGCCAGGATCCGCATCCCAGGCCATGAACCGAAAAACCAGCCGGTCATTGGGCCGAAAAGAGGGTCGGATTTCATAAAGTTTATGTAAATTTGTCCGCGCTAAGTTTTCCTGCTTGTAATGAGCGAACCCAGCGGGGCGCGAGATCAGAGGGCGCGGGGTTATAGTTTATATTTCTAGGGGGTGGGGGCTGGGGGTGGGGAGGGGGGAGGGAGGGATGATGGAGGGGAGGTGTGTATGTGTGTGTGTGTGTGTGTGTGTGGAGGGGTGGGTTGGGGTGGGAATTGACATGAAAGTGTGTATTTTTAAGTCTTCGTGTTTAGCATTTTTTATTTTTTTCGTGTGTGTGTGAGTATGTTTGTGTATGTGTGATTGTTTGATTTAGTGTATTTGTCTGTGTTTGTACGTACGCGTTATCTATTAATCCATATTTCAATTCCTTCACCATTTATCCATCCATTCACTCTATCTATCAAAACATTCCCCCTACCACTCATTCATAAATCTCAGACAAGCTCAGACCTTAGCGTAACCACCACACCCCCATGTCTTTCAACTATCATCAATCAATGAATTTATCTAAAAAAAAACCGGCCCACGCCGGCCGGCCGCCCGGATAGGCATGTTGCAATCAACCTTGCCATTAGCGCTGGGTATGTCACCAAAGGATGTTTATATACATAGGATATTCATTTGCAGGGGTGTAATTTAATTGCCCATTGAACACTCCTTACGGTTGGGTAATTCCGTAATATATATCGTCCACAAATTTTCCATTAATATAAGGGTAACAAGTCTCACCCAGAGTGCAGAATGAGGGGAATTTGGCGAAATGAGGGAATGAGTGAGACGAAGATAAATGAGGAATGAGGGTGTGGGATGGCGAAGGAGTAGAGTGAGGGAAGAGATAAGAAATGTATAGGTACAAAATATGATGATAATGTAGAAGGATATTGTCATTTGCTCATTTCCCCTTGCTATATGACAATGTAAAATGACATGCAATATTTACGATTTACGAGTCTTACGATATGTTCCAATTCAAATCCCTACCTATATATCTATCAATAATCTAATCAACCACAATCAAAATAAAACAAACCACACACAATATGCGCACTATCCACCAGTAATCTAAATCACCACACTCACAATAAAACAACCACAAAACCCGAACAGAAACTAGCCACACCGACCACACCACAACCTCCCGGTACTGAAACGGACCACGCCCCGTTCTCCTTCACCTCCTCCTCCACCTCCTCATTCACCTCCTAACCTCCTCCTCCACCTCCTCATTCACCTCCTAACCTCCTCCTCCACCTCCTCATTCACCTCCTAACCTCCTCCTCCACCTCCTCATTCACCTCCTAACCTCCTCCTCCACCTCCTCATTCACCTCCTAACCTCCTCCTCCACCTCCTCTTCCCACAGGGCATCTACCGCGTGTCGGGCGTGAAGAGCCGGGTGGAGAAGCTGTGCCAGGCCTTCGAGAACGGCGCCCACCTCGTCGACCTCACCGACCAGCACCCGAACGTCATCGCTAACGTTCTCAAGCTGTACCTTCGCCAGCTGCCAGAGCCGCTCCTCACCTTCAGGCTGTATCCGGACTTCATCAGGTGGGTGCACACTTCTCGGGCAACGGGGTTATGGGGGTGAGGGGGGAGGGGAGGTAGGTTGGGGGAGGGGAAGGGAGGGGGGGAGAGGTAGGGTGAGGGGGTGAGGGAGAAGGGGTTAGGTTGGGGGGAGGGGGGAGGAGTGGGAGGGAGTGGGAGGGGAGTGGGTTGTG
>NW_028234427.1:13983096-13985596 GCF_977035675.1 Penaeus japonicus | reverse complement strand
CGCAACGTGCGTTTTCTCCACGAGCGAGGACCAAGGCGCTGGGATCAGATGCGTGTTTATGAGCTTCTATGTTTGCTCAGCGTGTGTAGAGGAGATGGGGAAGGGGAAACAGAGGGGGGTAGTGGTGCGAGCGACGAAGGGCGGGATGCATCTTCGCTATACTTTAATTTTCTTACTGGCTTGCAAACATGGGACGGCCGCCGCGAGGCCCACACAACCAAAACACACACAAACACCACAACAAACACTCACACACAACATCAACACACAACCATACAGCACACACAGCAACACACACAATAACTTTCATACATACCAGGTGCTCTACCATACATCCTGTCAAGTGTTAGCAACGGAACTCGCCCTTGAGAACGCTACTGTATTGTGGTGGCTGAGTGTTGGCTGGTCCTTTGTCACCAAGGATTACTGTTTCTAGTCATATCTGGACTCCCCCCACCCTCCTTTTTTCCTTCACGGCTGTTTATCATCTTCTCTATTTTTATTGTTATTATTTATCTATTCTTCTCTATTATACCCTCTCTTCTCTTTATCTTTCTTCTTCTTCTCTTCCCTCTCTCTCTTTTCTCTCTCTCTATCTATCTTCTCTCTCTTTCTTCTCTTCTCTTCTCATCTTGCTGGTCGGAAGAGTATTAGTAACACCCCCGCGCGTCCCCCAAGAGTCCTCCGAGCGTGATAAGGAACTCTCACATCTCGACACCAGTTAAAAGGAATTCCGCACCTTTATAACAGACTTCCCCGAGAAACAAAATACGAGCGATCACGTGATTCAAATCCTCTATGAAACGGGAAAGGGCAGAGCTTCCACCTCATGGTCTCATGATTCGCTATATACAGTTAATGGTATTCAAATTGATAATAATGCTCTTCTGAATTCTGAATTAATGCATTTGCATATCAACTGATTACACAGACAGGTAGAAAACGTGGCTAATTACGCTCGCATTTTCCTTGCATGCGAGTGGCCATGCGTAGGAGTGGGAGTAGGTGCGGGAGTGGGAGTGGGTGTGGAAAAGGGAATGGGAGTGGGAAAGGGAGATAGATAGATGGAGAGAGAGAAAGAGATGGAGGTAGGGAATGAGAGAGAGAAAGGTGAATTGAAAGAGAAATACATAGAGGTATAGAGAAAGAGAGAGAGAAGGAGACACGAGCGAGAAGTGCGAGAGCGAGCTAAGAAGTATGACGCGAGAGCGAGTGACGAGAGAGAGAGGGTGAGATGAGAGAGGAGAGGAGGAAGAAGAGAGGGGGACGAGATCGCCGATGAGGAGAGAGGCGAGGAGAGAGAGTAGCGAGCTGAGAGGAATGAGAGAGAGAAGCGAAGCGCGAGGGCAGCACAGTATGACGAGAGAGACGAGACCGAGAGAACGAGAGTGTGAGAGCGCGAGAGCGAAGCTAAAAAGTTAAGATGATGAGAGAGAGAGAAGAGACAGGACGAGAGAGCTAGAGAGCGAAGAGGAAGTAACAGCGCACGACACAGAGGAGAGACGAGAGAGCAGAGAGAGTGAGTGCGAACGCGCTGCAGCGCAGCTCGGCAGGACAGTATGATGTCGAGAGAGAGAGAGTGAGAGAGCGAGAGCGAGGTAGACAGTATGAGAGAGAGAGAGAGAAAGAGAGAGAGAGAGAGAGCGAGAGCGAGAGCGAGGCAGACAGTATGAAAGAGAGTGAGAGAGCAAGAGCGAGACAGACAGTATGAGAAAGAGTGAGAGTCGAGAGGATAAACGGAGAATGAGGAGAGAGACGAGAAATGAATGCAAACGAGACTAGAGAAAGAGTGAGAGCAGAGAGAGAGAGAGAGAAGAGAGAGAGAGAGAGCAGTCTCTGCCAATTTCAGCTGGAGTCTGGACACTTGTAGTGCTTCCATATTTACAGAGATATTTACGTCGGATTGTTTGCCTAGAAAGAAAAAGGATCTGCTGTGCGATGGGCTGATGTTTTCTATGTGTGGGTGTGTGTGGTGGGTCGTGTGTGTGTGGCGCTGTGCGAGTGTGTGTGTGTGTGATGTGCGTGAGTGTGCTTGTACCTGAACCCTAATACTATCGTTTGGTGTATGTGTCTCTCCTGTCTTCAAGATTCAAGTTTCCCCTCTTTCCTCTCCTATCTCCTGTTCGTCCTCATTATCCCCCCTCCACCACCACCTTCCCCCAGGAACACACATTTCCCAGGCCCAAACGGTTCATTCAGCAGCCCAAAGGCCGGAACAATAGCATTGAAGAATCCTGGATTCGTCAGGGCGACAGTAGCAGCCACGAATTGCGCTAGTCTTTAATGTGGGGGATGTCTCTGTCTCTGGTCTGTTTGTAGCCCCTCTCTCTTTAGTAGTTATTTTTTGTTTCTACCTTTCTTCATCTCTCTCTTTTTTTCTCTCTCTCTCTTTTTTTCCTATCTCTTCCTCTCTTTCTCTCTCTTCTCCTCTCTCTTCTCTCTCTCTTCTCTCTTCTCTCTCTCTCTCTTCTCTCGCTCTCTCTTCCTTCTCCACCCCTCC
>NW_028234427.1:13975596-13978096 GCF_977035675.1 Penaeus japonicus | reverse complement strand
TCATTCCCCTCTCCTCCCTTCCTCCCATGCCCCCCTCCCCTTTCTTCCCCTCACATCCACACCCCTTCATCCCCTCTCCTCCTCTCTCCCCGCCCAGGGATCGTGTTCGGACCGACGCTCCTCCGCACCTCCGAGGGCTCAGCATCCTTGAGTTCTCTGGTCGACACGGTGCACCAGACGAGAGCAATTGAACTCCTTATCAGCAACGCCCACGAGATCTTTCCTCAGAGTGAGATCTTGCAGTCGAGGGACATGCAGGTGGGTGTGGTTTTGGGTGGGGTCGGGGTGGGGTTGGGTTGGTGGGAGGGGGGTGGGAGGGTGGGTGGTTAAGTATGGTGGGGTGTGGTTAGGTATGGTGGGGTGGAAGGGTGGGTTGGTTGGAGGATGGGGGGATGGGAGGGTGGTTGGGTATGGTGGGGTATAGTAGGGAGGGAGGATGGGAGGGTATGGTGGGAGGGTGGGGTATGGTTGGGTGGTTAGGGTGGTGGGGTATGGTGGGGTGGGAGGATGGTTGGAAGGTAGGAGTATGGTAGGATGGTAGGTAAGATGGTAGGATGGGCCCGTTATCGGGGGTATTTGCAGGCACAGGTTTGCATGGTATGGTATGGGGTCCATACATAGGAGAGCTTGTATGGTCATTATTACAAACAATTTGCGTGGTAGTAAGATCACTAGCTAATAGGTAATGATATTAAAATGATAGGATAGAGAACTCAGATTAGAACAAATACCACGATATTAAGGGAAAACGTTTTATCTCTGTTTCATTTTCATTTTCCGTTGTGTTCACGAGTTTGTGCGCGTGCGTGCGTGCTTGCACTTGTGAATTCACTAAAAAATAAAGTTATTTTAGCAAGAACTGGATTATTGTACAGTTGCACAGATATATCCATTATAATCAACACCGTTCCCCTTTTTTGTGGCGATAAAAAAAAAAAAAAAAAAATGCATATAAAAAAGAAAAAAGAAAAATGCAACTCCGAGTAATTCTCTCTTCACGCCCTTGACACGCCGCCCATCTATCCACAGGTGCCCTCAGGAGCAGCCTCTGCCCGGGCGCGGCTTGACGAGGTTCTCAAGCAACCTCTGCCAAGGTGAGTCCTCTTGCACGTTCTAGTCCTGTGTCCTAAAATGTTATCCATTTGTTTGTTTTTGTCCCGTTTATTGGTTTCATTCTTTTATCCGTTTATTATTGTTAGTGTTGTTGTTATGATTTCGACATCAACATTATTAATAAAATTATTGTCATTACCATTATTATTATTATTATTATTATCATTATTATTATTATCATCATTATTAGTAGTATTACTATTATTACTATTATCTTCATCATTATTATCATTATCATTATCATCATCATTATCATTATCATTATCATCATTATCATTATTATTATTATTATTATTATTATCATTGTTGTGAGTATTACCATAATTACTATCATTACTATTATTACTATCACTAATATTATTATAACCATTATTATCATTATCATCATTATTATCATTATCATCGGTATTATTATTATTATTATTATTATTATTATTATTATCATTGTTGTGAGTATTACCATCATTACTATCATCACTATTATTACTATCATTACTATTATTACTATCATTACCATTATTATAATCATCATCATCATCATCACTATTACTATCATGATTAATAGTATCATTCTCTTGATAATGGTGATGACTATTATTATTGTTCATATTGTTATCATCATAAACGTAGGAACGTAGTCTTTGGACGTCGCCAGAAAGTAGTCAGGTAAAGGACTTACTGTTTAGGACTTGTTTAGAAATCAGTGAACAAAGTCCTTTGAACCTCCTTTGGTCTTGCACTCACAGAGAAGGATTTAGTAGCATTAATAGACCACTCACTGCTCCATTAGTCAGGCATAACCTTTGCAGACGTGACGGTGGGCGGGCTTATGGGCGGGCTTTTGGGCGGGCGGGCGTGGGGGGCGGAGATTGTCACCCTCTAAGATAGGATTTCATTCCTAGTGTGACTCCTATCTCTCGTGCCGAATGCCGAACGCGAGGCCCTGTTGGCACATACTATGCAAATTTTGCCAGGATGTTATTACCATATGCAAAACCAGGTGCGCTCCCCCCTCTCGCCTCTTTTTCTCTTCTCACCGCCCCCTTCCTCTTCTCTTTTCCCTCTTCGCTTCCCCTCCCCCCTCCCTTTCTCCTTTCCCCTCCTTTTCCCTTCTCCCTTTCTTCCCCTTTCTCTTCTCCTCTCCCTTCACCTTTCCCTTCTCCCCTCCCTCCCTTCTCCTCCCCCTTCCGCCTCCCTTTCCCTTCTTCCTCTCTTCCTCTTTCCCATTCCCTTTCTCTCCTCCCTCTTCCTACCGCCTTCCTTTCCCTTCTCCCTCTCTTCCCCTTACCTTCCCCCTTCTCTTCCCCTTTCCCTTCTCCCCTCCCTCCCTCCTTCCCTCCCTCCCCCCTCCGCCTCCTTTTCTCTTCTCCTTCCCTTCTCCCCTCCC
>NW_028234427.1:13960596-13963096 GCF_977035675.1 Penaeus japonicus | reverse complement strand
TGTGGCGGCCGCTGCGGCGGGAGGCGGCGCCGGCAGGACAGTAAGCGCCGCGGGAGGAGGCCTAGGGGCAGAGGCCACCGTCACGGTATCGAGGTCAGGCCCGCAGGACATCCCCCGGCAGGACACGGGGTGCGATGACGACCTCAGCAGCTCCCACGGTCGTCTCCAGCCCGAGGGCCGCGCCTCCTCTCAGCACGCGACCCAGCACGCCTCCCAGGAACACCCGCGCAAGCCCTCTCCCAACAGAGCTCCGCGATTCGTGTAGGGCGACGTCGACAGCGGCGTCCGTCCGTCGGCGCAGCTCGTCCGGGCAGGGAGCTCAGTGTGCCAAGGCAACGCAGAGACGTGTGGGCGGGGTGAGGCTGACCCCCCATTCGACCATACGGGCTGGAAACCTCATGTCCCATCCAGGTTGACGGGTGACAGCAAGAGGACGGCCCCTGGGTGCCACTCGTGTGGGGTGCTCGTGGCTCGTCCCACCTGGGTCAGGCGAGTGGGCTGGCCACGCTCAGTCGGAGTCCCAGGGGCAGGTGGCGGCAGTCGGTCAGCAGCAGGACTAACTGACAAATAAAATGGCGCCGGAAAAGTTGTCTCACAGACAGGAACTAGATCCCTGAAATGCCCGGAGAAGGAACGCGAGAGAAAACGATTCACAATGCGCTTTGCAGAACATGCCATGTGCAGAAGGCGGTGAGGCTATCAGTCCAAATATCCACTGGAATCACATGCCTTTCAAGCTCTTGAGTGTGAAAACACGATAATGTTTCACTCTTTTTTTCTTCTCTCTCTCCCTGAGGAATCTATATACCATTTGTTTCCACGTAAGTTTCAACATTTCAAGAGACTGACTTACTTTCATTGCAAATCACAAACGAGGATATTTATCAGAATCAGATAAAATGAAGTCCTAATAACGTACTAAAAAGGGTAAACTATTTTCTTTTGAGTTTCAGTTCATTACGCGGGCTTCAGTTAGGGCTGGCTTAACTGAATGCCAACTTTGTTCTTTGTGTTGATTGACACCAGGTAGTTTAAAGACAATATTATGATACGTGTAAGAATTTATAATTGAAAACAAAAATCCAAGTATGCTCAGTATGAGAGCTCTCAAAAAAACAAAAACAAAAAACATCTGTTTGCGGAGATCTCAAGGGAAGTGTTTACAAGACCCGGCACACGGCAAACCTCCCTCTTATATATACTCGGTATATGAGAAGGGAGAAATGTTAGGGCGCCTCTCCATAAGGAGATTGGCAAATGTAAAGCAGAGACGATGTAGAGGTGGAAAAGTAAAGCAAATTTCCATTTATGATTTTAGTCCATATCGAACTGCTGCTACTTTACACACGTACACACATAAACACACAAACACAAACACAAACACACACACGCACACACTTTCCTCTCGCCCTGCCTTCCCCAACCGCGCCCAGCGACACAATGAAACGCGACTCGAGGGAGACAACGTCACAGCCATTAACAAGAACATCCTCGACTGCCGTGGCCAACCTGGGAAGACTCAGCTGACGGAGGGAAGCTCTGCAACGGCACCGTTCCCTAGAGGCTCAGTGTGGGACCGGCCCAGCGATGTTCTGGAAGGTGATAAGGTGCTCGAGGGGGGGGGGACACGGACCTCCCGACCTCCCGACCGACACGAACTTAAAACGGTGACTTTGGAAATACAGCCTTGGCAGACCTGGGTGACTGTATAACAAACTGTAGTAAGACAATATATATATATGAAAAGGATGTGCAAAATAGTTGCGAACCAAATCATTGCATATGTACTCAAGTGTACTGAAGAGAAATGCAGTGTATGTAAATTGCAGAACATATATGCTGTGTATGTACTGTTCTTAAGCTGACGAGAGAGGTGTACATGCTATGTATTGTAACGTTATAGTGTACATAACTTTTGTGTAATGTGTATTCATTGTTGTAGTTTGTAAACTTATGAAGAGGAAATTATTGTACATAAGTAATTCAAATGGTTAAAATGGCCTTATATGTTTCAGTAGCAAGGTTCACTGGGAAAATGGTGGTTAATAATGAATATCTGAATTACCTTCAAGAATTATTTTGTCATTTTCGTTCTCGTCTTTTTTCACTAAATATTTTCTAACTGCATAGATTCTTAAATTCTCGTAAATATAAAGAGTCACAGAAAATGGTACAGTAATCAATCCTAAGGTATGAAAATGAACCTTATTACTATAGCACATAAGGTAGGAAGTCACCCACGAGTCTCGGAGGTGCTAATAAAACATAGATCGTATACTAATATTTATTACATGTGAAGTACTCTGCAAAAACTGTCCTCTGGTATAGTCGACGTAAGGACCATTTTCCTATGTCTATGTGGAAAGTTTGGTCGAGATAACGGGCTTTGTCAAAATCGTTGGAAATCCACTGTAAAAAAAATATAAATATATATATATATATAATACAATTCCGGAACATACAGGCAGATCAAAATATTTATGTTGCTAATCTATAACAA
>NW_028234427.1:13930596-13935596 GCF_977035675.1 Penaeus japonicus | reverse complement strand
GTCGGAAAAGCATATAAAAAAGTCTAATCCATCTAGACCCGGATCAAGTCAGACCTCTTCCCCCTGGCTAAGTCTGAGCCTGAGGATGCCATTAATCACGGCAAAACGACTAACTACCAAGTTGGGCTAAGTTTACGTAGAGAGTTTGCACAAAATAAATAAAGCCCCAAGTCACTCCGCGTTAAGTGACAAGTGACTGATTGCAGGTCGTTTCCTGTCCTCTCTCTCTCCTTCCTTTGTCAGTCGCGAGGAAAGCTTGTATTTCTTTGAAGAATCATTGGAGTATATTTTGCATTATTAGAACAAAAATTAGCTTACGTTTTTATGTATTAATGTATTATTTATTATTCCTAGAGATCCCTATCAATCACCATGATGTTGCAAGGGCAAAAGTCACGACTGAAGTTGCATTTGCTCTCTTCTAAGGACATTTAAGTATGTGGGTTGTCTTAGTGGGGCACCCAGTGATGTCCCATATACAAAAGGAGGATTAAATCAATCTAGAAAAGACTTACAGGAAATATTAAAAAGAAGCGAATAAGTTGGAGTGTAAGAATAGGAGAATATGTTAATATGAGGTTGAAATAAAAGGAGAAAGCGAAGCACTCGATAGAATGAAACATATAAAAAAAAATCAAGAATTATGAGCTACATGTATTATATAAATGTGAATGTATATTCTTCCATGGTTCAGATCCTATTTTCTTAAAGAAGAAGTATTACCTACATAGCTCAGCATTTAGCTTTTCCTTCTTATGCAGCATTCTGAGCTAAAGTTCTCGGCCTCGTAATAGCGTCCTTTAAATCAGTGTAGTCAAAACTGGTGTCATGTGTCCCTGGAGTTATGCCTCATCGACCAACAGGGTATGTAAGAAAATCATCTTTCTTAAAATGGATCATAATATCTTGACGCAGTAGTATCAAATAAGAAAATTATCTTTCTAAACATGAATAATGATATCTTGACGCAGTAGTATCAAATGCATAGGATTACATAAAAGTAATTCCCAACATAAATCACGTAAAAAGCTTTAGCTGACTGATATAGTAATATGGGATCTAATTAAATGGAATGGAGTACTTAGTGGTTCATGAGGGTAGCAAGGAGTACAATGGGCAAAAAGTTTCAACAACTTTACTTTAAGTAATGTGTTCAGAGGATGGGGACATTAAAACGCCCCGGGATACAGCTGAGCAACGAGTGTATTTTCTCAAAACAATACAACAGCTGCAGGAGGCCGTGACTTCATTCCTCGCACCCAAATGAGACTGTAGGACTGATGAATAAAAAAAAAAAAAAATGAATGTTAAGCATTAACGTACACAAAAAATAACTATTGAAATCATATCACCATTGAATAAAACCATTCTTACATCCAAACCTTAGACTTTCGGATGATGGAGGAAAAAAACCGAAATATTCTCGCTTATCTGTAAATGGAATTGTATGTGCAGATGCATAGACTTCCAAACTTAAAGACGTCGCCAAGCTTTATGCATGGGGGAAATAAGGTTCAAGACTCTCCATCACTTCTGAGATAATGTAGAGTGCATTTAAATGGACAGAGAGACGCCTTAAGACCTTGTGCATGGTGCCTGAATTTCAGTATGGCTTGGACGGGTCGTTCAGCTCTCCACCATGAACAACCTGAAGAGAAAACGAAGAGGACTTTCCTCTTTGAACAGCTTAAAGATGTTATAGATATTTGATGAATAAAGCCGAACATACGAATTTTGCAATGGTCAGACGAAGAACTACCTGATCTTATTTGTAAGCTTGATGATAAATATTTCCATAGAAAGGCGATTTTTTTCAATTATATTACCGAGTATAATCCTATACTTAGTACATGAATACATAATAATTGGTTCTGACTCGTGATCGGAAACTTTGATGTGGGTTATACCTCTTTTGGTCCCATTAACCGGAGTGTATGCATGTGTGTGTATGTGTGTGTTTGTGTGTGTTATTGTTTGTTTGTGTGTGTATGTGTGTGTGTGTGTTTTGGCGTGCATGTGCGTGTGGAGGACAAGACCTGACAGCTTTTGCACTTATATAATTAACTTTGTATTCCTTGTATGATACGCCCTGGAGAAGCAATATAGCAGAGAGGGCTTCAGCATAATCATAATGTATTTTCCTGATCCTCCTTCGATTGTGGTTCTCGATCTTGCGATGCATGTTTTTGTAGTTCCACATTAACTCATATATCACCTGTGCAGTATATAGACACAAACCTCATACTTAACAACTTAACACACACACACACACACAGACAAGCACACACACACAAACACACAAACACACACGCAGACACGCACACACAGGCACACACACACACACACACATATATACATATTTATATATATATATATATATATATATATATATATATATATATATATATATATATATATATATATATATATATATATGTGTGTGTGTGTGTGTGTGTGTGTGTGTGTGTGTGTGTATGTGTGAGAAAGATGGTAGAATGCAGTAACGCATTTTATATAGAAATACAAATTTTACCTCCCTAACCGGGACTCGAACCCGGCACGATCTTGAATCCGATACACTACACGACCCGCTAAAAGAATTGTCTAACCAGATGCCTTACAACCATCATGGATATTTCCTATGTACACATAGCAGAGCAGTGATAGCGAGATTTTACAAACAATTCCCGCGGGCGCTCGGCAGCAACGAAATCACAAATTCAGGTCCCAAATCAGGTTACCGAGGTTATATCTATGTGAGAAAGATGGTAGAATACAGTAAAGCATTTAGTATAGAAATACATAGGAAATATCCATGACGGTTTGTAAGGCGTCTAGTTAGACTATTCTTTTAGCGGTTTGTGTGGTCTATCGGATTCAAGACCGTGCCTGGCAATCTGATGGCGGGTTCAAGTCAGGGAGGTAAAATTTGTGTGTGTATATATATATATATATATATATATATATATATATATATATATATATATATATATATATATATATATATATATACATTCGTGCAAAATGCCTAGTGTTACAAAGAGAGAGAATCTAACCAACTTCCCTTTGTTCTTCACTATGAAAACTATCAACTTTATTGTGTGCGTCTGTACGCAATAAATTTATAATATTGTTTTTATCATTATCATCATTATCATACTACAACTATTATTATCAATCTTACTTATTTTGATATCATTTTTATCGAAGTAAAGATAGCAAGGATAGTAGTAATAGTGATAATAATAACTATCAATACTATCATTGTTATTTTTATTGTTATCATCATTGTTAGTACTATTACTATCATCATCACCATTATCGTCATCATTACGATAATCATCATCATCACTTCTACTACAACCACAACCACAGCTACTACCACAACTATTTTTCAAATCCTCTCCTCTTATCTCCATCTCCAATTTATCATTCCATGCATATTACATCAGTTCCCCGTGCAACTGTCACTCACTTAGACGCGAGTCTCAGTGACCACTAGTTCACTCACCATTCCACAGAACGATGGAGTCTTCAGTCTTGATGCTTAAATTCCTCTCAGGGCGGAGAAGTAAGATCTGAGGGAAACCCTTTATCCAAGTAGCTATATACTGTAGTTCCTCTTCCATTTCGTTCTTTTGAATCTTCTTCTTTTTCCATTATTCTTTGTTCGTCTTTTTTTATTTTTTTTTCTCCTTCGTTTTCTTCCTCTGCTTCTCCTTCTGGTTTTTCTCGTCCTTTGCTTTCTCCCTCTGCTTCTCCCCCTTCTCTTTTTTCTTTTTCCTTCTCATTTTCCTTTTTTTTTCATTCTCCTCATCCTTCTTTTCTTTCCTCTTCGTCTCCATTCTCCTTAACCTTTCTTCCTTTCCTCTTTTCCCTTCTTTTCTTTTCTCTTCTTCTCTATCTACTCCTCCTTCCCTTCCTCTCTTTTCTCCTCCCCCTCCTCGTCCTTCTTCTGCTTATCCTTTTCTTTCTCCTTCTCCTAATCTTTCCCCTCCTCCTTCTTCTTCCACTTTTTTTTCTCTTCCTCCGCCTACCTCTTCTTCTCGCCCAACTACTTCTCCTTCCCCCCCCCTCCTCCCCTACTCCTCTTCTACCTCCTCCTCTCTTCTACCCCTCCTTCTCCCACTCCACCCCTCCTCCTCCTCCTCTTCTTCCTCCACCCCTCCTCCTCTTCTTCTTCATCGTCCTCCTCCTCCTACCCTCCTCCCTCTCCTCCTCTTCTACCTCCCCCTCATCCCCTACTACTCTTCTACCTCCTCCTCCTCCTCTTCCCATAGTGTACTGAGTATCTAAAAACTTTTCCCAAGAAAAGCAATTTACCTTTGGGATATGAGCCTCTATGGAGAATATGTAAGGTGCGCTTTTTATCCCTCCAACTCTGTCTATTTCTGTTTTTATCATCGTTACTCTTATTCCCGAATCGGTGTTATAGTTGGTGTTATTTTTTCTATGATGTGAAAATTGGGTCTATTGAAATTCTTATTATTTACGTATTTTTAATTCACTCAATGTATGTATTCATATTTACAGTCTTTTAAAAGCCTATAGTTTTCATATAATGACATATGCAATATCCACGTGCATATGCAATATTCATACGTTAGTTAAATGATTTTCGTATTGCAGTCATAATCATCAACATTAGCATCATTATTCATCATGATTTATGATACTGATGTTGATTACTGTTGTTGTCAATAATGCAAACTGCAATATATATTTCGATATTTTGGTCATAATCATTGTTTAGAATATATCGTTGCAGTATCATTCGCAATCCAATGATGAACAAGCTTGCCAAATGCATTCGTTGCAGCATCAAAATATCATTGTTTAAGAATACGAAGCAAGAAGATATAAAATTCAGTTGTCATCAGTTTTATTGCACACACGCATACACACACACAAACAAAAGCACACACACACGCACACGCACACACACATACGCTTATACGCACACACACACACACACACACACCTATATATCGGCTTACCTA
>NW_028234427.1:13900596-13918096 GCF_977035675.1 Penaeus japonicus | reverse complement strand
CTCCATTTCCCCTGCGTGGGAAAATGATTTTACTTTTGTCATTGTTTCCGTTACCCCAGCTCGTTTTTAGTTAAGTTTCCCCACCCTTTTCATTTTACTTAAGTTACCCTTTTTATTAACTTTTTCTAAGCTTTGCGGCCTACGTTTTCTTAATATTTCGTTTTGTTCTTTTAGTTAATTGTTTGTCCTTAAAATTGTAAAAGTTGGTATCCGTATTATTTTAGTCAGTGATTTTAACAATTTTGGTAATCTTTTAAATTATTCATTTTGAGATTTATATTTATTTTACGAATCACATATTTTTGCTATTTATTCGTCTTATATATGAGCAAGAGGGGTTTTATCCATTTCAGCCCTGTTGTGTGGTGTTATTTTTATATGTGTAAGTTTTTACCATTGTGATTTTATGTTTTAACTGATTTTATTCTTGTT
Organism: Penaeus japonicus; assembly: GCF_977035675.1. Taxonomy (NCBI): domain Eukaryota; kingdom Metazoa; phylum Arthropoda; class Malacostraca; order Decapoda; family Penaeidae; genus Penaeus; species Penaeus japonicus. The sequence goes on along the minus strand of NW_028234427.1, from coordinate 13,917,664 downwards.
TTACGTCACTGGCATCGTTCTTTTACTATACTGCCGACGTCAGTGACGTCATGAGTTATTTCAATGCTTGATTTTACAATATTTTTAATTATTTCTATAACTTTTTATTACTTGATTATGGTTTTTATGTTTTAGTGTCTATTTTGTATATTTTTCACATTTTAATTATTTGTATTAATTGATATACATCTTACTGATGAGTGTGACGTCATGCGCACTAGTGTATAAATACGGAACCGCCAAAACAATAAAAGAGAGATCTATCTGGACCCGTGTTTGTGTTACCCCCTCTGGATTTACTTCAGCCTGAGACGATACCAGAACAAAGGTTGTACTGAGCAGACTTCCTGTTACTTGCCTAGGTCATTTGCTGGACGTTGTCTTCTTATTTATGTGTTTTGTTCATGTTTTTATTGTTTTTAAGTCTTTTAGCTGGATTTTACACCGAAACCCTTCAGGATTCGGCTTTCCATTTCCTGTTTTAGACCTCAGTTTTTCTTGTTTTCTTTTAGCGCCATTTTTTAGTGTTTTTTTGATAACGTAAGTTGAATTTTGTGTGTGTTTTTTTATATAACGTAACGTTTGTTTGCTTTTTCCCTTGGTGCCTTAAGCACAGTTTTATGAGTTCATTTTCATTTTATTATCTTTTATCTCGTGTTTTTAATGCTAGGCTGAGCCACAAGGACTTTTCCCTATATTATTCTGCTCGGGTACATGTACAAATCCACGTAAGATCCTGGACCTTTGCCCGCTACCATTTTCCAGTGTCCAGGATCTTGGCTTTATTTTGTGTTCAGGGGAGTGAACGGGACCCTCATCTTTGCGTCCCTAGGCCGTTCCCGCATCACGGGAGGCTTCAGCTTGCTTCACAAGTTGTTGTCAAGTCGGGCTCCTCAGTATAGACTGAAAGTAACCTTACATATTTGGTGGCAGCGGTGGGATGTACCCTTTTTGAGCGTTTAATTGAATAATATCACAAGTTCCTTGTAGGCTGAGAACGTCCAACACAACAGCTATTTCCTGCCAGGTTATATTATGCAAGCAATATTGTAATTTCCTTCGGGAACCTTAGGAGAGCCACTGTTTTTGTTCTGTGTTTTTTTTTTCAGATTAATATTAGTATATATTTTTAGAGCGGAGTTTTCTTTTACAGCCTAATCATACCCTTTTGCAGAGTTAGTTTTGTGTCACTAATACCCGCTCGCCCAGCTAGATTGTTTCTGTGGCTCTCATAAGCTTTAGGGAGACTTTATGGATTTTTTTTTTCCTGTATCTGTCCTTTTGTTTATGTAACAGGTCCCTGGATCATACAGTGCTTTATTAACAGTGCAGTGATTTGTGATATGCCAATGCAATAACAGTGAACAATAGAACAAGTCTTTGAACAGTGCAGGGGGGGTTTCGTGGTCAGTGCTAAGTGTCCGTGGTCAGTGCTAAGTGTCCGTGGTCAGTGTTAAGTGTCCGTGGTCAGTGCTAATGAACAGTGCCGTGTTCATGGAGAGTGCTTTGTGTCAAGTGAACGGTGTCTACTGATAGATGAACAGTGGCCATTGCTTTTGGACTATTATAAGGGAAAATTAAAGGTGCTTCTTGGCTGTGTTGTGCCTAGGTTGCAGTATGCCTCGTAGCAGATCGGGACTTCGTAGGAATTTACAGTCGTCCAGCCACCCTAGTTCCCGAGACCGATCCCCAGCAGCGGTTTTATCAGGGTCTGTTGATCAGCTTCCTATCGTTGTGGGCGGTTCAAACCCGGAAGTACGAGAAGCTGTAAGAATTATGGAGGGTGAAGTGACTGTGTTGGCCCAAATCCTCGATAAGATCGAAGCCTTGTCCAATGGGCTGAGTGAAGTTAGGGCACAAACACAGCAGTTTAATGAACGGCTTGCCAGGCAGGAAGAAGCAAGATCTCGACCAAGGGAGATGGAAGCTGAAGTCGAGATTCACCAGCCCCAAGGATCTCACGCTAGTGCCGAACGTGACGAAGAGATAGAGAGCTTACGGCAGCAGTTAGCAGAACGGGAGCAAGAGCTTGTAAGAGAGCGGCAACGAATTCGGGATATGCGTGCTGTACAGCCACCAGAACCGCAGCCCCGCTTTTCTGAAGAGGCTGTACCGCAACTCCAGAGGCAGACCACCACTCGGCTTCCTCCGGAGCCACGATCTCAGGGCGTCCCAGAGTGTGCTGAGCCTCATGTGCACCGGGGGATACAACAACCATTGCCTGAAGGACGGTAGGACTCTGCATCCAGGTTCCCACCCCAGCTGTCTCCTACATTGTGGCCAGGGAATCAGTTCCTCGTTTCAAGGGAGACACCTCAGCATCACAACCGCTGAAAAGGAACCAAGATATAGAGGGTTGGATTCGCTCGATTGAAAACCTTGTCAAGCCACCTACTGATGAGGCCTTCATCCAGGCTGCACGAGCGAACTGTCGAGGTCCAGCCGAGCTAATTATAAACTCTCCCCTGTTCGATTACATACGTGACTGGGAGACGTTTAAGGCCTCACTACGGACCAAGTTTAGAGGAACCTACACTTCAGCAGACTATTTCAAGGTTCTCTATGATAACCGGATGACTTCAGTGCAGGCTCCCATGGACTTCTATTTGTATCTGGAAGGACATGTGTATCAGGGGTACCGTGATCACAAAGAGGCTATAGGTGATCCGTCAGAGCTCATCCGTCGGGTTTTTCTCTCGGGCATTCCATCATGGCTCAGGGACTTCTTGGCTCTCAAAGATGACTGCTCGCCCATGCAGCTTGCAGAAGCTGCCCAAAGAATTTGGAACTCCGGCATGGAATTAGGCATGAATCTGCCACGAAACACAAGTCTCCAAATGAGTTCTTAGATGACGAATGCGACCATTATCCTGAACGTCCACGAGAGCTAAGGACTTGCATACCTGCCCAATAGCTGCACAGATGGAGAGGATGAAGACGATACAGCCTGCCCTATCCATAATCTATGGTGCAGCTTCCATCGAACAGCCACTCACAACACCTCTGAGTGCAGAGCAGCATCGGCGATGACTTCTGCTGGGAACAGGCCATATCCTTCCAGAGTCTTAACCTGCTTCAGATGTCAAAGGGATGGGCACATGGCTAGACAGTGTCCCTTTCAGAACGGCCAGCAAGGCGAAGCTCCCGGTCCAGCTGGCATTGAAGAAGGGAGCAGTAACTTCCAACGGTACCCAGACAGACGTGGCGACGCCCAGATAGGCATTCTAACATCCCCAGTACCATCAGGACGGCTCTCGTGGGACTCAGTGTTGATGGCAAGACAATGTGTGCTTCCTTGACACCGGATCTGAAGCCACATTGATTAAACCGAGTGCAGTAGCCATGATAAGATCCCATAGTAAGCTACAGCGCAAGACCTCGGCTAAGATTCTGCGAGGCGTAACAGGGCAACAACTTCAGGTTTTTCTGAGGTGGTGCTTTGTTTCCATCTTGCTCCTGATTCACCATTGCACATCAAGCCAGTGTGGTCGACGTCTCTTTCCCAGGTGACATTCTTATTGGGATGGATCTTCTCAGGCGGTTGGACTTCACATATTCCTCTGAAGCTTCTACTGGGAATGCCACCATTACTCTGCAGGGAAACGAATTTTCAATAGTTTACACAGATGCAGAATCTCTCAAAGTCTGCTGCATCAAAACCCTGTCGCCCACACATGTTGCTTCTGACGATGCTTTGGGAGGTATGAAGGATCCTATCCCAGTGACCCAGGATGCTCCTGCAGTACACCTTGTTCGCCGTGCAAGTATTGCAGCACACACGGGGTGTTTTGTAGAAGGATGTGTTTCCAGGACTGGGCCAGTAGATGGCGACATCCTTATACTCCCAGCCACACCAAAAGCTCTTTTAATACCCCATGCTGTCACCACCGTAAAAGATCGTCGCTGTTCAGTGTGGATAGTGAATCCGAGTCCAAGACATCTGATACTCCATAACGGAACACGACTGGGAATAGCTGAACAAGTAGAAGCTATCTACAGCCATAACTCGCCACAACCAGTACCCAAGACACTTGAGGAAGTCGTCGCCAGGCCTAGCTACTGTCCTGTCGAGCCTGACTCCTTGAGGATGATGACCTAGAGAGTGTCGACTTTGAGTGGGAAGAAGATGGCTTCGATAGGCAATATGGATTAGAGGACTTCGGGTATAATGATGATTTTGAGGTCAAGCACATGGAACTGCCGCCCTCAATTGCCGTTGCTGCATGTGAAGCTGCCGAGCTCCAGGAAGGTGACAGTCACAAGGAGGAATGTCTGATGCCAGATCTTGACCATCTTGAAGTTGCCCAACGCCATGAGCTGACTAGTTTGCTCTGTCGTTACAAGGAACTCTTCAATGGTGGTGAGGAAGCTATAGGTTTGGTCTCTGGAATCAAACATCATATTGACACTGGAGATGCCAAGCCTGTCTGTATTCGACAGTGGCGACTACCCCAGACCACAAGTAAAAGGAAAAGTCATCGTGAACAGTGTGACTCTATGCTGCGCTCAGGAGTCATTGAGGAGTCGACATCACCTGGATGAGCCTGTAGTGCTTGTTAAGAAGAAGGGAGGAGCTCTTAGATTCTGCGTAGATTATCGTGGCCTGAACGCAGTGACAAGGGAGAGGGGATACCTATCCATTGCCCTTATTAATGAGCTGATTGATGAACTGGGTCCAAAGAACATCTTCACCACGTTAGATGCTCGTGCTGCATACTGGAGTGTGGAAGTGGAAGAATCGGACCGACCAAAGACAGCCTTTTCTGATGGCTACCGCTCTTCAGTTCGCAGTCTTCCGTTTGGGTTATCAACAGCCCCAACCACATTCCAGAGGACGATGAACATCGTCTTGTCGTCGTATTAGGACGTCATACGCTAGCCTATCTAGACGATGTCATCATCTACAGCCACAGCTGATGACCAACAATCTTCAGGATCTAGACGAGACACTGCAGGTTGCTTTCTCAAGCAGGGAGTTTAAAGCTCAACATGGAGAAAGTGCATTCAAATTTGCAGCAACAAACGATCGACTTCCTGGGTTTTACATCTCCCCTGATGGAGTTTCTCAAACAAAGAAAAGGTATTAGAATATCAAACACATTCCACACGAAAACTGTGAGAGAAGTCCGAACCGTTTCTTGGGAGCAACCGGATTCTTCAGGAAGCATGTCCCTGGATATGCAACTCTAGCTTCCCCATTACACTGCTGCTGAAGAAAGACCATGCTTGGACCTGGGGACCTGAGCAACAGAAGGCCTTCGAAACCCTGAAGGGTAGAAGCTCACATCTGCTCTGTTCTTACGGCAACCTGATTTCACCAGGGAATTCGATAGCTTCACACTGATGCCTCTGGGATAGCACTAGGAGCCTGTCTCATGCAGAGAGGGGGAAACCGACCACCAAATCCACACGCACGTTGCCTATTTCAGTACGGGAAACTACGTGATGCAGAGACTCGCTATCCAGCTATCGACTTAAGAGGCCTAGCCGTTGTGGAAGGAGTTCGAACCTTTGACTCGTTATCTTTATGGATAGACGATTCACAGTGTATAACCTGACACCGCCCTTGGTGTAGTGTATGTCTTCAGCAGAAGACTGGAGAACGAAGTCACTAGAATGACTCGATTTGCTATGACTTGTCATTTTTATGATTTTGCTATCCGGTATTCAAAGAAGGTCCTACCAAACAAAGTTCAGATTTGCTCTCACGTCAGGTTGCAAAGTGACTATAACAGAGCTCTCGCCTGAAAGCCATGCAGAAGAGCAGAAGACGGACCCTCAGTTGTAGAGATCCGTCACGTATTTGCAAGGTGTGGAAACCTACCAACCAAGAGGTTACCACTTCCCTTGGCTGAATTTGAAATCTGAATGAAAGGCGTTCTGTATCGCTCCCAATTGAAAACACCTCCCAGACAGGAATTGCTTATCAATTGGTTTGTTCCATCAAACTCTCAGGAATTCAGCCTCAAAGCTCGCATCTGCCTCCTCTTGCTTCACACCCAGGTCCGTCCATCGTACCTATCAGAATGCAAGATCGATGTTCTACTGGCCAAATATACTGAAGGATGTACGCCAGTATGTAGAATGTTGCGAGATTTGCCAACAATCTCGATGGTGACAAAACAGAAGGTCCCTATGGCAGAAACACCATTGGGCCAAGTTTCCATTGGAACGAATTTCGATGGATATAATGGACTTTGCGGCCAAGCATTCCTGTTCGCTGGGCCTTGATCCATCATTGACCAGCATTCAGATTACTTGCAGATTGTACCACTGAGGAAGGTCACTGCTGTTACTGTGCACCGTGCTTTTGTGGATCATTGGGTAACCCTTTTTGGTCCTCCTCGGTGAAGTTATTCAAAAAACTGGACAATGGTGATACAGTTTATAAGCAATCTGTTCAAGGGGAACTCACCAAGTTGATGCATGCCACCAATCACTACACCATTCGCTACCATCCACAAGCGAATGGAATGATTGAGGCGCACAAACCGGGTGGGTGGGTGAAGTCTGCACTTACGACAGTTAGTCAGTGATCGCCCAAGAACATGGCACCAGTTTGTTCCTGAGTTACGGCTGCAAGTCATCGGATTCAACGGACAACCGAGAGGAGAACAAACCTCTCTACATGTTAACGGGACGCACATGCCAATTTTCCCTATTGGTCTTACCAATGACCGCTGTTTTTAACCGGTAAACCTCAATCTGCAAGAGCGTTTACGAGAGGCCCCGCCAAGCAGCTGTGGAAAGGCGTTCTATGGGGAAGCACGTTGAAACATATGGTAGGCATTATGATAGAAGGCAAGAAGATAAGTAGAATTTCAACCATCTGAGGGTACACTTGTCTGGTACTTCGAGCATCAGGCACAAGAAATGGGCGGTCTGCCGCCTCTCACTAAGAAGTGGAGAGGCCCTGCCAGAATCATTTGACGTCTGGGTCCAGTCCACTTTTGAGATTGAAGTAAAGATTGTTAAAACAGAAGTTCCGGTTGAAGGTTCATCTTGAATCACCTGAAGGCCTATCACCCTCCACTAGAACTGGTCATACGGCCACAAGTGATGATGATGGTGGAGAAGAGGAGGTTCTGACAGTGATGATCCAGACCCACCAAACTCAATAATCTCCGTTGACCCTTGGCGTTGCTATGCATGACATCGTGGTGATGGAAACCGGAGTTTAGTGCCATGTAGGCAAAGTTTCATCCCAGAATTGACTCAAGACCCTTACCCCTCCAGCTTCCACTCAGACGAGCAGATGATGCAGCACTGTTTGTTTTTTAGTATTTCTTGTCTTTTTTTTTGTTTTTATCTTGTGCAAGACACGTTCAGCTGGTCTGACACTCTTTTAGTTTCGTTAAGGCAAGATAATGGGGCTCAGGCCATCCTTTCTTCCCTGTTTTCAGGTTGTCTCCGCTTTACGCTTCGACCTCATGGTTATGGGAGGATTGTGGCGAGGTTCATTCAAACCTCGCCTTTGAGGGGAAGCAGCAGAATCCAGGAACGGGGTATTCCAGATAGTCTCTCCATTTCCCCTGCGTGGGGAAAATGATTTTACTTTTGTCATTGTTTCCGTTTACCCCAGCTCGTTTTTTAGTTAAGCTTCCCCACCCCTTTCACTTTACTTAAGTTCCCCTCTTTCTCAACTTTTCCTACGCTTTGCGGCCTACGTTTTCTTAATATTTTCGTTTTGTTTCTTTTAGTTAATTGTTCTGTCCTTAAAAATTGTAAAAGTTGGTATCCGTGATTATTTTAGTCAGTGATTTTTAAACAATTTTGGTTAATCTTATTAAATTATTCATCTTTGAGATTTTATATTATATTTTAGAATCACATATTTTTCTATTGATTCGTCTTATATATGAGCATGAGGGGTTTTACCCATTTCAGCCCGTTGTGCTGGTGTTCTTTTTTTTTTGTGTAAGTTTTTTACCATGGTGGTTTTAGTTTAACATGATTTTTATTCGATGGTTTACGTCACTGGCATCGTTCTTTTACTATTACTGCTCGTCGTCTGTGACGTCAGGAGTTATTTCATGCTTGATTTTACCAATATTTTTAATTATTTCTTTAACTTTTTATTACTTGAATTTTGTGTTTTATGTTTTAGTGTCTATTTTGTATATTTTTAACTTTTTAATTATTTGTATTAATTGAAATACATCTTGCTTATGAGTGTGACGTCATGCGCATTAGTGGTTATAAATACGGAACCGCCAAAAAACAATAAAAGAGAGATCTATCTGAGACCCGTGTTTGTGTGACCCCTCTGGATTACTTCAGCCTGAGACGATACCAGAACAAAGGTGGCTATGAGCAGACTTCCTGTTTACTTGCCTAGGTCATTTGTGGACGTTGTCTTATTATTTATGTGTTTTGTTCATGTTTTTATGTTTTTAAGTCTTTTAGCTGGATTTTACACCGAAACTTCAGATTCGGCTTTCCTTTCCTGTTTTAGACTCAGTTTTTCTTGTTTTCTTTTAGCGCAATTTCTTTAGTGTTTTTTAGATAACGTCGTTGAATTTTGTGTGTTGTTTTTTATATAACGTAACGTTTGTTTGCTTTTTACCTCCATGGTGCTTAAGCACAGTTTTATGAGTTCATTTTCATTTTTTATCTTTTATATCGTGTTTTTAATGCTAGGCTGGAGCCACAGGTCTTTTCCCTATTTTATTTTCTGGCTCGGGTACATGTACAAATCACGTAAGATCATGGACCTACATTTGCCCGCTACCTTTTTCCAGTGTCCAGGATCTTGGTAACACACAAAAGGTTTATTTTTGTGTTCAGGGGAGTGAACGGGACCCTATCTTTGCTGTCCCTAGGCCGTTCCCGCATCACGGGAGGCTTCGCTTGCTTCTCAAGTTGTTGTCAAGTCGGTCTCCTCAGTTTTGACTGAAAGTGACCTTACTAACAGCTATTTCCTGCCAGGTTATATTATGCAAGCAATATTGTAATTTCCTTCGGGAACCTTAGGAGAGCCACTGTTTTTGTTCTGTGTTTTTTTTTCAGATTAATATTAGTATATATTTTTAGAGCGGAGTTTTCTTTTACAGCCTAATCAACCCTTTTGCAGAGATTAGTTTTGTGTCATAATACCCGCTCGCCAGCTAGATTGTTTCTGTGGCTCTCATAAGCTTTAGGGAGACTTTATGGATTTTTTTTCCTGTATCTGTCCTTTTGTTTATGTAACAGGTCCCTGGATCATACAGTGCTTTATTAACAGTGCAGTGATTTGTGATATGCCAATGCAATAACAGTGAACAATAGAACAAGTCTTTGAACAGTGCAGGGGGGGTTTCGTGGTCAGTGCTAAGTGTCCGTGGTCAGTGCTAGTGTCCGTGGTCAGTGTTAGTGTCCGTGGTCAGTGCTAATGAACAGTGCCGTGTTCATGGAGAGTGCTTTGTGTCAAGTGAACGGGTGTCTACTGATAGATGAACAGTGGCCATTGCTTTTGGGACTATTATAAGGGAAAATTAAAGGTGCTTCTTGGCTGTGTTGTGCCTAGGTTGCAGTATGCCTCGTAGCAGATCGGGACTTCGTAGGAATTTACAGTCGTCCAGCACCCTAGTTCCCGAGACCGATCCCAGCACGCGGTTTTATCAGGGTTGTTGATCAGCTTCCTATCGTTGTGGGCGGTTCAAACCCGGAATAGTACGAGAAGCTGTAAGAATTATGGAGGGTGAAGTGACTGTGTTGGCCAAATCCTCGATAAGATCGAAGCCTTGTCCAATGGGCTGAGTGAAGTTAGGGCACAAACACAGCAGTTTAATGAACGGCTTGCCAGGCAGGAAGAAGCAAGATCTCGACCAAGGAGATGGAAGCTGAAGTCGAGATTCACCAGCCCAAGGATCTCACGCTAGTGCCGAACGTGACGAAGAGATAGAGAGCTTACGCAGCAGTTAGCAGAACGGGAGCAAGAGCTTGTAAGAGAGCGGCAACGAATTCGGGATATGCGTGCTGTACAGCCACCAGAACCGCAGCCCCGCTTTTCTGAAGAGGCTGTAACGCAATCAGAGGCAGACCACCACTCGGCTTCCTCCGGAGCCACGATCTCAGGGCTTCCAGAGTGTGCTGAGCCTCATGTGCACCAGGGGATACAACAACCATTGCTGAAGGACGGTTGACTCTGCATCCAGGTTCCCCACCCAGCTGTCTCCTACATTGTGGCCAGGGAATCAGTTCTCGTTTCAAGGGAGACACCTCAGCATCACAACCGCTGAAAAGAACCAAGATATAGAGGGTTGGATTCGCTCGATTGAAAACCTTGTCAAGCCACCTATGATGAGGCCTTCATCCAGGCTGCCGAGCGAACTGTCGAGGTCCAGCCGAGCTAATTATAAACTCTCCCCTGTTCGATTAATACGTGACTGGGAGACGTTTAAGGCCTCTCTACGGACCAAGTTTAGAGGAACCTACACTTCAGCAGACTATTTCAAGGTTCTCTATGTAACCGGATGACTTCAGTGCAGGCTCCCATGGAATTCTATTTGTATCTGGAAGGACATGTGTATCAGGGGTACCGTGATCACAAAGAGGCTATAGGTGATCCGTCAGAGCTCATCCGTCGGGTTTTTCTCTCGGGCATTCCATCATGGCTCAGGGACTTCTTGGCTCTCAAAGATGACTGCTCGCCATGCAGCTTGCAGAGCTGCCCAAAGAATTTGGAACTCCGGCATGGAATTAGGCATGAATCTGCACGAAACACAAGTCTCCAAATGAGTTCTTAGATGACGAATGCGACCATTATCCTGAACGTCACGAGAGCTAAGGACTTGCATACCTGCCATAGCTGCACAGATGGAGAGGATATGAAGACGATTACAGCCAGCCCTATCCCATAATCTATGGTGCAGCTTCATCGTAACAGCCATCACAACACCTTGGTGCAGAGCAGCATCGCGATGACTTCTGTGGGAAACAGGCCTTATTCCTTCAGTGTCTAACCTGCTTCAGATGTCAAAGGGATGGGGCACATCGGCTAGACCGTGTCCCTTCCTGACGGCCAGCAAGGCGAAGCTCCCGGTCAGTGGCATGAAGAAGGGGCAGCAGGTAACTCCAACAGGAGGTACCAGACAGACGTGGCGACGCCCCAGAAGGCATTCTAAATCCCCCAGTCAGTACCATCAGGAACGGCCCTCTCGTGGGACTCATTGTTGATGGCAAGTCAATGTTGTGCTTCCTTGACACCGGATCTGAAGCCAAATTGATTAACCGGTGCAGTAGCATGATAAGATCCATAGTAGCCTACAGGCGGCAAGACCTCGGCTCACGTTTTGCGAGGTAACAGTGGCACAACTTCTGGTTTCTTCTGAGGTGGTGCTTTGCTTATTCCATCTTGCTCCTGATTCCCAAATTGACACATCAAGCCAGTGTGGTCGACGTCTCTTTCCAGGTGCCATTCTTATTGGGATGGATATTCTCAGGCGGTTGGACTTCACATATTACTCTGAAGCTTCTACTAGGAATGCACCTTTACTCTGCAGGGGGAAACGAATTTTCAATAGGTTACACAGATGCAGATCTTCAAAAGTCTGCTGCATCAAACCCCTGTCGCCCCACACATTTTGCTTCTGACGATGCTTTGGGAGGTTATGAAGGATCTATCCCAAGTGACCCAGGATGCTCCTGCTGTACACCTTGTGCCGTGCAAGTATTGCAGCCACACGGGTGTGTTTTGTTAGAAGGATGTGTTTCCAGGACTGGGCAGTAGATGGCGACATCTGATACTCCCAGCCCACACCAAAAGTATTCTTTAATACCCATGCTGTCACCACCGTAAAAAGGGGGGGGGGTATCGTCGCTGTCGTGTGGATAGTGAATCCGACTCCAAAGACATCTGATACTCATAACGGACAGACTGGGAATAGCTGACACCAGTTAGATGCTATCTACAGCATAACTCGCCACATCCAGTACCAAGCCATTGAGGAAGTCGTCGCCAGGCCTAGCTACTTGTCCTGTCGAGCTGACTCCCTTGAGGATGATGGACCTAGAAGAGAGTCGACTTTGAGTGGGAAGAAGATGGTTCGATAGGCAATATGGGATTAGAGGGACTTCGGGTATACTGTTGAATTTTGCGGTCAAGCACATGGAACTGCCGCCTCAATTGCCGTAGTTCCTGCATGTGAAGTGCGAGCTCCAGGAAGGTGACAGTCACAAGGAGGGAATGTCTGATTGCCAGATCTTGACCATCTTGATGTTGCCCAACGCCATGAGCTGACTTGTTTGCTCTGTCGTTACAAGGAACTCTTCAATGGTGTGTGAGGAAGCTATTGGTATGGTCTCTGGAATCAAACTTCTATGACACTGGAGTGCCAAGCCTGTTCTGTATTCGGACAGTGGCGATTACCCAGACCACAAGATAAAGTTCAGCCGTGAACTGTGTGACTCTTATGCTGCGCTCAGGAGTCATTGGGAGTCGACATCACCCTGATGAGCCTGTAGTGCTTGTTAAGAAAGAAGAACGGAGGAGCCTTAGAATTCTGCGTTAGATTATCGTGGCCTGTACGCATTGACCAAGGGAGAAGATACCTTATCATTGCCCCTTTATTAAATGAAGCTGATTGATGGAAAACTGGGTCCAAAGAACATCTTACCACGTTTAGAGCTCGTGCTGCATACTGGAGTGTATGGACGTGGAAGAATCGGACGACCAAAGACAGCCTTTTTCTGATGGCTACCGCCTCTTCCAGTTCGCGTCTTCGTTCTGGGTTATCAACAGCCCCAAACCACATTCCAGAGGACCGATGAACATCGTCTTGTAGTCGTATTAGGACGTTTCATACGCTAGCCTCTCTAGACGATGTCATCATCTACAAGCCACAGCTATGACCAACATCTCTCAGGATTCTAGACGAGACACTGCTGTTGGCTTATCTCAAGCAGGGTTTTAATAAAAGCTCGAACATGGAGAAGTGCCAATTTGCAGCAAACAACGATCGACTTCTGGTTTTTACCATCTCCCCTGATGGAGTTTCTCCAACAAAAGCAATCAAGGTATTAGCATATCAAACACACCTTCCACCACGAACTGTGAGAGAAAGAAGGCGACGTTTCTTGGGAGCAATCCGGATTCTTCAGGAAGGCATGTCCCTGGATATGCAACTCTAGCTTCCACATTACACCTGCTGTGAAGAAAGACCGTGCTTGGACCTGGGACGACCTGAGCACCAGAAGGCCTTCGGAAACCCTGTAGGAGAAGCTCACATCTGCTCCTGTTCTACGGCAACAAAACCTGGGATTTCACCAGGGGAATTCGAGCTTCACACTGATGCCTCTGGGGATAGCACTAGGAGCCTGTTCATGCAGAGAGACGACCACCCAACTCCCACACGCAGTTGCCTATTTCAGTAGGAAACTACGTGATGCAGAGACTGGCTATCCAGCTTTCGACTTAGAGGCCCTAGCCGTTGTGGATGGAGTTCGAAACCTTTGACTCTTATCTTTATGGAAGACGATTCACAGTGTATACTGACACGCCCCTTTGTGTATGTCTTAGAGGAGAACGAAGTCACCTAGAATGACTCGATTTGCTCATGACTTGTCTTTTTTGATTTTGCCTAGCGGTATAAAGAAGGTTCCTACCAACAAAAGTTCCAGATTGCTCTCACGTCAGGTTGCAAAGCTGACTATCACAGAGGCTCTCGCTGAAAGCTTGCAGAAGAGAGCAGAAAGAAGACGGACCCTCCGCTTGTAGAGATCGTCACGTATTTGCAAGGTGAGGAAAACCTACCAAACCAAGAGGTTACCACTTCCCTTGGCTGAATTTGCACTGAATGAAGGCGTTCTGTATCGATTGAAACACCTACGCCAGACCAGAATTGCTTATCAAATTGGTTGTTCCACAAAAACCTCTCAGGGAATTCAGCCCTCAAAGCATCGCATCTTGCCTCCTCTTGCTTCACACCCAGGTGTCGCATCATCCGTACCTATCAGAATGCAAGATCGATGTTCTAACTACTGGCCTTGGCGGTGCTGCCAAACATAAAAAAAACATATAACTAGAAAAAAATAAATATACTGAAGGATGTACGCAGTTAATGTAGAATGTTGCGAGATTTAGCCAACAATCTCGAGGTGACAAACAGAAGGTCCCTATGGCAGAAACACCATTGGCCAAGTTTCCCTATGGAACGAATTTCGATGGATATAATGGACTTTGGGCCAAGCATTTCCTGTTCGCTGGGCTTTGTCCATCATTGACCAGCATTTCCAGATACTTGCAGATTGTACCACTGAGGAAGGTCACTGCTGTTACTGGTGAAACCGGTGTATTTGCTTTTGTGGATCATTGGGTAACCCTTTTTGGTCCTCCTCGGGTCTATTCAAACTGACAATGGTTGTACAGTTTATAAGCAATCTGTTCCAGGAAACTCACCAGTTGATGCATGCACCAATCACTACACCATTCGCTTACCATCCCACAAGCGAATGGAATGATTGAGCCGCACAAACCGGGTGGTGAAGTCTGGCACTTTACGACGTTAGTCAGTGATCGCCCAAGAACATGTGCACCAGTTTGTTCCTGAGTTACGGCTGCAAGTCAACTCGGCTATTCATATCGGACAACGGGAGAGTGAGAACAACCTCTCTACATGTTAACGGACCCCATGCCAATTTCCCAATTGGTCTTACCAATGACGCGCTTTTTTTAACGAAACCTCAATCTGCAAGAGCGGTTTATACGAGATGGCCCGCCAAGCAGCTGTGAAGCGTCTATGGAAGCACGTGAAACATATGGTAGGCATTATGATAGAGGCAAGAAAGTAGAATTTCAACCATCTGAGGGTACACTTTGTCTGGTACTTCGAGCATCGGCACAAGATGGGCGGTCTGCCGCCTCTCACTTAGAGAAGAGTGGAGAGGCCCCTGCCAGAATCATCAGACGTTCTGGGTCCAGTCACTTTTGAGATTGAAGATGTTAAAACAGAAGTTCGGTTTGAAGGTTTCATCTGAATCACCTCGATGGCCTATCACCCTCCACTAACATTAGGAAAAACTGGGGTCTTCATACGGCAACAAGTGATGATGATGGTGGGAAAGAAGAGGAGGTTGACAGTGATGATCCAGACCCCACCAAAACTCAAACTCCGATGACCCTTGGGTTGCTATGCTGACTCGATGGTGATGGAACCGGAGTTTAGTGCCAGTAGGCAAAAGTTCATCCCAGAATGACAAGACCCTAACCCCTCCAGCTTCCACTCAGCGAGCAGATGAATGCAGCACTGATTGTTTTTAGTATTTTCTGTGTCTTTTTTTTTTTTTTTTTATCTTTATCAAAAGAGTGCAAGACACGTTCATGCATGTCTGCACTCTTTTAGTTTGTTTAAGGCAAGTAATGGGGCTCAGGCCAACCTTTCTTCTGTTTCAGGTTGTCTCCGCTTTACGCTTCGACCCATGGTTATGGAGGATTGTGGAGGTTTCTTCAAACCTCGCCTTTGAGGGAAGCAGCAGAATCCAGACGGGGTATCCAGATTTAGTCTCCATTTCCTCCCCTGCGTGGGAAGGGAAAATGATTTTTACTTTTGTCATTGTTTCCGTTACCCCAGGCTCAGTTTTTTTAGTTAAGTTTCCCCACCCTTTTCATTTTACTTAAGTTACCCTTTTTTAATTAACTTTTTCTTAAGCTTTGGCGGCCCTTACGTTTTCTTAATATTTCGTTTTGTTCCTTTTAGTTAATTAGTTTTGTCCTTAAAATTGTAAAAGTTGGTATCACGTATTATTTTAGTCAGTGATTTTAACAATTTTGGTAATCTTTTATAATTATTCATTTTGAGATTTATATTTATTTTACGAATCACATATTTTTGCTATTTATCGTCTTATAGATGATGCAAGAGGGGTTTTATCCCATTCAAGCCCTGTTGTGTGGTGTTTATTTTTAATATTGTTTTTTTGTAAGTTTTTACCATTGTGATTTTATGTTTTAAACTGATTTTATTCTTGTTTTACGCCCCTCACTGGCACGTTCTTTTACTATACTGCCGACGTCAGTACGTCATGAGTTATTTCAATTGTTTCCCCCCCCCCCCCCCCCCCCCCCTCCTTCTTGATTTTACAATATTTTTAATTATTTCTATAACTTTTTATTACTTGATTATGGTTTTTATGTTATTAGTGTCTATTTTGTATATTTTTCACATTTTAATTATTTGTATTAATGATATACATCTTACTGATGATGTGACGTCATGCGCACTAGTGTATAAATAGCGGAACCGCCAAAAACAATAAAAGAGAGATCTATCTGGACCCGTGTTTGTGTTACCCCCTCTGGATTTACTTCAGTCCTGAGACGATTTACCAGAACAGAAGGTTGTACTGAGCAGACTCTTCCTGTACTTGCCTAGGTCATTTGCTGGACGTTGTCTTCTTATTTATGTGTTTTGTTCATGTTTTTTATTGTTTTTTAAGTCTTTTAGCTGATTTTAAATTAACACCGAAACCCCCTCAGGATTCGGCTTTCCATTTCCTGTTTTAGACCTCAGTTTTTCTTGTTTTCTTTTAGCGCCATTTTTTAGTGTTTTTTTGATAACGTAAGTTGAATTTTGTGTGTGTTTTTTATATAACGTAACGTTTGTTTGCTTTTTACCTTGGTGCCTTAAGCACAGTTTTATGAGTTCATTTTCATTTTCTTATCTTTATCATCGTGTTTTAATGCTAGGCTGAGCCACAAGGACTTTTCCCTATATTATTCTGCTCGGGTACATGTACAAATCCACGTAAGATCCTGGACCTTTGCCCGCTACCATTTTCCAGTGTCCAGGATCTTGGCTTTATTTTGTGTTCAGGGGAGTGAACGGGACCCTCATCTTTGCGTCCCTAGGCCGTTCCCGCATCACGGGAGGCTTCAGCTTGCTTCACAAGTTGTTGTCAAGTCGGGCTCCTCAGTATAGACTGAAAGTAACCTTACACTACCCCCACTCACCCCCCCACCATACTACCATAACTCTGGATGGCTGTTCAATTTACAGTCGATGATCAGCTGACCTCAAACACAGCCATGTTCTAGCGAAATATGACTGACAGACGCAACATTAGACGATAGGTTTGCTAAAAATACGATAGA
>NW_028234427.1:13878096-13883096 GCF_977035675.1 Penaeus japonicus | reverse complement strand
CAGCTCTCTCAGTCTCTTCTTCTCCCCTTTTATCTCTCTTCCTTGCTCTTATTCTCCTCCTTTCTCTCTTTCACCTACTCCTTTCTTTCTTTCTTCAATTCTTCTCCCCACTTTCTCCATGTCTTTCTCCCGTTCTATCTCACTCTCTCTATCTCTATTCTTTTCATATTTCTTTATTTTTTCTTAGTCTCTCTCTCTTCCATCTCTTGTTGTCTCTACCCTTGTTTTTCTTCACTATGACGAATGTGAAAAATATAATTTTATATACAAGTGAAGGAAAAATAAGCTAATTAGCACATCCTGATTAGGAATTTGGGTGAAGGTTTCGATGATGTATTTTGATATCGTTCTTCTGTGTATGAAAATAGAGTAATTGAGACACCGTTTTATCCTCTTAACAGAAGATATTCCATTAATTGTTTTGAAATTAAAAGTTTCATGAAGGTTTATTCACTTTTGCTCTGGTAAACGTATTATCCCAATTTTCAGTGCTTGCCTGGCTTTATGACCTTAATATTGTCTGTAAGACACTCACTGATTAATTCTTGCATTAATGTCCGACTCTCTACATCAAATGCTATGTGTTTTTTTTTATACTATTATATCTGCATCGCATTGTATATCCGGATAATCCACATATTCAATATTAAAATCACCTTTGCATAAAGGATATAACGGATTCTGGATGGAATGAAGTTAATCTGGTATATGCAACGAGGGAAATGCCCAGAGACAGTGCGGATGTGTAGGTAATAATACAGATCATCAGTATTTTAAGCTCTTCCGACAAGTCTGTGTTGCAGAGCGTTGTAATACCCCGGTGATGAAAGTATTAACATGAATGCAATACTCTCTGATATTCTTATTTTTATCTGATTAACTATTATTATTATTATTTTTTTTTTTTTAGCCTTCACTGAAAATGGTTATTGCAGGGAATTGACATCCACGCTATGGTAATGAATTTAGTGCTCCAGGTCATTAAGTCTATTTTCAACCGTATGCATGTTGTGAAATATTGATTTAGTAACGTACATTCGATGATGTATATTTTAGCTATCTTACCGAAGGACTTACTAAACTAATTTATATCTTATTAAAACTGTACTGTTAAAAGGATGCCACTTCTGTTAATAGAAAATTATTCCAAGCTTATAACTGTCGTCTTTTAACTTTTATATTATGTTTATCTAACCCCTGTCACTGGCAACATTGGTGTCATTAATATTCATAATACTAGAACGCTCACTTACACTCCATTCTCTCATTTCGTTCATATTATCAATATTTGACTGTTTCTTTGTTTATCTGAGCCTCTGTCTCTCTCTCTGTCTCTCTATCTGAGTCTGCTTCTGCCTCTTTGTCTCTCTCTCTCTCTCTCTCTCTCTTTGTGTTTCTGTTTCTCTGTCTCTGTCTCTCTCTCTCTCTCTCTCTCTCTCTCTCTCTCTCTCTTTGTGTTTCTGTTTCTCTGTCTCTGTCTCTCTCTCTCTCTCTCTCTCTCTCTCTCTCTCTCTCTCTCTCTCTCTCTCTCTCTCTTTGTGTTTCTGTTTCTCTGTCTCTCTCTCTCTCTCTCTCTCTCTCTCTCTCTCTCTCTCTCTCTCTCTCTCTCTCTCTCTCTCTATCTATCTATCTATCTATCTATCTATATTCCCCTAACACTATTTTGCTAAATGGTCACATCTATTTGATGTTAACAGTGAAAAGTGCTTCAGGGGTTGTGAATAGTTGCATTCCTTTTCAGGCAAAGCTTATTCACTTAAGTGGCTGTCAAATAACGCTATGTTCTTGTAGTATTAGCAAGAGCGATGATTCTGAAGAAATGGAACACAAGGTATTTCGGTATATCTCTTTTAATCAATGAAGATAATGCCTTCTGTGTTAAAAAAACAAATATATATATGTAGTAATAATAAAAAATAAATGAATAAAAAAAAATAATATCAATATTAATAACAAATTTTCGTGCAGCCTACATGAACATATGAACGTAAGTATATACATATGAAGTGCGCAGATGGAAGTGGCTGATACCCAGCAGCCACTTCATCATTTCTTCCGTCGACGCACATTCCCTGAGGCACAGGCATTGACTTAATCATTTCCGTATTTTTCCTCGTTTCGCTCTCAGCCTCGCCGCTATGAGACCATCATTATATATATCACAGAAGGATCGTCCACTCCAGCAATATCGAGAGCAGTAGTATTAGCCCCATTGTTTTCTATCAGCAGTTTCTCTATCGTCCGAGATACTGGAAAGACACCATGGTTATGGACTGGGTTGTTTGTCCGCTTCAATGTTTATATTAAACTCGATGATGGGGGTGAGGCGGGACTGATCGCAATGTTGGGCTCGCTTGCTGTTTTATTTATGGTGAACGTCGCTAAGAGGCTCTCACGGAAGGCAAGGGTCTGGGACTGGGCTGCTATGGGCGCTGTCACTGTATGGTTTCCCCTTATTCTACTGCACGTAATGCATGCAATATACATTCATGATAGATAACAGCAATGTAGAACATATTTTTTTTTCAAGAAGCAAATTGTCTATCGATTTGGCGACCTACAAAAAGAATATAATCACATAGATTTTTATATACTCATTTACCCCCCCTCCCCCTTCCTCCCCATCAATCTGTTTACGTGTGGACAGAAAATAATTACATAACTCTCCATACTTGATGCTAGGCGGTCTGGCAGGCTGTATCACATGGCACTCCGTTTGTTTATATTCTTCATTACAAAGTTTACGTTTATTTCTTCCCCCAATGCATGCTGTGATTTTTTTTTTTTTTTTTTTTTTTTTGGGGGGGGAGATCTTTATTTACCACCCTGGCTAACTGCACAGGCATGGGAAAGCTTTGATACACTGATGTAGAGTCATGACATTGTTGCTAACATTGTATTACAAATTAAGGTAATAACATGATTATATTCTATAGTATATAAACTGTGAATAGACATTTGATAAATGTTGTAATAGGGTATCATATACCGAATTTCGGATATAGCATAAGTACATCTTCTAGTACAGTTGATGTTATGAAATAATTACATAACTCTGCATACCTCATGCTAGGTGGCCTGAAAGGTTGTATCATATGGCACTCTGAAATGTAATGTTCAATTGTTCGTTTATACTCTTCGTTGTAAAGTCTGCATTTAGTTTCTTCTACATTGCATTCTGAACTGGCCTGCCAATACATTCTGTATCCAAGTCTAATTCTTGCAGTCACAATAGCACATTGTCTTGTCCTTGTCTTGTATGAACCATAAATGAATCTCTCCTGCGAGAACTGGTCAAAATGTTTTATGCTACAGCTTTCAGGTCTTTGAGAGTTTGTTAGCTCCATCAAGTCCTCCTTATTGGAAGTTCTTATTATGTGTGAAATCCTAGCAAGAGGTATGCCAAAGTCTATATCCACAATTTGCTTATCACATCCTGCCCTCGCTAAGCGATCAGCATGATCATGTTTAGCGATTCCAACATGCGATGGTATCCACACAAAATGTATAACATTATTTCCGTTCCTTGGCGCGATGTACATTTATTTTTATATCATTTACGATATTTCCAGCACCTTTATCAAGAGTGTTCAGAGCCAGGAGAGCACTCTGCGAGTCGCAGAAAATTACTCCTGAGCCTTGAGTTAACAGAAAGTCTGTGGCTATGAGTATTCCTGCTAACTCAGTTTGCGTAGTGCTCGCCCAGTCATGAACCCTCCTACAATCTTGGTGCTGCAAAATATTGTTTTTATATACAACATAAACACATCCTGCTCTACTTCCAGACTGTAGGGATCCATCAGTGTAGCACTCATAGTCATTATTCAGAGTTTCAAGATGCTCACTATGTCATTTTTAGGGACATCAGCATAAAATACGTTCAATGTCGACATTTTCCACGGTGGAATAGAACGTCCATATGGGAACCTACTCAAGGACATATTTAATTGGTGTATGGATTTGTATGTCACTTGCAACCATGAATTTGAGTGTGACTCGGTATTGTTATGCAAAGATGGATTCACTATCTTATATTTAAGTTGCCTCTGGAACTCTGTGTTATAGAGGGGTTCTTTAATTGCTTTGACACCAAATATAGTATTAATGTATGATATTCTTTCGTAAATAGATGGCAAGTTGAGTTCCTTTCTCATGTTCACAATCCTCGTTGTTTTGGGAGCACCGAGAATGATCCTCATGGCTGCGTTCTGTACGATTTCTAGACAAGTTAACTCTGATTCCCTAAATGATATGAGGTGTAAGGCATGGTAATCTACGACTGACCGTATGTATGATAAGTAAAAGAGTCTTGCAATGTTAACACTGACACCATGTCCTCTGCCAACAAGAGTCTTGAGCGGCTTCAGCCGCTCCCACAATCTTTTCTTTAAGTTCATAATGAGTTCTGTGTCGTTAACAGTCACCCCGAGATACTTGTATTTGTGGCAAAGATCTAGCTCAATGTCATCTATATGAAAGTTTGGCGGTGGGATTGCAAGAGGAGTGAGTGCCTTAGTTTTTTCAACTGAGATTATCAAACCGCATTCAGTAGCTTTTGTGGACAGTACATTAAGAATCTTTTGCATTCTATCCTCGGATGAGGTTTTAATGCAGATGTTATCAGCATAACAAATAATGGAATCACTGCCCTCACGTGGTATATTGCTTAATAGTCTATGCATTTAAATGTTAAATAGCATGGGGCTAAGTACGCCCCCCTGAGGTGTGCCAAGCTCAAACATTTTAGAGTATGTACTCTTGATTCCCCTGAAGAGATATGAGCTGATCGGTTTGATAAATAAATTGTAAGTAAATTAAATTGAGTTGGAGAACTCCGTAGACTTTTGTACTATATTTCAGCTTAGCATGATGAGTGCAGTGCAACTTTACAAAAATTGCTTGTGTTTTACAAGCTTTATCCGTTAAAATGTTTTTATTAGAACGGAAAATAATACAAGTACACACACACACATTACTGTCATGATGCCAATAATGATGAT
>NW_028234427.1:13848096-13853096 GCF_977035675.1 Penaeus japonicus | reverse complement strand
TATATATATATATATAATTATATATATACATATCATATGTATATACACACACACACACACACACACACACACACACACACACACACACACACATATATATATATATATATATATATATATATATATATATATATATATATATAAAACACTGCCACAATATGAAAGGAAAAACTCGCGACGTGAGAGTTCCTCATCAGGCTTACGCCAGATGAACTTTCAATAGACGTAGCGATTTTCCTTTCATATTGTGGCAGTGTTTTACTTTCTTTGTATTGTGCACGTTACTGTGTTTGTGTTGTGATTCATATATATATATACATATATATATATATATATATATATATATATATATATATATATATATATATATATATAAAGAGGAGAGAGAGAGAGAGAAAAGAGGATGAGGAGAGAGAGAGAGTGAGAGAGAGAGTAGGAGGAGAGAGAAGAGAGAGAGAGAGAGCAGATTGAGGAAGTGGAGAGACGGAGGAAAGAGGAGTGAGAGAGAGAGAGAGAGAGAGAAGAGCGACGAAGAGAGAGAAGGGCGAGGAGAGAGAGAGAAAAGAGGAGAAGAGAGAGAGAGAGAAGAGAGAGAGAGAAAGAAGAGAGAGGAGAGAAGAGAGAGAGAGAAGAGAAAGAGCGATGAGGGAGATCGATAGATAGAGAAGTGGGAAGATAGAGACAAAAAGAAATAGAGCGAGAGGAGGTGTAATAGCGAGGAGGCGAGGGAGAGCGAGACCGAGAGAGGGAGAGAGAGAGAGAGAGAGAAGAAAGAGTTAGTGAGAGAGAGAAGAGATAGTGAATGAGAGAGAGAGAAGAGAGAGAGAATGATAGAGAGAGAGCGAAAGAGAGAGAGAGAGAGTGAGCGAGAGCGAGCGAGAGGAGCGGGAGAAGAGAAGGGGCTGTGAGGTGGGAGGCTTGTATGAGTGCGAAGAGGAGTCGGCTACTGGGCAACGATCGCACATAGGGTAGCCGTGAGCGTGATTGTAAGGACTACGGTGGATGGGTAGTGAGAGCGAGAGAGAGAGATGAGAATGAGAGAGAGAAAGAGAGAGAGAGAGAGAGAGAGCGAGAGAGAGAGAGAGAGAGAGAGAGAAGAGAGAGAGAGGGAGGGAGAAGGTAAATCGAGAGAGTGGGGGGAAATGGAGGAGGAAAAAAAAAAAAAAGAGAGAGAGAGAATGAGAGAGAGAGAGAGAGAGAGAGAGAGAGAGAGAGAGGTATGTAATCATCTATACTATATTCTGGTTAACGTTACTATCATTATTAATTTTCATGAAGACTTTTTGTTCTACATATCATCATATCAACATTACTATGTGTTATCATCATTCCCTGTTTTGATAACACTTCTTTTGTTCTCTGTGTTGGATAATAACAACACCCTTATCCTGAACATCTTTTATTCATTTGTTCATATTTTGGTGAAAACGCTGACTTAAAGTTTAGTAGATATTATATCGTTTATATACATCTAGCACGGAGATCCACGAAGTAATTCTATGCAGTGTTAAAATATCCAAGGACAAGAATGAGAGGGTCATGATTTTATGCCATGCACCTTTCTATACACACAAAAATATCATATGGCAGTAAATCTTTTAAATCTTTTACAGAGGAAGTGTAGGTTTTTGACCGATCCTTTATCATAATAAATATTCTGTTGACTAGGATTTCGCCAAAAGCATTTCTGGTCAAATCCACAGGTGCGAGAGAGGTCGTCTAAGGTGACCTAGAATTGAAGAGAGTTCATAGCAGATTCCTCCTGACATAACTAGATCGAAGTTCACGAAACTCCTGTGTCTTGTTGTCCAATTATTGCCCGATGGCGAGACGGCGAGCAGCAGCAGCGGCAGAGGCTTACCAAGCAAGGCCACCCGAGTTCCGATATTGAGTGCGTTATTGGGTGTCTGATGCTGTTTCTCCGTTTCCGGAATGGGAGCACCGCGGGGCATCGGGTCTCGGTAATATTCGGTGCTTCTCGGGTTGCAGGGGATCAGGTTGCCTTCAACTTGACGCGCTTGGCGTGACTTTGTTCCTCTTTCATCGGGAGATATTTTCATGCTGGGGGCATTCTGAGTTAGAGGTTAGTTTGTTTGAGGAAGATTGTAGTTAGTTTTTCTCTTGGTAGTTAGTTCAGAGTTTGTTTTTTGTTTTTGTTTTTTCACTCCTTAATATCGGTTTAGTTTGATCTCCTGACCGTCTGATAGAAATCCCATCAAAATCTTTGAAGGTATCATTAAACTCTGAAGTGAGTTAATACGTCAAATACATCAAAGATAGCTAACGTTATCTAGAATTGACAATATCAGTCCAGCATTATCTTCCGCGCCAACTGCTAGGGTCATTAGCGTGACTGGCAGAAAACATTGCTTAGATGCAATCCACTGACACGTATATGAGAACCATGAGATTATAGCTGGACGACGTGGAAATACAGTGAACTTGGAATGGCATTTAGCTGAATGCTTTTGCTAGTGATATCAGACGTAAGTATTACACCTTCCCTACTGTTTTTTATGTCTTATATATTTTTTCATTGTTCTTGTATACCCAAATGTTACCATCTTATGTCTTTTAATACCACGGATCGTGATCTTGTATTAGGATGTAGCACAATTTATGACTATCTGTTTCCACGAATCATTATTATTATTTTTTTTTTTAATTATTATTCTCATTTGATCTTTTATCATGTTCAGTTCCTCTCTTTTTTTCTCAACAGTCTCACAGATATGGACGTCCTCTGACAAAAAGATACAACAGTGAAACCAGGATTAAAAAGGCATTTCGATATTATTTTGATATGTATTTCCCTGCCGCTTCACCGCGAGAGAGCAGAGGTATCTCTCATCTTAGAGCAGTTAGAATGAATTAATGCAGTCACTTGAACTGTCTGCAAGCCGATTGATATTCAGCAAATTTGCAATTAAATCAATCACTGTTTACAAATGCTTAATCATAACGTTATATCAACTAGCTACTAGTTCCTTTCTATGCAACTCACGAACCTCAGAATAGTGATGTGACACGTTATTCAGGTGAGCTTTTTCCTTCTTTGTAATAATTGTTCATGCCTGTTTCTCTTCCTTTCCAATAACAATTTCGTTATGATATTTTCTCACATAAAAGTAGATGGATTTGTGTTTTCTTTTGCTCTTTTTTTTAGTCTGATTTGCTTTTTTTTTAGTCTGATTTGCTCTCTTTTCCATTCTGTGTTTTCTTTTTCTTTCCTTAAAGTGGGTGGATTTGTGTTTTGTTGTAGTTATTTTCTGTATGTATTTCTTCCTTTCCATTCTGTTTCTTTTTTTCTACTTATTCCTTAAAAGTAAGTGGACTTGTGTGTTGATTGTTCTTATTCTTATTCTCTAAGAAACCAAAGTTCTGCTAAATGATATGTTTTCCTTTGAATATCGTCTTTTTTTTCAATTTGTATGATTAAATGCGTTTTACAGACACATAAAGTACATAAATGACATACAAAAACCGTGGATACTTCAGACTAACTTATATCAACAGACTATCTATGTATGTATATAATCCTGTGCATTTCTTACTGTATATAACACTCACCCGACGTGGCTATCTTTATATAAAAGCACAAAAGCAGTTCATTCGCCATCCATCGAAACACTCACCAGTCTTTCTTCTTCTACGAGATCAGTCATAGTGTCAGCCAAACGTCAGCCAAAAGCTTTTGTTGACTGACTATCATTAATGAGATGATGCTGTTAGCAAAATTGACTTTGTCTTGTTCCAGCGACGGATTTATATTTACGATATGCCAACACTTTTTGGTATTAATTTGTCTCTGAAATGCTACATCAGGCAGATGAGATTTGGTTGTGAAGATTGTGTATGCTTTATAGAGCCTGTTTTGAAATAACTTTTGTTCATTTATGATTTTGATCATTTACTTAATGCATATTGTTTTTGGCAAATATGATTTTTGGATGTTTGTTCTTTTCTTTCTCTCTTTTTCTCTCTTTCTCTCTCTCTCTCTCTCTCTCTCTCTCTCTCTCTCTCTCTCTCTCTCTCTCTCTCTCTCGCTCTCTCTATCTGTCTATCTATCTATCTCTTTCTCATTCTCTCTCTCTCTCTCTCTTTCTCTCACTCTCTCTCTCTCTCTTTCTTTCTCTTTCTCTCTTTCTTTCTTTCTTTCTTTTTCCTTTCGCTAGCCTCCCTTTTCTGTAGTTTTATGAATATCGACCAGTTCTACAGATCATGATTTATGTTAAAAAAAGCCTCTGATGCAAATTTTGATTGGTTACGTTACAGCCATTTCTAAGCACCTCTAAACCATGGCCTGCCGTTACGACCAGCAGGCTCGCCGTACGTCATTTGCTGACTGGACGTGCCTGTTTCAGTTACTCATACATCCACTGCATTTGTCTCATACTCTCGCTGCAGACACGACACTGCCAGCAGGACACCGTCAAGCTGTCAGTGTCTTAATGATTTTCAACGAGCAGGCTGCTTTCTCCCTGTCCGAGAATCGATCGACCTGTAAGCAACCGGTACAGGAGGACGACGGCGACTTCACACGGTCAGAAGTCCTGCCTCGTGTATCCTGGAGGTGGGGACGGCCGGGGTTGGTGTGACGCTGTCGGTCTTCTCGTCGTAGATCAGGAGGTGACGCGTCTCCTCCGCTTCCTCCAGGACCTGGCCGCGCCGCCGGAGGGTCGTCCCAACCAGCACTGCGATGATCACGACGTAGAACACCACTACGATCTGTGGGAGGAGGATGGAAGGGGGACGTGTGGTTAGGAAGAAGTTGAAACGTCGGTGGAGGGACATGTTTATAAAAGACTAATGTTTACAAGAAAGAGGGTATATAGTTATAAAAATACTTGAGTTGTCAGTAAGAGAATATATTGCGACGAAAAAGTTTTATAAACTTTTTTGATACGGTAAAGTATATTTCAATAAAAAATACTTAAGTTGTCAGTAAGAAGAAATATATATATTGCATCGAGGAAAATGTTGATTAAAAAAAAAAATCA
>NW_028234427.1:13840596-13843096 GCF_977035675.1 Penaeus japonicus | reverse complement strand
ATATATATATAAATTCATATCCAATTTAACTAAATTTTTATAATATCATACAATATAAGTATTTATATTTCATTTTATAGATTCGTACACTAGCTATTATCACACCTAACTATTATATATATACATATATATATTATATGGATATATATATAGTCATATTATATAATATCATATATATATATAAATCATATATATATAATATATATATTATATATATATATTTTGGATATATATAAAATATATTATATATATAAATCAATGTGATATTTGTGTTATATATACTATACATAATATATATCTATATAAATATATATCATCAACATATCTATATAAATATATATATAAATAGTATATACAATCTCAAAATATATATGGACATATTATCACTATCACTATATATATATAATATATATATATATACCCCCTCTATATATATTAACTAATATATATATACATAATTTATATATAATATATATATATACTATATATATATACCCCTATATCTCTACGCCCTCAATCAAAAATCTCATATCTCTATATATATCATATATTTATATATACTCATTAACTGTATGTATATGTATATTCATGTATATCTTATGTGCATATATCCACACAGGCATATCTTTCACTACCTTACATTGTGTGTATGTGTTGGTCGGTGTGTATGTATGTATGTGTACATACAAGCACACGCCCACCTAGTTCCCCAAAACGAAAATGACATATTAATTCCATCATGTGTGTATCACTACTTATGCATGATAAATTTACTCGTAGAATTGTGGTGTCCCGATATTGCATTCATTACAGTTGCAATATTTAAATGGTAAATGCGCTCACTCAATACCAATATCCATGTACAAATGTGTATGTTCTGTATATTTTACTTGTTTTCCATATTACAACGCACTGGAATTAAAAGCTGCATCTGCATCAAATATTATTCCTCCATCCTTGTTTCACTCTTTTTTTTTTTAATCAAAGTAATATCAGAATACACATCTTTATAATTTGGTAATGCATTTACAAAGCAAGCTAAATGCATTATCAAAAGAAAAGGAGAGATACGCATTGGTCAAGAGCATAATGACAATGTTCCTTAATGAAACAGTAACACATTGATAACACTCTCCTGCCTTAAAAATAATTAAAATCCACACATGTCTGTGTTTTCGTGTATTTGCATTATTCTTCGTTTGATCAATGGAAACGACTTTCAAAGATTTTGGCGAAAATGAGAGACAATACAATGTGACAGAACGCATAGGACAGAGAACACCATCACGGCAATATTTATAAGCTAGTATCAGAACTCCTATATCTTCCTATTCAAGCATAAACCTCAAAACACCAGCATGCAACCAGTCAGATTCGCCACATTACATCACATAACTCAAGCAGAACATAAGGCAAGAACACCACAGTTGCTTGCTCGCTCGCTTTCTTGCTTTCTTGCTTTCAATGCTTGCTTGCTTGAGGAGGAGGAGGAGGAGGAGGAGGTGGAAAACTCGAACTCACAGACACGTAGATGATGGCAGACGTGCTCTGGTCAGGCGGAAGGTGGTGGGGAGTGTGGTGGTGGGTCTCGGAGTGCACGAGGGCGGCCTCGTACACCGCCGGCAGCAGGCCCTCCACGCAGTCTCCGCCAGGTCTGAGGAAGAGGGGTCTGGGGTGAGATACGGAGCCAACGGGCGAGAGGATGCGGGATGGGGGGAGGGATTGTGATTCTAATTGTGGTGATGATGGGGGGAGGGATTGTGATTCCAATTGTGGTGATGATGGGGGGAGGGATTGTGATTCTAATTGTGGTGATGATGGGGGGAGGGATTGTGATTCTAATTGTGGTGATGATGGGGGGAGGGAGCAATTGTGGTGATGATGGTGGCAGGGATGGTGATTCCGATCGTGGTGGTGATGGTGGGAGGGATATATAGATAGATTCCGATCGTGGTCATGATGGGGGAGGGATTGTGATTCCGATTGTGGTGATGATGGTGGCAGTGATTGTGGTGATGATGGTGGCAGTGGTTGTGATTCCGATTGTGATGATGGTGACAGTGATTGTGGTCATGATGGTGGCAGGGATAGTGATTCTGATTGTGGTGGTGATGGTGGCAGTGATTGTGGTGATGATGGTGGGAGGGATTGTGGTGATGATGGTGGCAGTGATTGTGATTCCGAGTGTGGTGATGATGGGATGGGGGAGTGACTGTGATTCCGATTGTGGTGATGACGGTGGCAGTGATTGTGGTGATGGTGTTGGGAGAGATTATGATTCCGATTGTGTTGGTGATGGTGGCAGGGATTGTGGTGATGGTGTTGGGAGATATTGTGATTCCGATTGTGGTGGTGATGGTGACAGGGATTGTGATTATGGTGGTGGGAGGGATTGTGATTCCGATTGTGGTGATGATGGTGGCAGGGATTGTGATTCCGATTGTGATGGTGATGGTGATGGCGTTTGTGAGGATGAGGACCTGGAAGAGGATTGTGAGGA
>NW_028234427.1:13818096-13825596 GCF_977035675.1 Penaeus japonicus | reverse complement strand
CATAATCATTATCAATGCCATTAATATTCCCATCACTTTACCATCATTACTATCATTATTATTCTTATTGTTATTATCATTTTTACTGCTGTTTTTGCTACTGCTATCATGACTATCATCACATTCACTCCATCATCATCAGTTCCTCCTCATCATCATCACCATCACCACCATCACTTCATCAGTATCATCACCTTCACTCCATCATCATCATCACTCTCACTCCAACATCATCATCACTTTAACTCCATCATCGTCACTTAATTGATATCATCATCACCATCACTACATCAGCATCACTCTCACTCCAACATCATCATCACCATCATCACTTTAACTCCATCATCATCACTTAATCATCATAATCATCACCATCACTACATCCGCATCATCACTCTCACTCCATCATCACTTTAAATCCATCACCATCACTCCATCATCACTTTAAATCCATCATCATCACTTCATCACTCTCACTTTAACATCATCACCATCATCACTTTAACTCCATCATAATCACCTAATTTTCATCATCACCATCACTACATCATCACTCTCACTCCAACATCATCATCACCATCATCACTTTAACTCCATCATCATCACCATCACTACATCATCACTCTCACTCCAACATCATCATCACCATCATTACTTTAACTCCATCATCATCACTTAATTATCATCATCATCACCATCATTACTTTAACTCCATCATCATCACTTAATTATCATCATCATCACCATCACTCCATCATCACTTTAAATCCATCATCATCACTTAATCATCACAATCATCATCATCACTTCATCACTCTCACTTTAACATCATCACCATCATCACTTTAACTCCATCATCATCACCTAATTTTCATCATCACCATCACTACATCATCACTCTCACTCCAACATCATCATCACTTTAACTCCATCATCATCACTTAATTATCATCATCATCACCATCACTACATCAGCATCACTCTCACTCCAACATCATCATCACCATCATCACTTTAACTCCATCATCATCACTTAATCATCATAATCATCACCATCACTACATCCGCATCATCACTCTCACTCCATCATCACTTTAAATCCATCACCATCACTCCATCATCACTTTAAATCCATCATCATCACTTCATCACTCTCACTTTAACATCATCACCATCATCACTTTAACTCCATCATAATCACCTAATTTTCATCATCACCATCACTACATCATCACTCTCACTCCAACATCATCATCACCATCATCACTTTAACTCCATCATCATCACCATCACTACATCATCACTCTCACTCCAACATCATCATCACCATCATTACTTTAACTCCATCATCATCACTTAATTATCATCATCATCACCATCATTACTTTAACTCCATCATCATCACTTAATTATCATCATCATCACCATCACTCCATCATCACTTTAAATCCATCATCATCACTTAATCATCACAATCATCATCATCACTTCATCACTCTCACTTTAACATCATCACCATCATCACTTTAACTCCATCATCATCACCTAATTTTCATCATCACCATCACTACATCATCACTCTCACTCCAACATCATCATCACTTTAACTCCATCATCATCACTTAATTATCATCATCATCACCATCACTACATCAGCATCACTCTCACTCCAACATCATCATCACCATCATCACTTTAACTCCATCATCATCACTTAATCATCATAATCATCACCATCACTACATCCGCATCATCACTCTCACTCCATCATCACTTTAAATCCATCACCATCACTCCATCATCACTTTAAATCCATCATCATCACTTCATCACTCTCACTTTAACATCATCACCATCATCACTTTAACTCCATCATAATCACCTAATTTTCATCATCACCATCACTACATCATCACTCTCACTCCAACATCATCATCACCATCATCACTTTAACTCCATCATCATCACCATCACTACATCATCACTCTCACTCCAACATCATCATCACCATCATTACTTTAACTCCATCATCATCACTTAATTATCATCATCATCACCATCATTACTTTAACTCCATCATCATCACTTAATTCATCATCATCACCATCACTCCATCATCACTTAAATCCATCATCATCACCAAATCATCATCATCACCATCACTACATCATCACTCTCACTCCAACATCATCATCACCATCATCACTTTAACTCCATCATCATCACCTAATTTTCATCATCACCATCACTACATCATCACTCTCACTCCAACATCATCATCACTTTAACTCCATCATCATCACTTAATTATCATCATCATCACCATCACTACATCAGCATCACTCTCACTCCAACATCATCATCACCATCATCACTTTAACTCCATCATCATCACTTAATCATCATAATCATCACCATCACTACATCCGCATCATCACTCTCACTCCAACATCATCATCACCATCACTCCATCATCACTTTAAATCCATCATCATCACTTCATCACTCTCACTTTAACATCATCACCATCATCACTTTAACTCCATCATAATCACCTAATTTTCATCATCACCATCACTACATCATCACTCTCACTCCAACATCATCATCACCATCATCACTTTAACTCCATCATCATCACCATCACTACATCATCACTCTCACTCCAACATCATCATCACCATCATTACTTTAACTCCATCATCATCACTTAATTATCATCATCATCACCATCATTACTTTAACTCCATCATCATCACTTAATTATCATCATCATCACCATCACTCCATCATCACTTTAAATCCATCATCATCACTTAATCATCACAATCATCATCATCACTTCATCACTCTCACTTTAACATCATCACCATCATCACTTTAACTCCATCATCATCACCTAATTTTCATCATCACCATCACTACATCATCACTCTCACTCCAACATCATCATCACTTTAACTCCATCATCATCACTTAATTATCATCATCATCACCATCACTACATCAGCATCACTCTCACTCCAACATCATCACCATCATCACTTTAACTCCATCATCATCACTTAATCATCATAATCATCACCATCACTACATCCGCATCATCACTCTCACTCCAACATCATCATCACCATCACTCCATCATCACTTTAAATCCATCATCATCACTTAATTATCATCATCATCACCATCACTACATCATCATCATTACTCTCACTCGAAAATAATCACCATCATTCCATCATCACTTAAACTCCATCATCATCACTTAATTATCATCATAATCACCATCACTACATCAGCATCATCACCATCACTTCATTAACATCATCACTCTCACTCCAACATTATCATCACCAACACTCCATCATCACCTTCATCATCATCATCATTGCTGTTGTTATTATTTCAGCTACTATCATCCAGTTTGCTATTGCATAATTATTATTGCTATAATCACATCAGGTTTATCTGAACATCCTCAATCTCCTTCAGTGTTGCAAGTTGATAAGATTGATCCTTTGACATGCAGAACATCCGTGCAACATGATAACGTGAAAGGAATATTGGTGAATACTGAAAGGAAACTCCTGTGTGTATAATATCCTTAAGGTTCAAGCTTGATTATATATATATATATATATATATATATATATATATATATATATATATATATGTATATATATAAATATATATATATATATATATATATATATATATATATATATATATATATATATATATGTATATATATATAAAACGTTTGAATGAAATTTAATTGTTGAGTAATATTCAAATGTTATTTAGACTCATGTTGTAATCATTAGTTGATTAATTATTGTTAGTGTTATCGTCATAATAATCCTCATTTTCATCATCATCATTATTATTATTAGCGAAATAATGATTACTCCATCAGTTTTTCTGTGTTTCATTACAGTGAATTGAAATAAGAGAACCTTCAAGTTTACGTTAAAAAAGGTTGATATTGACCTTCGCCTAAGGATTGTGATTGTAATGCAAGTCACTTTTTCACAGTGATTAATAAAAAAAAATAATAATAAAAAAGGTGAAAAGGGGGCTTAAAAAAATGAAAAATCAAATAAATCATTGTGTTATATTAAGCGTCACAGAAAAAAATATATAAATCGACGTCCTGGTGGGATATTTAATAAAAGTTACCAAAAAAATAATAATAATAATGATGATGATAAGAAAAAATAACACTAACTGTGATCGTATATAAGAAGCATCATGAATTATGTTTATTTCAAGAAACAAATTATTTTTATGACGGCGTTTCAAGTGAGGAATGTTAAGAGAGATGTTGCAATAATGCAACGTGCGGATAAGAGAACAGAAATTACTTAGTGAAAAGTTTGAAAATCATTACTATTACCATTATATTTTTATTACATCATAATCATAATTGCATTACAATTATTTCTATGGGTAGTATTTACATTCCTTTAAAGAAAATAAACTACTATCACTTTCATAATCTCATAACTATCATTATCATCATTATCATAATCATTAGCAATATCAATGATTAAATATCATATGCTCATTCCTCCTTTCATTATTACTAATCAAATATCTATTCCTTTAAAGCACAAGTTTCCATACATCATGCCAAAATACATATCTTTCTCTAGTATCAACAACATACAAACTGAATATGAGTTATGTATATAATTTCAAACGTCTTTACAGTCCAATGATTTCCCGACGATGACGTAGGTGACAGGTCATCGGATGGTAACCTTTGATCTGATATTGCAACAGCTTGTGTGATGCTTGAGTCTCTCTCTCTTTCTCTCTTTCTCTCGCTTGCTCACTTTGTTACTTGCTTGCTTGCTTTCTCTCGCGTTGCTGGTTATAAAGCGGCCATGTTTTTTATGCGAGAGAATTTTCCTGTTCTTATGTATCTATTATAAGTTTAGGACTTCCTTGTTACAGAGGAATTATTCGAAATTTCACCTGATAACGAGCTTAAACTGAGTAAAAGATTTCCTTGTTACGACCAGTCTAAGTTTAGGTCTTAAACTTGATAAGTGTATTAAACAACAATATCAATTTCAACTAAGGAGCCACGTGGCATAAGTCTGTGAAATTAGTAACACAGAAAATGGATAAAGGAATATTTGAACAATAAGAATAATAAAGTACTCTCATAACAAAGGAATTACTTTTATCCTGAATATCACGAGAGCATCCTCATTAGAATAAAAATCATACACCGGCATCCCTGTATCCAGACATAATTTAGTATAATCAGTTATTCCTTTCTCTTCCAACAATCTCACATAAGTGACCATCCGCCATGTGACGTCACTGAAATGGTACGCAGCCCAGTCTCATTTTGGACCTGTTTTTAATTAGACTTTTGGTCGTGCTGAAGCCTACAATTGCACATAGTAGATCTGAAGGCTTACAAGGGAAGCCAGGTTAAACAAGGTAATTCATTAAATCAATGCTTTCTAGCATGACATTATACGATGGAAAGGATATAGATGGATCTCGATGCTTGCAAATGGTACGTGAAGCTCTCATTTGCAGGCTTGAGTTCTTTGTGTTGTGTGAGGCAGCCATTCTAAGTTCGAGTCACCGTGCAGCAAAGTATTGGACGGGTTATCTATGTACTTTTTGAGGTACACACATAGGTGCAACTTTGCATAGATGTTTTGGGTCCTGTCGAGTAGGCCTAGGTATGATAAGGGGCAGCAGGACCAAGGGAATGACAGTACTCCATCTTGGAGTGTACCTAGCCATTGTATAGAGTAGAGAAGCCTCTATGGTCAAGGACAGGTGTGATGCATTGATAACACATCATAGATCTAGTTCACGCCATACATCACCAAAAGTGCTTGGCATTGTGTGATCAGCATAACCTCATTTTCTTTTTCTTTCTTTTTCTAAGGCACCAAGGTGACTTGTTCATTGACACTTTGTGCAGTGACATGTCCCGGAATGTGAATAGTATTCTGCTGAATCTGGCTGCTACAGGTGAATGAAAGTGTGCAGTTATCTGCATTGGCATGGGCTTGTAGGATGAGTTGCAGAATATCATAAAAGAAAACATTCCACCGCAGAGACCTTTTGAACACTGCTTTGTTGGACATTTACATTGATATTCACTTGACGAATGACCAAATCTAACTAATCGGAATGTTCTTCCTTGAAGTAGTGTTGATGTAGTATCAACAAATCTCCCATGAAGACAAGACTATTAAATCTGGTGATCACGTCCTTGTGCCACGCTGTCAAAATACACCGGCGATGAAGATCATACACCGAACTCATCGATCCTAAGCCTAACTGCCTGTTACTAATTGGGTGATGTAGATAAATGTCTGGCCAAGATTCTTATATCTTCGCAAGATTAGAAGGAAAGAGATAGGCCTATAAATCTAGGGGAGAGAAATCTTCCTTACCTCTTGATGTCTGGCTATTTTTTCCAGAATTTTTACCATCTCTGTTGCATCAAATACTCTTGGAAGATTGCAGCGAGTTGATCAGTGCAATTTACAAAAATGTGAGTGTTTTTTTTTTCATTACCATACAACTTTTATGACACCCACTTACCTACTGAAGAAGCTTATCGAGGCCCAGTACTTTTCAGCTTACTAGAGGAAGAAGTTTTGCTTTCTGCTTGCTGGAGGTATTTACGGATGCATTCGTCTTGTGAAGTGGAGGAATGCTTGCAAGCCCGCAATGATTACCGGCAGAATTTGGTGGGTGTGGGAAAGTTGACAATGATATTTGCAAAATATGATATCTAAAACGTGTTCTGAGTTTGAAATCCTTTGGAAAATTGAATTGGTTAGATATATTTCCCGTAAATTTTACCTACCAGTTAGCCAATCAATTATTCTACTAGTTAATGAGTTGCCCAACGTAATTACTATTATCATATATAAATAGTTAAATATTACTGCAATAACTAACTGTGTTCTTACGATTAACAATAACCTTAATGCAAAGTCTCAATGCTACACATCTCACAGTGGGATGACACTCCGGTGAGATCATCAACTCGTCGACAGGTTAGGGCGTAGCATCAACTCGCCGGCCGGAGAAAAGGGAAAGTTTTGTCCACAATGGCACAAACAAACACGAACGAAGAATTATGAGCAGGTATATATCAGCCTTATGGTATATATATAATAGTAGCTGATTTATAACGTTGACTTTCGCCTCAGTCTGCATTCTCTCTCTCTCTCTCTCTCTCTCTCTCTCTCTCCTTCTCTTTCTCTCTCTCTCTCTCTCTCTCTCTCTCTCTCTCTCTCTCTCTCTCTCTCTCTCTCTCTCTCTCTCTCTCTCTCTCTCTCTCTCTCTCTCTCTCTCTCTCTCTCTCCATTCCTCTCTCTCTCGCTCTCTCTCTCTCCTCTCCTCTCCTCTCCTCTCTCTCTGTCTCTCTCTCTCCTCTCCTTTCCTCTCTCTCTCTCTCTCTCTCTCTCTCTCTCTCTCCTCTCTCTTCTCTCTCCTCTCCTTCTC
>NW_028234427.1:13803096-13808096 GCF_977035675.1 Penaeus japonicus | reverse complement strand
CCTAATTTAAGTGACTTAGCTTGTTTCCCCTATTTTAAGTGACCCAGCTTGTTTCCCCTATTTTAAGTGACCTAGCTTGTTTCCCCTATTTTAAGTGACCTAGCTTGTTTCCCCTATTTTAAGTGACCTAGCTTGTTTCCCCTATTTTAAGTGACCTAGCTTGTTTCCCCTATTCTAAGTGACTTAGCTTGTTTTCCCCTATTTTAAGTAACATAGCTTGTTTCCCCTATTTTAAGTGACCAAGCTTGTCTCCCCTATTTTAAGTGACCAAGCTTGTTTCCCCTTTTTTAAGTGACATAGCTTGTTTCCCCTATTTTAGGTGACCCAGCTTGTTTCCCCTATTTTAAGTGACCTAGTTTGTTTCCCCTATTTTAAGTGACTTAGCTTGTTTCCCCTATTCTAAGTGACTTAGCTTGTTTTCCCCTATTTTAAGTAACATAGCTTGTTTCCCCTATTTTAAGTGACCAAGCTTGTCTCCCCTATTTTAAGTGACCAAGCTTGTTTCCCCTATTTCAAGTGACCTAGCTTGTTTCCCCTATTTTAAGTGACCCAGCTTGTTTCCCCTATTTTAAGTGACCTAGCTTGTTTTCCCCTATTTTAAGTGACTTAGCTTGTTTCCCCTATTCTAAGTGACTTAGCTTGTTTTCCCCTATTTTAAGTAACATAGCTTGTTTCCCCTATTTTAAGTGACCCAGCTTGTTTCCCCTATTTTAAGTGACCTAGTTTGTTTCCCCTATTTTAGGTGACCCAGCTTGTTTCCCCTATTTTAAGTGACCCAGCTTGTTTCCCCTATTTTAAGTGACCCAGTTTGTTTCCCCTATTTTAAGTGACCCAGCTTGTTTCCCCTATTTTAAGTGACCCAGCTTGTTTTCCCTATTTTAAGTGACCTAGCTTGTTTCCCTATTTTAAGTGACCTAGCTTGTCTCCCCTATTTTAAGTGACCTAGCTTGTCTCCCCTATTTTAAGTGACCTAGCTTGTTTCCCCTATTCTAAGTGACCTAGCTTGTTTCCCCTATTCTAAGTGACCCAGCTTGTTTCCCCTATTTTAAGTGACCTAGCTTGTTTCCCCTATTCTAAGTGACCTAGCTTGTTTCCCCTATTTTAAGTGACCTAGCTTGTTTCCCCTATTCTAAGTGACCTAGCTTGTTTCCA
Source organism: Penaeus japonicus (assembly GCF_977035675.1). Classification (NCBI taxonomy): domain Eukaryota; kingdom Metazoa; phylum Arthropoda; class Malacostraca; order Decapoda; family Penaeidae; genus Penaeus; species Penaeus japonicus. The sequence continues at coordinate 13,806,944 of NW_028234427.1, read as the reverse complement.
CTATTTTAAGTGACCCAGTTTGTTTCCCCTATTTTGAGTGACCCAGCTTTTTTTCCCCTATTTCAAGTGACCTAGTTTGTTTCCCCTATTTTAAGTGACCCAGCTTGTTTTCCCTATTTTAGGTGACCCAGCTTGTTTCCCCTATTTTAAGTGACCCAGCTTGTTTCCCCTATTTTAAGTGACCCAGATTGTTTCCCCTATTTTAAGTGACCCAGCTTGTTTCGCCTATTTTAAGTGACCCAGCTTGTTTCCCCTATTTTAAGTGACCCAGCTTGTTTCCCCTATTTTAAGTGACCTAGCTTGTCTCCCCTATTTTAAGTGACCTAGCTTGTTTCCCCTATTTTAAGTGACCCAGCTTGTTTCGCCTATTTTAAGTGACCCAGCTTGTTTCCCCTATTTTAAGTGACCCAGCTTGTTTTCCCCTATTTTAAGTGACCTAGCTTGTTTCCCCTATTCTAAGTGACCTAGCTTGTTTCCCCTATTTTAAGTGACATAGCTTGTTTCCCCTATTTTAAGTGACCTAGCTTGTTTCCCCTATTTTAAGTGACCCAGCTTGTTTTCCCCTATTTTAAGTGACCTAGCTTGTTTCCCCTATTCTAAGTGACCTAGCTTGTTTCCCCTATTTTAAGTGACCCAGCTTGTTTCCCCTATTTTAAGTGACCTAGCTTGTCTCCCCTATTTTAAGTGACCTAGCTTGTTTCCCCTATTTTAAGTGACCCAGCTTGTTTCGCCTATTGTAAGTGACCCAGCTTGTCTCCCCTAATTTAAGTGACCTAGCTTGTCTCCCCTATTTTAAGTGACCCAGCTTGTCTCCCCTATTTTAAGTGACCCAGCTTGTTTCCCCTATTTCGAGTTACCTTAAGTGAATGCTTACCGTAGTGGCTGGATTGTCTGTAGACGCACTAGCTCCACAGGGAAAGCAATGCTTACCAAACCTGAGAATTAGTGTGTGGTCCCTATTTGAGGAATCACACTCCTACAGATAGTGCAACCTGCAGTAACAAAGTGCAACAAAGTGGCGTCCAGCGGGTCACAATGCTCTCAAAAGTGGTCAGCATTCGCCACGTCCAATGGTATAGAATGATTTCTTGACGACATTGGTTCCGAAGCTGTGCGTTAAGGTTCAGTCTAAGATGAATCTGCTTGTTATTGCATGGTTTTCCGTCCCGGTTTGTGTTGTGAATATCTTGTTTACTGTATTGTCGGTGTTCAGTGTCCTTAACTACTGCTTTCTCTCTCACTGTCTCTATCTCTCTGTCTGTTTCTCTCTTTCTCTCTCTTTCTCTCTCTCTCTCTCTCTCTCTCTCTCTCTCTTTCTCTCTCTCTCTCTCTCTCTCTCTCTCTCTCTCTCTCTCTCTCTCTCTCTCTCTCTCTCTCTCTCTCTCTCTCTCTCTCTCTCTCTCTCTCTCTCTCTCTCTCTCTTCCTCTCTCTCTTTCTTTCTCTCTCTCTTTCTCTCTATCTCTCTTTCTCTCTACTTCTCTCTCTCTCTCTTTCTCTTACTCTCTCTTTCTTTTTTTTCTATCTCTCTCTTTTATCAAAGATACACTTGATAGGTTGGTGGGGATTAATGACAGGTTGACGATGATGACTGATTAATGATTGACAGCTTCGTGATGACGTTTATCTGAAGTACAACGATGTTGTTTGGAGATGTTGCATTCAGCCTGTCATCAGCATTGATATTGCATTAGCTGCTATCACAGACAACTGTCTTTTATTTAAAATCTGCTGATGCTGCTGTTATTGCATATAACAATATTTTTGTTTTTGTTTGTTATTGCATTTTTCGCAAAATTATTTTTAGTCATGAAAAAACACGATTTTCTTTTCTCGGATTCTTATTCATAACTTTTATTTCCATTTTCTGTATATTTTCCATTCCCCTTTTTCTTCTAACTTTCCGTTTCAGTCAAAAGAGAGTTCTTTCCAAATTGTTTTTATTTCGTTCTTTGTTTTTCATTTGCAAATTTTGTTTCATGTTCCATGTTCTTTTTCTCTGCCTGGTTTCTTCCTAACGCGCTATTTCAACTATATATTGTTACATTACTGAGGACCTTAAGATTAATCAAGTGCAAATTGATTGAATGAATAATTGCGATATTTCATTCACTTTATGCTATCCTCTTTACTGTTCCTCACTATTTTCACTTATCTTCACTCTTCCTTTCATTCTAATTCACATCTATTCTTTCATTTACGTCGCTCTCTCTTTCTCGAAGCCCTCACCCCCCCCCCAAAAAAAAAAAAAAAAAAAAAGAGAGAAAAAAAAAAAAATGCCTTTAGTTAAGTCTATAGGCACGAGATAGATAGAGAGAGAGAGAGAGAGAGAGAGAGAGAGAGAGAGGGAGAGAGGGAGGGAGGGAGGAAGGCAGAGAACGAGAGGGAGAGAGGAAGGGAGAGAAAGAGAGGCAGATAGAGAGGGAGGGGAGGAGGAAGAGAGAGAGAACATGAGAGAAAGAGAAAAAGAGAAAGCGAATGATAGAGAGAGCTGGAAAGATTGAGATAGAGCGAGAGAGAGAGAGAGAGAGAGGAGGAGAGGGACTGAGATAGACAGCGAGAGCAAGAGAAAGAGAGAATGCAAAAGAGAGAGAGAGAAGAAGAAGAAGAAGGAAAAAAGTTTTGCTCCTCTCTGGAAGTATTTTCTTTCGTCACTTCTTTCCGCAGCTGAAGTAGAACAGCTGTCTGTGTCACTTTCCGTCGTTCCTGCAGGGCCTGAAGATTAACCAAGTGTAAACCTATATATAAAGAAAACAAGCAAATAGAGGATTAAAGGAAAGATAAAACTAACAGTAATAATAATCCAATATGGTTCTTTGTCTTTTTTTCTAGCAAAACATTAATCTCTCTGACAGTAAAGAGCTTTATTGTACAACCCGAAATTAGTTATCAAATGAACAACAATGCTATTTTAATACTCCTCTGTGATATGCTTTGATCTCATCACAAACGGTAGCAGTCAACATTGCATGTTTTGTACATAAATATCGGATTTTAGAAATTAGTATTGGAACTGTAGTGAAATAAAAAAGGTTATATGTATATGGTGTGGTTATACAACACATACACACATATACACACACATATCTATATCAATCTCTCTCTCTCTCTCTCTCTCTCTCTCTCTCTCTCTCTCTCTCTCTCTCTCTCTCTCTCTCTCTCTCTCTCTCTCTCTCTTTCTTTCTCTCTCTCTATATATATATATATATATATATATATATATATATATATATATATATATATATATATATATATATATATATGTGTGTGTGTGTGTGTGTGCGTGTGTGTATATGTGTTTGTGTGTGTGTGTGTGTGTGTGTGTGTGTGTGTATATGTATTATATATATTATATATATATAAATATATATATATATATACGTATATATATATATATATATATATATATATATATATGTATGTATGTATATATGTACATATATATATATATATATATATATATATATATATATATATATATATATATATATATGTGTGTGTGTGTGTGTGTGTGTGTGTGTGTGTGTGTGTGTGTGTATATATACACATATATAAACATTTTTATGTATATGCATTTCTATTTAAAAGTATTCATTTTAACTCTTGCAGTATATAGACTTCATGCTTCCTTGCAAAATCCTTGATGGTTAACGGAACTAGATGTTGATCTGGATGATATAAAATGTGAATGCAATTAGGATATCAAAAAGCCTTCTGTTTTTAATCTTCCAACACCGTGTTGATGCAATAATACATACTCCTATCCCAGAATGTCCCTTCATTAAAATGCACTTTGTATCTAAAATGCAACATGAACGGGATAAAATCTGATGATAAATTCATCTTGTTT
>NW_028234427.1:13785596-13788096 GCF_977035675.1 Penaeus japonicus | reverse complement strand
TTACGACAAGATTATGGGGGGTTTAGCTTCGTTTTGGGTCGTCTTTTTATCTCTCTTTCTCTCTCTCTCTCTCTCGCTCTCTCTTTCTCTCTTTATCTTTCTTTCTCTCTCTCTTTCTATCTTTCTCTTTCTCTCTCTCTCTCTTTCTTTTGGTCACTCTCTCTCTCTCTCTCTCTCTCTCTCTCTCTCTCTCTCTCTCTCTCTCTCTCTCTCTCTCTCTCTCTCTCTCTCTCTATCTCTCTCTTTCTATGTTTATCTTTCTCTCTCTCTCTCTTTCTATTTTTATCTTTCTCTCTCTTTCTATCTTTATCTTTCTCTCTCTCTCTCTCTTTCCTTCTCTCTCTCTCTCTCTCTCTCTCTCTCTCTCTCTCTCTCTCTCTCTCTCTCTCTCTCTCTCTCTCTCTCTCTCTCTCTCTCTCTCTCTCTCTCTCTTCACTCTCCTTCTCTCTTCTCTTTCTTTCTCTCTCTCTCTCTCCTCTCTCTCTCTCTCTCTCACCTCTTTTTTTCCTTCTCTCTCTTTTTCTTGGTTTCTCTTCTCTCTCTCTCTCTCTCTCCCTTCTCTCTCTCTTTCTCTCCTCTCTCTCTCTCCATCTCTCTCTCTCTCTCTCTCTCTCTCTTTCCTCTCTCTCTCTCTCTCTTCTCCTCTCTCTCTCTCTCTCTCCTCTCTCTCATCTCTCTCTCTCTCCCTCTCTCTTCGTCTTTCTCTCCATCTCCTCTCTCTCTCTCTCTCCTCTCTCTATCTCTCTCTCTCTCCTCTCCTCTCTCTCTCTCTCTCTCTCTCTCTTCTCTCTCCCTCCTCTTCTCCCTCTCTCTCTCTCTCTCTCTCGTATCGGGAGCGGGCGTTGCGGACTCTCGGAGGGCGTCATCGGTCTCCGACTCTCGGGGTCGAGTGAGAGGGTGAGTGGTAAAGTCCGACCGTTGGGGGGGTTATGTTGTTACATCGAAATCTTGTCAAAGATTTCATTCTATCTGTTAAACTCACGGCCGCGATAGAGTAAGGTTCGTTATCACCCCCTCCGAGATGGTGTCGGCAGATGGGTTAACACGTCATTCGTGACATTTTGTACACCCGTGAGGCGAGGTGTGTAGACGCCTGCGCGCAGGATCGAATCCGACCGTGGGTTACATCGAACTCCCTCTCTCTCTTTCTCTCTCTCTCTCTCTTGTTCTCTCCCTCATCTCTCCTCCTCATCTCCTCCCGCTCATCTCTTCTCCCTCGACTCTCTCTCTCTCACGCCTCCTCTCCCTCTCACTCTCCTATCTCCCTCTCCCCCCTCTCTCTCACTCTCTCCTCGACTCCTCTCTCTCTCCTTCTTCTCGTCTCCGTCTCGGGATTCTCTCTCTCTCTCTCTCTCTCTCTCTCTCTCTCTCTCTCTCTCTCTCTCTCTCTCTCTCTCTCTCTCTCTCTCTCTCTCTCTCTCTCTCTCTCTCTCTCTCTCTCTCTCTCTTTTTTATCTATCTATCTATCTATCTATCTACCTCCTTCATACTATCTCCATCCTTATCTATCTATCTACCCTATCTATCTATCTTTCTCTCTCTGCCTATATTTCACACTCTGCCCCTTTCCCTTGTCTTATGGCCATACCTTCCTTTATTCATCTATTCACATTCTAGTATCTGTGTCTTTACTCTTCATCTAACCTCCCACTCTATTCCTTTGTCTCCCTATCTCCCCGTCTATCCATCTAATTTCCCCATCTATCCCATAATTCGTCAGGAAATTGCGAGCGAGGAAATATAAAAAGTTTTCTAAATGCGATTAGCGCGAGAGAAGGAGCGAGTGTTAATAGAGCAAAAATCAAAAGAAAATTGGTAACTTAAGTCGAATGTCCCGCTTTAGTGTCAGTCGGCCATTAGCTGTGAATATTAGGCGAGAGTGAAAAGTTATCTCTTCGCAAAATTCCCCTCGGGAATGTGCAGAGAGAGAATTGGCGTGATAGAGAGAGGCAGAGAGAGGGAGCCAGGGAGGGAGAGATAATGGAGAAAGGGAGGGGGCGGGAGAGAGAGAGAGAATTGGCGTGATAGAGAGAGGCGGAGAGAGGGAGCGAGGGAGGGAGAGGGAATGGAGAAAGGGAGGGGGCGGGAGAGAGAGAGAGAATTGGCGTGATAGAGAGAGGCGGAGAGAGGGAGCGAGGGAGGGAGAGGGAATGGAGAAAGGGAGGGGGCGGAGTGAGATATAGAATTGGCGTGATAAGAGAGAGGCGAGAGAGGTGTGAAAGAGGAGAGGTGAATGGAGAGAGGGAGGGGGGGGGAGAGAGAGAGAGAATTGGCGTGATAGAGAGAGGCGGAGAGAGGGAGCGAGGGAGGGAGAGGGAATGGAGAAAGGGAGGGGGGCGGAAGAGAGAGAGAGAATTGGCGTGATAGAGAGAGGCGGAGAGAGGGAGGGAAGAGGGAGAGGGGGGGGGGGGGGGGGGGGGGGGGGGGGGGGTGGGGGGGGGGGGGGAATGGGAGAAAGGGCGGGGGGGGCTGGAGAAGAGAGAGAATTGAGCAATTGGCG
>NW_028234427.1:13743096-13745596 GCF_977035675.1 Penaeus japonicus | reverse complement strand
GGTCGTTCCTGCCGAAACTTGTCGTCCCGTGTTTCCTAAGTAGACTATGATTTGCAATTGCGATTTCATATATGGGTCATTTGCGCTCGAGGTGTTGCGCTAATGTGAGATTTAGCTTTGTACAGTCTGGCGTGTGTTTCGTGATAACTAATTCGCTCTGAGGATGGAAAAAAAAGAAAAAAAAAGAGTGCTAAATTCACAGTCCATTCATGATGCATCTCATTCAACCTCGTGATTCGAACAACTGTGATTTGGTAAGTCGCATGATCCTTTAGGTAATCAAGATTAATTTCAATTCATCATTAACGACTAACAACGTATATATCCAAAGCAATTACTGTAGCATAAACGTATCAAATTACCCGAGTAACAGATGTGCGTTTTAGAACTCCTGTCTCATTGGGCTTTCCTATGCCGGAGCCGTGTTATTCGAAACAGCCTTGTGACATTCAGGCTGTTGATCTCTGTTCTAGGAATAACATCGACAGGAGGAAAGATTAGGCTATGGCTTAGAGACTTAGACTTAGAGACTTAGAGAGGGAGGCCTGGGCGATGCTTTTACCACCGAGCTACAGTTGAACAAAGACTCAGCGGATCCCTTTGTTTATGCAAGACAATCGCAGGTGATCCATAGAGCGGGGGCGCCCCTCCCCCCCCCCCTTCCCTTTCTCTCAACCGTTTCATCAAAAAGACACCAGGTCCCTTCTATGTTTGTTGTTACCCGTTTCTAAGAGGGTAAGTGGCGAGCTGCAACCCCCTCCCCCTCCCCCTATCTCGCTTCCCTCCCTCCCTCCGGACCAGCGTCTGCCGTTCCCGCTGGAGGACAACGACAACACAAAAGGTTGCTCGTTATCCTCACCGAGTCTAATGGCCGACGGAGGAATCCAAGAATCAAAACATTCGTCTTTAATGGAACCGAAGTCTTCCGGAAAGGAACTCATCGTACGTACAGACGAATCAATAACACGGAGAAATACACAGAGCAACACCATCGCCTCGCACTGGACTCGCTGTTCCCGCGTGTCTTTTGTTTACTCTTTCACGTGTGTCGAGAGGATCTTCTGGCCGGGAGAGGTTCCAGGTCGCTTGCGCCACGCCACGACTCTTCACGGCGCGACGGCCTGTTCCTCCTCCAACTCGGAGCTTCTGAGCAACGAATTACGGAAGGCAGAGGGAATGTGCTTTTTCCTGGTCGTTTTATGTGGCAGACTTGTTATAATTATATAACGAATCAAAGAATAGTCTAGAAGCGTATCTGTTAACATTATTATTGCAAGCTGTGGTGGCCAGATATATACATACAGTGAATTATAATTTCGTGTGTGATTTTCAGTAATGGAAAAGAAATGGCAATAACCAAAGACAAAAAACAAAAATCTTTTCTAGTAAGAAAGAAAGAAAGAAAGAAAGAGACAGACAGACAGATTTTCAGCAATTAATATAAAAAAAAACATAATATCCTAAAACAAAAAACAAAAAATCAACCAAGGAATTCACCCAAAAGTCAATCACCCAGCAAATGGCGCCGTAACCCAGATCAAGACAACAACTCAAAACGAGAACCGACCAAAACACGTCGTAAACTCGCATCTCCCCGGAAAACGCGAGCAAAATCGCCCGCCAAGGAAAGAGACCGAACTCGGATCATATAACCTCGGAGCATATTGCAAAACTCGCAAAATGAGGGCATGAATAACAGAACCGAACAATAGGGACCCTTAATGCAACGTTTAATACAAGAGAGAACTCTATTCAAACTTGATCATTACGCTGCAATAACCAGGGAAAGGAAAGAAGGATATGGTAATGAAAGGAGGCTGAGGAACAATAATCAAATCCTTGTTACTTACATCCTATCATCCTTGAAATGAGATCCTTCCGTACCCTAAACAGTGATTGTACAGTGATAGGCACAATACAGGATATATAACTGTAATATAAACGCGTTCAGGTATTATCATTTATGTACATATTTTGAAATAAAACAAATTCTTGCTGATTTAAAGGTTCTCGTATACATATGGTTATGTATATTCATGTATAATCATTGAGCCCCATGCATACATATGTATACAGTGTAACAATTCAATAATACAAAGTTTTTTTTGTACACATACAACCATACATATGTCTGCAAATCTGACGTTTACAAAGACAAAGGTTTACACGCACATATAATCACGAAACACGATTGGAAAATTATCCACTCTATCACTTAGTAATTCGCCCAGTCTTACGATAGGATTTGACATTTATCATTTATACTGATGGTTTTCGCTTAAAGGCCAATTAAGCGGTACAATTACGCCATGACAAATAGCTGGATCTATTTCACATTTGATTCCGGAAAGAAGAACTGTTTGTCGCGAAAAATGTAATTTCATTTTGTTGCTATTTTTATGCAGGCATATGATTTCCAACAGAGCTTTTGATTTCGTTTTATAAGCATGAAATATAGTCATTTGAAAGCGTTTATATCGACATATGACCCATATATGTG
>NW_028234427.1:13733096-13735596 GCF_977035675.1 Penaeus japonicus | reverse complement strand
TCGCACATGAATTTATGAACATTTTTTTTTCTTTTTTCCTTTTTTTTTCAATTTACACAGCCATTCCGCTCCTTCCATCTGCTACACAGTCAGTCTTAGTGAAACTGTCTGAATCCCGCATCGGTCTATTTTCACGGCGTCGCATCTAGTAATGTTCTATCCACTTTCCCGCCATCCAGAGACCATAAGCTTTTTCATCTTTAATAAAGTAATTTCCTTCGTCGATGACCAATTTCCGCTGCGGGTTATTTTTTCCGGTCTTGCGACGTTATTTAAACTGCAAACTCCGTGTTTCAGTTCTTGGGGACTGATGTGCTTTCCGCCCTCCCTCTCCCTTCTTTTCTTGCCTCTTTCGCTCTCTCTCTCTTTCTTTCTTTTGCTATTATGCTTTAGGCTCTTACTTTTTTTCATTCTTTGTTTCTCACTCCTTCCGTTAGCCATTGTGCTCAGTCTCCTTCCTTTATTCCTTGTTCTGGATTTTTTCCTGTGTTCCTTCTTTGTCTCTCCTTAATTCCATCGGTCATTATGCTTTGACTCCTTCCTTCATTCATTCCTCCTCCCCCTTTCTTTCGTCGCCCATTACGCTCTTGCTCCTTCCTTCATTCTTTCACCCCCCCCACACACACACACATTGAACTCAGACTCCATCACTCACTCCTACCTTCTCCCTCCTTCATTCCCTTATTTCTTCCTTCTCTCTCAATCTCTCCGCCAATCCTCCCTTCTCTCTCTCCCTCTTTCCTTTATTTCTTCCTTCTCTCTCAATCTCCCCGCCATTCCTCCCTTCTCTCTCTCTCCCTCCTTCCTTCATTCCTCCCTTCCCTTATGCTTCGGCAGGGAGGCTGCAGAGACAAGTATGATAAGGCTTAGCAGGTCAGCGCATGGATTTTATGCACCGTAATTCACCGGAATACGCGGCATACAGGCGGGAATACGAGTGACGATTTCTGAGGCGAAAGTGGGACGAGGGTATGAGAGATAGGGGGGGGGAGATGGTCGGGTGGGGGGGAGGAAGGTGGGTGGATGAGGGGAAGGTGGGTGGGTGGTTGAGGGAAAAGGTGGGAAGATGAGGGGATAGGTGGGTGGATGAGGGGATAGGTGGGCGGTTGAGGGGATAGGTGGGTGGGTGAGGGGAAGGTAGGTGGGTGGATGAGGGGATAGGTGGGCGGGTGAGGGGATAGGTGGGCGGTTGAAGGGACAGGTGAGCGGTTGAGGGGAAGGTGGGCGGACGAGGGGAAGGTTAGCGGATAGGGGGGAAGATGAGCGGACGAGGGGATAGGTGGGTGGATGAGGGGATAGGTGGGTGGATGAGGGGATAGGTGGGTGGATGAGGGGATAGGTGGGTGGATGAGGGGATAGGTGGGTGGATGAGGGGATAGGTGGGTGGATGAGGGGATAGGTGGGTGGATGAGGGGATAGGTGGGTGGATGAGGGGATAGGTGGGTGGATGAGGGGATAGGTGGGTGGATGAGGGGATAGGTGGGTGGATGAGGGGATAGGTGGGTGGAGAGGGGATGGTGGGTGGATGAGGGGAGGGTGGGTGGGTGGTTGGGGGAAAGGGGGGGAGGAGGGGGGGATAGGTGGGGGGGTGAGGGGATAGGGGGGTGGTTGAGGGGATAGGTGGGGGGGTGAGGGGAAGGTAGGTGGGTGGATGAGGGGATAGGTGGGCGGATGAGGGGATAGGTGGGTGGATGAGGGGATAGGTGGGTGGATGAGGGGATAGGTGGTTTGTTGAGGGGATAGGTGGGGGGGTGAGGGGAAGGTAGGTGGGTGGATGAGGGGATAGGTGGGCGGGTGAGGGGGTAGGTGGGTGGATGAGGGGATAGGTGGGTGGATGAGGGGATAGGTGGGTGGATGAGGGGATAGGTGGGTGGATGAGGGGATAGGTGGGTGGATGAGGGGATAGGTGGGTGGATGAGGGGATAGGTGGGTGGATGAGGGGATAGGTGGGTGGATGAGGGGATAGGTGGGTGGATGAGGGGATAGGTGGGTGGATGAGGGGATAGGTGGGTGGATGAGGGGATAGGTGGGTGGATGAGGGGATAGGTGGGTGGATGAGGGGATAGGTGGGTGGATGAGGGGATAGGTGGGTGGATGAGGGGATAGGTGGGTGGATGAGGGGATAGGTGGGTGGATGAGGGGATAGGTGGGTGGATGAGGGGATAGGTGGGTGGATGAGGGGATAGGTGGGTGGATGAGGGGATAGGTGGGTGGATGAGGGGATAGGTGGGTGGATGAGGGGATAGGTGGGTGGATGAGGGGATAGGTGGGTGGATGAGGGGATAGGTGGGTGGATGAGGGGATAGGTGGGTGGATGAGGGGATAGGTGGGTGGATGAGGGGATAGGTGGGTGGATGAGGGGATAGGTGGGTGGATGAGGGGATAGGTGGGTGGATGAGGGGATAGGTGGGTGGATGAGGGGATAGGTGGGTGGATGAGGGGATAGGTGGGTGGATGAGGGGATAGGTGGGTGGATGAGGGGATAGGTGGGTGGATGAGG
>NW_028234427.1:13680596-13700596 GCF_977035675.1 Penaeus japonicus | reverse complement strand
AGGGTGTTAAACAGAGCCAGGCTGAGGACCCCCCCTTGTGGAGTGCCATTCTCCAGGGGCCAATGTCTGGAAAAGTGACCTTGAAATTTCACTCTGGCAGTTCTGTCCCGACATAGGTCACCAATCCAGGCAAGCAGTCTGCCCTTGATTCCCTTGCGGATCAGTACCTCTTGAATGGCGAGTGGCCTCGCCAGTTCAAAAGCCTTCTCCAGGTCCAGGAAAACAATGACAGATCTGGTGTTGCTGACAGTGCTCAGTAAGGTGGCCATTCTGTGAGCAGTGCTCTTACCCCTTGTGAACCCATGTAGGTGTTCATGTGGAGGGCCCACCTTTTATTGGAGCCGGTTCAGTACCATTCTCTCTGCCATCTTTCCCAGACACCTGAGTAAAGAGATGGGGCGGTACCGACCCGGCTCCTTTGGTTTAGGGATGGGAACTATGTCAGCCCTCTTCCAGCACTGTGGTAGTGAGGAAGTCTCTCAGGACTTGTTGATGAGATGCAAGAGTGCAAGCTCACCTTCAAGTCCAAGGTGGGAAATGATGGGGTAGGAGATCCCATTACAACCCGGGGATGACCACGGGATGGTCTTATACGTCCGCCGTAATTCCCTCAGAGAGAACATGGCATCAGCATCATCAGGCTCGACCGCCTTTTCTCTGATGAGGGCATGCCTGTCTGGAAGCAGTTCCTCTTGGCATGCCCTCAACTCTGCTGGTAGACCGGCGCTACTTGTTCTAGCAGAGAACTCAAGTGCCAGTTTCTCCGCCTCCGACCGCGGGTCATGGTGGGTCTTTCTGGGGGCTGATTGATTTGTGGCCCGCCTGATACGGTTCCACAGCTCTGAAAGGGAGGTTTGGTGGCCAAAGGACTCACACCACTCCAGACACTTTTCCTGCTTTACCCTCTTAGCAGTTTCCTGAGCATTCCTGAGAGCCTCTCTCAAAAGAGCATGGTTCTCAGGGGTTCTCTGTCTGCGGAAGTGTCTTCTGCATAAATTGATTCTGTGGCTGACCTCCTTAATTTCATCATTGTAGTACCAGGCGTCTTTGAAACACCTGGACAACGGACGAGTTTTGGGAATGGTCTCTGAGGCTGCCTCGTCTATGGCATTAAAAGTCTGGCCTCAAGTTTATCCACATTATCATTAAGTGAGAATTCACTGGTTCTGAGGCACCTGGCCAGGGCCTCCTGGAAAGCTTTCCAGTTGGCCCTGGCCACCTTCCATCGAGGATTGTGCTGGGGCACAGGTGCCGGGCCAACATCCAAGATGGGGGTGACTATCCCATAGTGATCGCTCATGGCAGTGTTGTCCACAGACCAACTAATTCTCTCGACCAGAGCCGCAGTGACAAAGGTAAGGTCAAGGACCCCCCTGCCAATGTGCGTAGGCTCCTGGTTGTTGAAAAGAGCAATCTCGGGGCATGACTCAAGCACCATAGTTATGTGACAGCCTGCCGCATTCCAGCTCCGCATGGGAGCCAGGATGGGGTGGTGGGCATTGAAGTCTCCCCCTATGAGAATTGGCTCGTGTGCCGCAGCACCACGGACTTCATTAATATCTAAGCTCCTACAGGTTGGCCTGCTGTACACATTGTACAGCTTGAGGGGACCCCCAGCCAAATGGATCTCAACGGCAAGGAGTTCGACACCTTCTCCACACTGCACAGGATCAGCAATCAAGGAGCAGGGGATAGTCGACTTCACGAGGGTAATCAAACCTCTGGTGCCTTCATTAGAGGGCAACACAAAGGGCTGATATCCCGAGAAGCGAACAGAGTCTCCTGATAGAGTCTCCTGGAGCATGATAATGTCAATGTTCCGAGATTGCACGATCGCGTGGAGAAGGGCGTTTCTCCGGGAAAAGCTGTTGATATTCCACTGCAGTATGCTTAGATTAGAAGCCATTGTGCTAATCTGAGTCCATTAAGTCTGTGTCGTCAACGACGTCGACATAATCGGTCTCAGTGTCCGACGCCCCAGTGTGGGTAACGTCAGACATTTCGGAGTCTGACAACTCCTTGGTGAGTTCCTCACTGATCGTGATTTCCTCACTGGACTCGTCACAGTCGTCAGGACAGGTCGAGCCATTGGGAGGGCTGGGTCTCCTGGGAGGTGGAGAACCCTTGGTCGCCTTGACCTTCACTCTGGATGGTCGTGGCTTCCTTATCCTTTGGGTTTTGGGATCAGGCTCTGCCAGTGTGGTCTTGGCTGCAGGTTGGAGGGGAGACAAGTCTCGCCCTGGGGGTTTGTGGGGAGAGGAGTCTCGCCCTGAGTTGGATTGAGTGTAGAGGGCAGTGACAGTCTGGGTCATTGCTGTCACGGCGACTTTGACTAACTTCTCCGTCTCCTTACTGGTCCTTCCCAATGCTGTCGCAACTGCTGTGACGACTGCCGTTAGCAGGAGCGTCAAGTCATTTTCTGTAAACAGAGTTTATCTCTGCTCTTGGGGTGGACTTTGGCGTCTGTTTCCATCTTGGAACATCCACCAGAGCCAGAAACTCCTTTGTGTTGGAGGTGTCCGGTGGTGGTTTCGTTTTGGCCGGTGCTTCCTTCCTCTTAGGAGGGGGGGAGCCCTTACCCCCTTGTTCTGCCCCCAGACATAAGTGCCTGGAGGGGCAGGAACAAAGTCTGGTCGTTTTGCAACGACCTCTTGCCGCCGAAGAGACTCTTCCTTACTTACGGAACATCCGCGGCTCCAGGCATGATGCTTTTTGTGGCAGTTGGGACTCTTGGCATGGTGTCCTGCTTGCCGTCTTTGTGTGCTTTGAGGCACACCTCCGTGCTGTGTGCCTGACTACAGACACCACATTTCGGCTTTGCAGAGCAAGTGGCCTGGTGGTGTCTGTACTTTTGGCACGTGAAGCAACGGAGTGCGTCTGGGACATATGTCCTGAGGCTGTAGGAGCCCCAATTGCCAAGGTCCAAGGACGCAACTGGGGCTCCCTTCAAAGTGACCAGGACTTACCTGGTTGGGTGCTTCCTTTTGAAAAGTCAGGAAGCTCCCGACACCTTGGGATGAGCGGTGATGACTTCAAGGTCATACATCAGAGGGAAGCCAAGAAGCACCATCTTGGACTTCCTCTCTTCAGAAGTCAGGGCCGCCAGGCTCCCCTTCTGCCCATCCAGGAGCTTATCAGTCTCCTGGAGGAAGGTGAGGGTGGCTTGGTCCTTTGGGATGATTATCATGCCTTTGTCTCTGGCAATTCTAATCGTCAGACGGCACTATCTCTGGGTTTCCAGAGCCCGTACCATCTGATAAGAGTTGTCGTATCCCTCAGGCTTAGGAGGAGCCCTAAATTGGGAGAAACGACTTGGGGCTACAGACTCGCCCTCTGTGTCCGTAGCCGGCCGAGGACGCATATTGCCTATCCTCCGAACCGACGCCGGAGTTTTGGCAGTGGGACCAGCAGGGTAGGAGGGTCCTGTCTGGCTTCCAGTCTTATTTTGACTCATCTTCTGAACCGACGCCAGAGACTTGTCAGAGCCAAGGGTTGGTTTGGAGGGTCCAGTCCGAGGCTCTTGGGTAGGCTTTCTTTGAACCGATGCCAGAGCCTTATTCAACTTTCTACTTTTGTCACCAAGGACCTTGAAAGGCTCCAAGGTGACAGCCTTAGTCATCTTTGTTCCAGGTTTGTCAACGTGGGGATTAGTCAGGGTTTTTTTGTTGTTTTTTTGTAAAAGATGCCATAGGAAAAAGCGTTTCAATTCATCCTCCCACGCCCCCACCCACCACGGTGTCCAACAAGGGGAAGCTGTGCACTGAGACCATGGTCAGAAGCCACAGGGGTGGTGGGAGAATATACACAACCCCCGCCTCGCAAATATATGTAATTGCCTGCAAGACAGGGGCTGATTGACCTTATCCTAGCTCAAAAAGAGAGACCAGCTGATTGACCTAATCAAGCCGAGATCAGGCCTCCTGTCTTGCTGGAATAGAGGACCAAAGAGGTGTGTTGCTAGCTGCAGGGCGTACTCATACACGGCATCGCTCAACATCCAGGACTCCCATCTCCCAGGGCACAGGGGCGCCATGCACGGCAAACATGTGGGCAGGTGTGTGCCCCGCTGGGGGGAGGACCAGGGGGGGGTATGATCCCACCTACTAGATCAGCACCTAGGAACGCTTAGTCGTCCCTCCTCGGAGAATCAACCGCTAGAAGGCCACCTCAACGGGAGGGAGAGACTGGCTAGTTCCTCGTCCGAGGAAGGAGTTCAAGCCCCCGCCAAGACAAGGCGGTTTCTTTTTGCGGGGGCGAAAAGTTCAGTTCAGTTCAGTTCAGAGAGATTTGCGAAGACTTCCCTTCGCCCGGGCTATATGCACGAGGCGGCCCGGCCTCTGCCAGCTATAAGTGCTGACTCATCTGATCATCATCAATGAATGCTTACCGTGGTGGTTGGATTGCCCGAAGGCGCTCCAGTTGCCAGGGGGAAAGCAATAGGCATAGCCGCCTTACCAACCCGGCGACTGTCGTCTCTGGGCCCTGCCTGAGGAAGCGAGTGTGCTCACATTCCATCAGATAGTGCTCTATATTGGCGTCCGGCGCGCCACAATGGCTGCAGCGTCGCTCATCATGCCCAATGGTGGGTATGATTTGCCACGCACAAGGGTAGCCTAATCTCAGTCTGTGAAGACTGACTTCGGCTCGCCTTGGTATTCTATTAGAGAGTATCAGCGACTCATAGCCTGTGGCGTCTGAGTACCAGCTGGCCGAGGGGGAGGTTCTCGCTTCCTCTCTGTGGCGCTGCAGGGCACCGACCTGCCCTGCAGCCATCAATTTACGCCTTAGCAGTTCTCGGCTAGGATGCACCACAAGATTACTCAAGGGTTTTTTCCTGCCTTCCTCCACTAGCCTGTCAGCTACATCGTTCCCTTTACTACCAATATGGCTTGGAATCCAGTTGATGACAATGCGTCTACCCTGATCCAGGATTCTCTGAGCAATAGTAAGAATCGTGGTCAGAAGATAAACGTTATCAAGGGGCGTGCTTTGCTGCAGGCTTTCAATGGCGGCCCTAGAGTCTGTATGTATGACAACATGCCCGTCCGTCTGGGCTGCATGGGCTAGGGCTCCCATAATAGCGACAGCCTCTGCTTGGAGCGAGGAGGCATTGTTGGACACCCGCATAGCTTGTGCTATGTCCCTTGCTGCAAAGCCAGCGCCTGCAGTGTGGGAAATGGGTTCTACAGAACCATCCATGAAGTAGGTTTTACTACCTGATGGAGTGATTTCTGCAATGTTCCTCTCCGCCTCAGCCTTCAAAAGAGACGGAGAGTACTAAGTCTTTCTCCTTGACAGGTTCATGACAGGTTTATATATAACTGGAACTCCCACCGAAGTGGAAGGGGACAGTTAAGTTAGACGAAGAGTTCAGGTGAAGAAAAACAGCCAGGAAAATGAAGGAAAGTCGTAGTTAAAGTAGTGGGAGGACGAAACTCCCTGTCTGACTCGTTAAGATATTGAAGTGTCATGTCCACTCAAAACCTTCTGGAAGGCCTGCCAGGTCGGAAGGGAAAAGTCTGGTTGATTGTAGTTCTTCTTCTGTTTGTTGACTTGAGGGTGATTAAGTTGAAGAGGGTTGGGAGGAAGGGGTCTGGAACTTGGGTTGGGGTTAAGGATAAGGAATCTTTATTATTTATTCAATAAATAGAGTTAGTAAAAACCAAAAAATATATTAGTATTTTTTTTTTTTTTTTTTTTTTTTTTTTTTTTGAAGCGTGATAAAGCGGAAGAGGAAGTGGTGAAAGGAGCTGGAGAGATAGTGAAAAGAAACTTGGGAGGAGATAAAGTGAGAGTTAGAAAGTTAAGTACAGTGAAGAGAGTATTAGCTTTTTATTGGAGTTGGTCTTGAGGAGAAGGAAGTTGAAGTGAATAATGGAAGTGTGTAAAGTGAAGAGGAAGTGATGAAGGGAGCTGGAGGGATAGTGGAAATGAAATTTGCGAGGAGATAAAGTGATAGAAGGAAAGCTGAGAAAGGTGGAGAAAGGAGAAAAGATAAGTTGTAAGACCAGGAGAAAGAAGTCAGAGAATAGCTTGCATGTGCGCCCTTAGTAGCTGAACAAAGCCCCGGGTCAACCCCTCGGGAGGCAGCCAGAAACCAGAACACCTAGCAGGCTTTTTTTTTTTTTTTTTTTTACATTCTTCAGCTCTGTCCACGCTGCACTTCGCCGACCTCGCACGTCACTTCTCACTGCTATGTATGATGTGCCGTGCTTGACGTTGAAGTGGAGCCCTGTGGGTTAGCTTGTGGTCTGGTTAAAAGGTGTTAAAAATCTTCATTCTTCATTCTTGAACTTGCAGGTCCTCTTGAAGTTTACTTCGTTCTTGTCTTCTTGTCTTCTTTTAGGTTCTCCTCTTCATAGTTGCCTCCTTACATCATCGGTCTCCTGTACCTAATGCCGTGAATATGGCCTCAACTTCTTCAATGCCATTGATTCTGCTGAGGCTTTTGGGCCACCAGGCATGTGTGCCTTCTGGACGAACGTTGAGGCGATTGTAGAGCTCCTCATCCTCATCTTGGATTCTTGTCCATCTTCTTCTTGCTTGATGGTGGAGTCTCTTGTTGATCACCTCGATCCTTAGTCTTTCATGGATCTCTCGTGCAGTGACTACTTCAGGAAAGCGAATATTCAGAATCCATTTGCCTGCCTGGTTCTGAATAGTCTGTAGCTTCATCATCTGCCTTCTGGAAATGGTGTGAGTAGGCACTGGCGGGTATTCCATGATGGGCCGCACTAGGGCTTTATAAATGTAGAGCTTGGTTTCAGTACTCAGTGTCTGGAACCTTCTGATCTTGTTCAGCTGATGTTTAGCTTTGGTTGCTCTTTCATTTATGTGAGGGACAATTCCTCTTCTGCTAATTGTTAGCCCTAGTATCTTTCCTTTGTCACAGTAGTCCACTGCTTCCTCGTCCACTATCAGATCTGCTGTCTTGAACTTGGCCACAGGAATGACTTGGAATTTTCTTATGTTCATGACAGGTTGCTAAGATAAGGATAAGCCAGATTTGCGGAGCAGATGCTACGCCGGGCTTGTATGCAGTAAAACCGAGCTGCGAGAGGTCGCTACCATGCACCGACGTCAGGGCGAGCATCAGGCGGAACTTGCCCCTGTACACTGACCAATCAGGTCGCATGCTGCCACTGACCTATGGTGCCCCTACTACAGTGTACCTGCCCGGTTACACTGACTCACCTGCACCCACACACACGGCGTAATATCCCTTACACAACAACACAAAAAACAACATTCACATTTACATGTACAATTACAACAAAATCAACCTAGCTAATCTCGCAGTTGTGACATATATATATATATATATATATATATATATATATATATATATATATATATATATATATATATATATATACAGTACTGGGAAAATTAATAGACAATTTTTGGGATTCTTCACTTTTTTATCTTTAACACCTCATATCTTCACAAATATATTACTTACATTGCCTATTTTTTTGTAATAATGCAGAGAAATCTTTAATCTACATAAAATAATTTATTATATAATGATTATATTATTTTTAAATGATAAGAATCATGTTTTTGGATTGTTACTCGTCTCCACACAAAATTACCTCGTCCCTCAGCCTTGTGTTCTTAAACCATTTCCACACATATCCACGTTCCCGGAATTCCGGTTTCCGGTTACTAATCATTGTTTATATTACCTAATGTGTGTGCCAATGTCCCAGTATCAATTGACCCATAATTAGTCGTAGAAGTCATTAAGGACAACCTGTTGAAGTATCATGGGCAGAGGAAAAGACTTGAGTTAGGCTGATTTTTCAGCAATCGAAATTTATTTACAAGAAACATCCCTCGACTGTAAAGAAGTCGCTCATAAAGTTGGTGTATCATTATCTAGTGTGTACAGAGTGAAAAGGAAGATTGAAAATATCGAAAATTATGAGCCAAAACGTGTTGGAAAGTGTGGAAGGAAATCCTGTACCACTCCAAGACAGGAGAGAATTCTCGTTGATATGGTAAGAAAAGACCATTCAAAGTCGTCAAGACAACTAGCAGCTGACTTAGTGGACTATGATGTACAATTTACACCCTCAGATGTTAGAAAAACGCTTAATAAGCTGGGTTACCGTACCTGTAGGCCAACTAGAGTGTCAAGACTAACCGAGGCCATGAGAAAGAAAAGGCTGGCTTGGGCCAAGGCACACAGTCACTGGACATCTGATGACAGGGAAAAGGTAAATATGCATTAATTTTTGCTGAATTCGTTGTTTTTCTACACAAATTAATTAAAATAACTATTTCTCTAAATAAAATAGCGAATATTTCATGTTTGATTCAAGATGCTGCATCTAAATTTTAAAAAAAAATGTCTTTGTTCCAATTCATGTTTGATGAAACCCACTTGAAGACTGGGGTATACAAAGTTGTAATTTAAGTTTGAGTGAAAAAATCAATTAATTTGTTTTGTTTGCATCCAGGTATGTTTCTCTGATGAATCAGCAAAATTGAATGTACCAACAGAGTACAGCTCATCCAGCGATTGATAGAGGTTTGACACAGAAATCCAGATATCAGGAACAAAGCACAAGACTACATTAGAAGCATGCCAAGACATGTTGAAGCAGTTATTAGAGCCAAAGGAGGTCCCACAAAATACTGAGATGATATATGTATAAAGGAAAAACAATAAAACATATTTACTGTCTAAAAATGTCCTTCTGTCAATAAAAATGTGAATAAATCAGTTGAATGGCCAGAATTGTCTATTAATTTTCCCAGTATATATATATATATATATATATATATATATATATATATATATATATATATATATATATATATATATATATATATATATTAGAAAAGAGAAAGAAAATAATATATATTCAACGTAAAGCAACTTGCAACACTAGCAGTAAGATCCTAAACAAACCTCTACTTGTTAGTTTATGTCCTCTGTACATACTTCATTCCTAAGTCTCTTACGAGTAAAATCCTTTGAATTAAGCACACACAAAGACACAGGGACTCAGATTGAGTGAGGGTGTAGGATAAGTCCTCCCAGCTTAAGAAGGTCCTGTTCTATGCTCGCAATTTTGACATGAAAATTAAACTTTCTATCGGCAGTATTTATAAATTGTTATTCAAACTCCTGCCTCCTTCAAGAACACAAGTCATGATATACTCTGTGCTTCAGCAAATAATTCATAACAGCCTTATAGTGTCTGACTTTGTTAGTGTTCCTTGTTCCAAACGAGCTACTTGACAGTGTCCCGCTATCACTTTACTTTTAATGCGGATATATGCAATGATAGCCAAATCTGAATATGTAAATGTGATTTTATTCATTACGTTGTCTGATTTAATTTATGTTTTAGGGGGGGGGGTATTTACATATTGGTATCCCCTCGGGGGTGGGTACCAATATGTAAATGTCTATGTGTGTGTGTATCTTTACATACACACAGACACACACACGCACAAGCACACACACACACACACACACTCACATATACACACACACACACAGATACATACAGATACATAAATATTTATGTCTCTTTACAAATGCGTCTGAATACACTTGTGGTTCGTGTGTATTTATCTGTGACAGATATATAAATTGAAGAGAAAATGGACAAGGATATCCATAACAAAAACACAACCAGACGATAAATTATGTTTCGAAAATATCCAGACACATCCAACCATTCTGCAGACTTCTCTTAGTACCACCGCTGCAATAACATTATCACCACCACCATCACTGCAACATAGATAGTTTATAAAAGGGAAGGAAAAATGTGTAGCAACAGCCAACGCAAAAAGGGGGGGAGGAGGGGGGAGAGTGATCACGTGACTAAAAGCACTGAACTACACATGCTGTTTCGTTTAATCTTTTACTCTATTCACATTAATCGCTCTGCATCTGTCAGCGCTCACACACAGGATCGCTGGAAAAAAGGATGAATAAATATTTTACCATTATGGTTTGTGTGGGCAGGATAGAAGAGATTGAAAATCCCCGGATTATTAATGTAACTCGCGATCAAAGTTCAGAGGGAGCCTATAAAGAGATTTAGCTGCGCGATCTCTGTGTACATTGGTATTATGATTTTTAATAAGCGCCTTATTTTCCAGCTGTATTATTGAGATTATCGTTATCGCTATGGCTGTTGTTATCACTGATTTTATCATTATTATTATTATTATTATCATTGATATAATTATCATTATTATGAATGTTATTATTATCATCATTATTATCATTATCATTGATATCATCATCATCATTATCATTATTATCATTATCATCATTATCATTATCATCATCAGTACCATCACAATTATCATAATTATTTATAAAAAAAATTGTATATTTAATTAATTAATATCATTATTGACTCTACCAATACTTTTACCTCAATAACAATCATTATCACTCCTTATTGTGTCTGTCATTATTATGATATGAACTAATAATCGTGATGATTATAGATATAATCAGTGTTGTTATTGCTGTTGATATCACCTTCATCATCAATATTAATGTAATCATTATCATTGCTATCATCATCATATAAGTACCATCATCGTCATCATCATCATTAGAATTTGATTATCATTATCATCATCATCAATCATAGTAGTATCTTCATTATTATATATATCATAATCGTCATCGTCACTATTGTTATCATTCTTATCCTTATAATTATCATAGGTATTATTGTTTTTCTTCTCTCTTTCTTCTTTTCTCCTTTGCATCACTTCTGATATTCCCCACATACGCCACTGAGAATGTAGCCATGTAATCAAAGTCGAAGAAAAAAATAAAATTATCTGTTGCAACAAGGCGGTGATATTAAGGACATTGAAAATTATACTCATGAGGATGTGTTGAAGAAAAGGAGTGTAATGATGCATTAGAGAGGTGGTGTCTAGATTTCTAGACTGTGCTGGGAAATAATCTTTGTGATTTCTAGACTGTGCTGGGAAATAATCTTTGTGATTTCTAGACTGTGCTGGGAAATAATCTTTGTGATTTCTAGACTGTGCTGGGAAATAATCTTTGTGATTTCTAGACTGTGCTGGGAAATAATCTTTGTGATTTCTAGACTGTGCTGGGAAATAATCTTTGTGATTTCTAGACTGTGCTGGGAAATAATCTTTGTGATTTCTAGACTGTGCTGGGAAATAGTCATTGTGATTTCTAGACTGTGCTGGGAAATAGTCATTGTGATTTCTAGACTGTGCTGGAAAATAATTAATGTGTGGGACGAGAAAACAAAACTGCGATAAAATAAGAGAGCTGATGTCTAAACCTTTTAATTGTTGTACCATATTCAATGGTAACACATAACATAACATAGTAATGACATAACAGCGTAATGTGTGATTGATTAATTAAGGGCTCAGGCTGAATACGGTTGTGCGATTATGATGACAAGATGTCGCTTGAAGTAATGTGTGTTTGGTATGCCATGGAAATATTCTTGTATGTATGTGTGTATCTTTTTTTTTTTTTTTTTTTTTTTTAATCTTTAATTGATCCATTAACAGCCTTGATCCAAAATGTGATAATGATGTCCTTTTTAACACAAAATTGCTACAGTTAGCTCCATAGTGTTTGGAAAAAGTATCCAAAAGGCCATAATTCCTCACTGGGGAATCTGCTTCTTCCACACGCTTTGACTTCGGTGTGTGGCGCCCCCCAAGTACAAGATCCTAGTACAAGATCCGCCATCGAGGTACAATATCCGCCTTCGAAGTACAAGATCCTAGTACAAGATCCGCCTTCGAAGTACAAGATCCTAGTACAAGATCCGCCTTCGAAGTACAAGATCCTAGTACAAAATCCGCCTTCGAAGTACAAGATCCGCCTTCGAAGTACAAGATCCGCCTTCGAAGTACAAGATCCTAGTACAAGATCCGCCTTCGAAGTACAAGATCCTAGTACAAGATCCGCCTTCGAAGTACAAGATCCTAGTACAAGATCCGCCTTCGAAGTACAAGATCCTAGTGCAAGATCCGCCTTCGAAGTACAAGATCCTAGTACAAGATCCGCCTTCGAAGTACAAGATCCGCCTTCGAAGTACAAGATCCTAGTACAAGATCCGCCTTCGAAGTACAAGATCCTAGTACAAGATCCGCCTTCGAAGTACAAGATCCTAGTGCAAGATCCGCCATCGAGGTACAAGATCCGCCTTCGAAGTACAAGATCCTAGTACAAGATCCGCCTTCGAAGTACAAGATCCTAGTACAAGATCCGCCTTCGAAGTACAAGATCCGCCTTCGAAGTACAAGATCCTAGTACAAGATCCGCCTTCGAAGTACAAGATCCTAGTACAAGATCCGCCTTCGAAGTACAAGATCCGCCTTCGAAGTACAAGATCCGCCTTCGAAGTACAAGATCCTAGTGCAAGATCCGCCTTCGAAGTACAAGATCCGCCTTCGAAGTACAAGATCCTAGTACAAGATCCGCCTTTGAAGTACAAGATCCTAGTACAAGATCCGCCTTCGAAGTACAAGATCCTAGTACAAGATCCGCCTTCGAAGTACAAGATCCTAGTACAAGATCCGCCTTCGAAGTACAAGATCCTAGTACAAGATCCGCCTTCGAAGTACAAGATCCTAGTACAAGATCCGCCTTCGAAGTACAAGATCCTAGTACAAGATCCGCCTTCGAAGTACAAGATCCGCCTTCGAAGTACAAGATCCTAGTACAAGATCCGCCTTCGAAGTACAAGATCCTAGTACAAGATCCGCCTTCGAAGTACAAGATCCTAGTACAAGATCCGCCTTCGAAGTACAAGATCCTAGTACAAGATCCGCCTTCGAAGTACAAGATCCTAGTACAAGATCCGCCTTCGAAGTACAAGATCCTAGTACAAGATCCGCCTTCGAAGTACAAGATCCGCCTTCGAAGTACAAGATCCTAGTACAAGATCCGCCTTCGAAGTACAAGATCCTAGTACAAGATCCGCCTTCGAAGTACAAGATCCTAGTACAAGATCCGCCTTCGAAGTACAAGATCCTAGTACAAGATCCGCCTTCGAAGTACAAGATCCTAGTGCAAGATCCGCCTTCGAAGTACAAGATCCGCCTTCGAAGTACAAGATCCTAGTACAAGATCCGCCTTCGAAGTACAAGATCCTAGTACAAGATCCGCCTTCGAAGTACAAGATCCTAGTACAAGATCCGCCTTCGAAGTACAAGATCCGCCTTCGAAGTACAAGATCCTAGTACAAGATCCGCCTTCGAAGTACAAGATCCTAGTACAAGATCCGCCTTCGAAGTACAAGATCCTAGTACAAGATCCGCCTTCGAAGTACAAGATCCTAGTACAAGATCCGCCTTCGAAGTACAAGATCCGCCTTCGAAGTACAAGATCCTAGTACAAGATCCGCCTTCGAAGTACAAGATCCTAGTACAAGATCCGCCTTCGAAGTACAAGATCCTAGTACAAGATCCGCCTTCGAAGTACAAGATCCTAGTACAAGATCCGCCTTCGAAGTACAAGATCCTAGTACAAGATCCGCCTTCGAAGTACAAGATCCTAGTACAAGATCCGCCTTCGAAGTACAAGATCCTAGTGCAAGATCCGCCTTCGAAGTACAAGATCCGCCTTCGAAGTACAAGATCCTAGTACAAGATCCGCCTTCGAAGTACAAGATCCTAGTACAAGATCCGCCTTCGAAGTACAAGATCCTAGTACAAGATCCGCCTTCGAAGTACAAGATCCTAGTACAAGATCCGCCTTCGAAGTACAAGATCCTAGTACAAGATCCGCCTTCGAAGTACAAGATCCTAGTACAAGATCCGCCTTCGAAGTACAAGATCCTAGTACAAGATCCGCCTTCGAAGTACAAGATCCTAGTACAAGATCCGCCTTCGAAGTACAAGATCCGCCTTCGAAGTACAAGATCCTAGTACAAGATCCGCCTTCGAAGTACAAGATCCTAGTACAAGATCCGCCTTCGAAGTACAAGATCCTAGTACAAGATCCGCCTTCGAAGTACAAGATCCTAGTACAAGATCCGCCTCGAAGTACAAGATCCGCCTTCGAAGTACAAGATCCGCCTTCGAAGTACAAGATCCTAGTACAAGATCCGCCTTCGAAGTACAAGATCCTAGTGCAAGATCCGCCATCGAGGTACAAGATCCGCCTTCGAAGTACAAGATCCGCCTTCGAAGTACAAGATCCTAGTGCAAGATCCGCCATCGAGGTACAAGATCCGCCTTCGAAGTACAAGATCCGCCTTCGAAGTACAAGATCCGCCTTCGAAGTACAAGATCCGCCTTCGAAGTACAAGATCCGCCTTCGAAGTACAAGATCCTAGTGCAAGATCCGCCATCGAGGTACAAGATCCGCCTTCGAAGTACAAGATCCTAGTACAAAATCCGCCTTCGAAGTACAAGATCCGCCTTCGAAGTACAAGATCCGCCTTCGAAGTACAAGATCCTAGTACAAGATCCGCCATCGAGGTACAAGATCCGCCTTCGAAGTACAAGATCCGCCTTCGAAGTACAAGATCCGCCTTCGAAGTACAAGATCCTAGTACAAGATCCGCCTTCGAAGTACAAGATCCGCCTTCGAAGATCCCGAAGTACAACAAATATCCACAAAAGGAAAATCCGGCCTTGCAAAGATCGCCATCCTAGTACAAGATCCGCCTTCGAAGTACAAGATCCTAGTACAAGATCCGCCTTCGAAGTACAAGATCCTAGTACAAGATCCGCCTTCGAAGTACAAGATCCGCCTTCGAAGTACAAGATCCTAGTACAAGATCCGCCTTCGAAGTACAAGATCCTAGTACAAGATCCGCCTTCGAAGTACAAGATCCTCCTTCGAAGTACAAGATCCTAGTTCGAGATACTAGATCCTAGTACAAGATCCGCCTTCGAAGTACAAGATCCTAGTACAAGATCCGCCTTCGAAGTACAAAACCTAGTACAAGATCCGCCTTCGAAGTACAAGATCCTAGTACAAGATCCGCCTTCGAAGTACAAGATCCTAGTACAAGATCCGCCTTCGAAGTACAAGATCCTAGTACAAGATCCGCCTTCGAAGTACAAGATCCGCCTTCGAAGTACAAGATCCTAGTACAAGATCCGCCTTCGAAGTACAAGATCCTAGTACAAGATCCGCCTTCGAAGTACAAGATCCTAGTACAAGATCCGCCTTCGAAGTACAAGATCCTAGTACAAGATCCGCCTTCGAAGTACAAGATCCTAGTACAAGATCCGCCTTCGAAGTACAAGATCCTAGTACAAGATCCGCCTTCGAAGTACAAGATCCGCCTTCGAAGTACAAGATCCTAGTACAAGATCCGCCTTCGAAGTACAAGATCCGCCATCGAGGTACAAGATCCGCCTTCGAAGTACAAGATCCTAGTACAAGATCCGCCTTCGAAGTACAAGATCCTAGTACAAGATCCGCCTTCGAAGTACAAGATCCTAGTACAAGATCCGCCTTCGAAGTACAAGATCCGCCTTCGAAGTACAAGATCCGCCTTCGAAGTACAAGATCCTAGTACAAGATCCGCCTTCGAAGTACAAGATCCTAGTACAAGATCCGCCTTCGAAGTACAAGATCCGCCTTCGAAGTACAAGATCCTAGTACAAGATCCGCCTTCGAAGTACAAGATCCTAGTACAAGATCCGCCATCGAGGTACAAGATCCGCCTTCGAAGTACAAGATCCGCCTTCGAAGTACAAGATCCGCCTTCGAAGTACAAGATCCTAGTACAAGATCCGCCTTCGAAGTACAAGATCCGCCTTCGAAGTACAAGATCCTAGTACAAGATCCGCCATCGAGGTACAAGATCCGCCTTCGAAGTACAAGATCCTAGTACAAGATCCGCCTTCGAAGTACAAGATCCTAGTACAAAGACCGCCTAACGATGTTACAAGATCCTAGTACAAAATCCGCCTTCGAAGTACAAGATCCTAGTACAAGATCCGCCTTCGAAGTACAAGATCCTAGTACAAGATCCGCCATCGAGGTACAAGATCCGCCTTCGAAGTACAAGATCCGCCTTCGAAGTACAAGATCCGCCTTCGAAGTACAAGATCCTAGTACAAGATCCGCCTTCGAAGTACAAGATCCGCCTTCGAAGTACAAGATCCGCCTTCGAAGTACAAGATCCTAGTACAAGATCCGCCATCGAGGTACAAGATCCGCCTTCGAAGTACAAGATCCTAGTACAAGATCCGCCTTCGAAGTACAAGATCCGCCTTCGAAGTACAAGATCCGCCTTCGAAGTACAAGATCCTAGTACAAGATCCGCCTTCGAAGTACAAGATCCTAGTACAAGATCCGCCTTCGAAGTACAAGATCCTAGTACAAGATCCGCCTTCGAAGTACAAGATCCTAGTACAAGATCCGCCTTCGAAGTACAAGATCCTAGTACAAGATCCGCCTTCGAAGTACAAGATCCTAGTACAAGATCCGCCTTCGAAGTACAAGATCCGCCTTCGAAGTACAAGATCCTAGTACAAGATCCGCCATCGAGGTACAAGATCCGCCTTCGAAGTACAAGATCCTAGTACAAGATCCGCCTTCGAAGTACAAGATCCTAGTACAAGATCCGCCTTCGAAGTACAAGATCCTAGTACAAGATCCGCCTTCGAAGTACAAGATCCTAGTACAAGATCCGCCTTCGAAGTACAAGATCCTAGTACAAGATCCGCCTTCGAAGTACAAGATCCGCCTTCGAAGTACAAGATCCGCCTTCGAAGTACAAGATCCTAGTGCAAGATCCGCCTTCGAAGTACAAGATCCGCCTTCGAAATACAAGATCCGCCTTCGAAGTACAAGATCCGCCTTCGAAGTACAAGATCCTAGTACAAGATCCGCCTTCGAAGTACAAGATCCTAGTACAAGATCCGCCTTCGAAGTACAAGATCCTAGTACAAGATCCGCCTTCGAAGTACAAGATCCTAGTACAAGATCCGCCTTCGAAGTACAAGATCCTAGTACAAGATCCGCCTTCGAAGTACAAGATCCTAGTAACAAAGACCCGCCTTCGAAGTACAAGATCCTAGTACAAGATCCGCCTTCGAAGTACAAGATCCTAGTACAAGATCCGCCTTCGAAGTAACAAGATCCTAGTACAAGATCCGCCTTCGAGTACAAGATCCTAGTACAAGATCCGCCTTCGAAGTACAAGATCCTAGTACAAGATCCGCCTTCGAAGTACAAGATCCTAGTACAAGATCCGATCTAGATCCGCCTTCGAAGTACAAGATCCTAGTACAAGATCCGCCTTCGAAGTACAAGATCCTAGTACAAGATCCGCCTTCGAAGTACAAGATCCTAGTACAAGATCCGCCTTCGAAGTACAAGATCCGAGTACAAGATCCGCCTTCGAAGTACAAGATCCTAGTACAAGATCCGCCTTCGAAGTACAAGATCCTAGTACAAGATCCGCCTTCGAAGTACAAGATCCTAGTACAAGATCCGCCTTCGAAGTACAAGATCCTAGTACAAGATCCGCCTTCGAAGTACAAGATCCTAGTACAAGATCCGCCTTCGAAGTACAAGATCCTAGTACAAGATCCGCCTTCGAAGTACAAGATCCTAGTACAAGATCCGCCTTCGAAGTACAAGATCCTAGTACAAGATCCGCCTTCGAAGTACAAGATCCTAGTACAAGATCCGCCTTCGAAGTACAAGATCCTAGTACAAGATCCGCCTTCGAAGTACAAGATCCTAGTACAAGATCCGCCTTCGAAGTACAAGATCCTAGTACAAGATCCGCCTTCGAAGTACAAGATCCTAGTACAAGATCCGCCTTCGAAGTACAAGATCCGCCTTCGAAGTACAAGATCCGCCTTCGAAGTACAAGATCCTAGTACAAGATCCGCCTTCGAAGTACAAGATCCTAGTACAAGATCCGCCTTCGAAGTACAAGATCCTAGTACAAGATCCGCCTTCGAAGTACAAGATCCGCCTTCGAAGTACAAGATCCAAGTACGAGATCCGCCTTGCGGAATACAAGATATGAGTACAATAAGTGCCTTGAGTACAGAGATCCTAGAGCCAAGATCCGCCTTCAATACAAATCGAAGTACAAGATCCTAGTACAAGATCCGCCTTCGAAGTACAAGATCCTAGTACAAGATCCGCCATCGAGGTACAAGATCCGCCTTCGAAGTACAAGATCCGCCTTCGAAGTACAAGATCCTAGTGCAAGATCCGCCTTCGAAGTACAAGATCCTAGTGCAAGATCCGCCTTCGAAGTACAAGATCCTAGTACAAGATCCGCCTTCGAAGTACAAGATCCTAGTGCAAGATCCGCCTTCGAAGTACAAGATCCTAGTACAAGATCCGCCTTCGAAGTACAAGATCCTAGTACAAGATCCGCCTTCGAAGTACAAGATCCTAGTACAAGATCCGCATTCGAAGTACAAGATCCTAGTACAAGATCCTAGTACAAGATCCGCCATCGAGGTACAAGATCCGCCTTCGAAGTACAAGATCCGCCTTCGAAGTACAAGATCCGCCTTTGAAGTACAAGATCCGCCTTCGAAGTACAAGATCCGCCTTCGAAGTACAAGATCCGCCTTTTTACGAGATAGCATTCGTTGTGCTAAATTAGATGTTGAAGATGCGTTCCATAAAGTCCGTAGGTCACTTAGAGTACTGAGAGAAGTTACCCCGGTTCAATTTTTAGATGATCTTTTGGCGTTTGCTGCTCATAGATCTTCCCTTAAAAGTCGTCGTCATCAAGCTTCTCTCAATAATAAACTTAACAATATTTGCTCACGGAGCCCTTGGTCGAAATTTTCTCTCACCGACTCGATTGTTAATTTATCGTCTTATACTCTTTCTCGCTATGAAACCGAACTTTTAGGCTTTGGATTATCTTTTGCGTCAATACCCAGTCAAGTTAACTGTTTGGATTATATCAAAGGCCTCGATGGTCTCATTGCAAAACAAAATAAGTGTTTTAACAAAGATGTTAGCTACCTTAAGGGAGTTATGTTAAATCCCATTCTCGATTTATTTGATGAATTTAATGGTCTACCTCGGCGTTACTATTTAGCTATCAAGTCGCTTAAACGTAACTCTAATATAGTGATCACCAAAGCGGATAAGGGTAGTAACGTTGTCATCATAGATAAAGTAGATTATGTCCAGAAAGCTCATCTCCTCTTAAATGACAGCACGACCTATCAAAAACTTCGTTCGAATCCTTACCCCTCGTTGACTGAGTCTTTTCGTAGAAATCTCAAACGTATTGCTGCAAAATGCCCCGATCCAAAATTTTTCGATCGTTTCAGGACTGTTAATCCGTCTATTCCTTATTTCTATGGTCTCCCTAAAACTCATAAGGACGGTATCCCCTTAAGACCCATTATTTCGTCGTGCAACTCAGTTACTCGCCCATTAGCGTCATGGCTAGCTAGTAATTTATCACCGCTTCTAGGTTCTCTTTTCTCGAGCAGTCATATCAAGCATTCGATGGATTTCATAGATAAAGTCCGTAATTTACAGACCCACAACATGAAACTTGTAAGTTTTGATGTAGATTCCCTGTTCACAAATGTTCCCCTTGATGATGTACTAGATTTTTTAGAACGTAAACTTACTGCAGCTCCTCATCAGATTCCCATTCCGATTGATCACTTTATTGAACTTGTTCGTTTATGCGTCTCGAATAACGTCTTTTCTTTTGAGGGAGAATTTTATAAGCAGACTAACGGTATAGCGATGGGTAGTAGTTTAAGTCCGGTCCTTGCGAATTTATACATGGAAATGTTCGAGACGGAACTCCTTCCGGCCATTCTCCCTCCGAGCGCGATTTGGTTTAGATACGTTGATGATATTTTTTCTATGTGGCCTGTAAACAGTCCGGATTTCGACGATTTTTTGCGTAGTCTTAACACCCTTGCTCGTACCATAAAATTCAAAGTAGAATGGGAAAATGCTGGAAAATTACCCTTTTTAGATATAATGTTGCATAATTTCAACGGGTATTTAAAGTTTTCAGTTTACCGGAAAC
>NW_028234427.1:13663096-13665596 GCF_977035675.1 Penaeus japonicus | reverse complement strand
GTGTGTGGACATCATTTCAAACCAAAGAAAAAACAATACTAAAACGATGTATCTACATTCTTAAGAGGTACAATATAGGAAAATCCTGATTTGAAGCCCAACCCACATGGATTCTTCACCGTACAACCAATATATAGAAAACTCCAACAATAAAACAAGAACTACGTAAAAAAAAGATAATGATAATAAATAAATAAATCAAACCTCTACGTATCTTACGCAAATTAAACAAGAACTACGTATAAAAAAATGATTAAAAAAACTCTTTATCTTACGCAAATAAAACAAGAACTAGGTAAAAAAAAATGCTAATGATAAATAAATAAAAACTCTCTTTATCTTACGCAAATAAAACAAGAACTAGGTAAAAAAAAAAATAAAAAAATAAAAAAATAAAAAAAACTCTCCATATGTTACGCAAATAAAACGTAATAAGAACCTCTCCTCCTCTTTCGCATTAATCCGCCCGACGAAAAGTGCTTGCGCAAAACAAAGTGCTCGTGAACTCTCCCTGTTACAACTCGACTTCCTCAAGTGCCTGGAAATAAAAGGATAAGGTCTTTCGAGTCCCACAGTCGTCAAGCGCACTTAAGGGTCTCTAATTCGACTCCACTTTTGTGTTCATTTTGGCGAATGGTTCCACTTTTGCGAAGGTATTTGGAAAAGTGAAACGTAATGACTAATGGTAACTGAGTACCTCGAGGAGGACGAGGTGGAGGAGGAGGTGGAGGCGGAGGCGGAGGAGGGGGAGGTGAAGGAGGGGGAGGAGGAGGTGGTGGTGGTGGAGGAGGAGGAGGAGGTGGAAGAGGAGGTAGAGGAGGTGGAAGAGGAGGAGGAAGAAGAAGAAGAAGATGAAGAAGAAGAAGAAGAAGAAGAAAGAAGACGAAGAAGAAGATTCACAATCTGAAGAAGGGAATTTCTTCTCGTAAGATGTCTCCTGGAGAAGCCTAATGGAAAGAATTCAAGCTTATTTTAGTAAATTCTTGGTCTTGTTCTCCATCTCTGTTTATTCTTTCTTATACGATTATATTACATGATTATTATCGTAATCATTATCATCAAATGTATCAATGTTAGTATTAGTATCATCTTTATCATTATTGATAAGCCATTCTTCTTATTGTGATTATCAGTATTGTTATTAATATAATAATTATTTTTTATTTAATCATTATTATTATCATTATTATTATCATTATTATTACTATTATTATTATCATTATCATCATGATCATTATTAATGTAATTAATATCATCATTAATATAATAATTATTATTATTATTATTATCATTACTACTACTACTACTTCTTCTTTCAAAGCATCTATTATCACAAACTTCTGAACACTCCGTCTCTACTATAGCCTCGCTGATTTCAAGAACTATCTAATTGAACAAAAAATAGCCAACAGTACATTAATCATCAAACTTTCTGGAAAAAAATACTTCACGAACAAATATTTTCTCCTAATGAAAAGTCTTGTAAGTAGCAAGAGAGTGAGAGAGAGAGAGAGAGAGAGAGAGAGAGAGAGAGAGAGAGAGAAGAGAGAGAGAGAGAGAGAGAGAGAGAGAGAGAGAGAAGAGAGAGAGAGAGAGAGAGAGAGAGAGAGAGAGAGAGAGAGAGAGAGAGACAGACAGACAGACAGACAGAGAGAGAAAAAAAAGAGAGAGAGAGAAGAGACAAAGGAAGAGAGAGAGAGACAGAGACAGAGACAGAGAAAGAGAGAGAGAGAGAGAGAGAAAAAAAAAACTAAGAACCAAAAATCAGAACACGATTCTTCCCCAAACTTGAGTAAGACGGAGATTTTTGCCAAACAGTCAGTCAGCGGAAGATATTGCCAGCCAGTTAGAGTTAGGAAAGAAAAGGAAGTTTAAATAAGAACAACTTCCAACTGGGCGACCCACCCCCCCTACAACCCCGTCCCCCCCCCTCCGTATTAATACAGAACTTGAGTTGAAAGGCAAACACGTCATGTTCTCCTTAGATTACGTGGGAAACAGAAACGGGAGGAGTGAACACAAGCTAACTGACGCAGGATACGGAGCGAACTTCTCCTTTTCAAAAAGCAAAGTCCATTCAGGGGGGGAAAGTCAGTCGATGTAACATTATAATGGTTGTATTAGTAGTGCTAGTGTTATAATCATTATCGCAATCGTTATCATCATTATCATTATTATTTTTGTTATTATTATCATTATCGCCTATGTTTTGATATTCGTCGTCATTATTGTAATCATGGTTGTTGTTGTTATTATTATTATTATTATTATTATTATTATTATCATTATTATTATCATTATCATTATCATCATTGTCATCATTACTCTTGTCACTTCTTTTACTATCATTTTAATCATCATTATCATTTTAATCATTATTTTTTATCATTATCATTTTGTTTTAACATCATTGTTGTTTTTATTATTGCTGTTGTTGTTCATCTTTTTCCTCTTCTTGCTTGCCTTCGTCTTCATCTTCTTGTTATCATCATTGCTAATG
>NW_028234427.1:13590596-13593096 GCF_977035675.1 Penaeus japonicus | reverse complement strand
CTGCTTATGTGGTAATAGATTTACAAACGAATATTCTATTTATGCTGTAAAATTCTACTTATTCTACTTATGCTGGCTTAAAAAATACATTCATATGTAGAGGCAGTCTGAATGATCGTCGGTAAACAGAATCGGATAAGACAATTGATATATTAAAATGCTGACAATAACAAAATATCAACAAAACTCATGTTCATCCCATACTGTGTAAATAAACAACCTAAAAACTATATTTTTCCGACATCAGTATCATATAAGATAGATCCCTAACCGTGAATAAAACTGTTTTTACCTTTTCATTAAAAAAAAAAAAAAAAAAAAAAAAAAAAATATATATATAATATATATATAAATATATATATATATATATATATATATATATATATATACATGACGGGTGTGGTAAAACAGCATTTCTTGAAAAAAAAAATAATGATAACAGAACATGCAACATGAATCGAATCCAGATCCGATAAATCTCAAGAACTCATTAAAAAAAAAAAAAAAAAAAAAAAAAAAAAAAAAAAAAATTGATGCTCAAGCACTGAAGTCCTTGACATTACACACTTAAATACCTATAAAAGGCTACTATCAAAGCTGAACGCTTGATTAAGACCTTGGCTTCAGCATTTTCGTGATGGTGACGTTGACTATCCCATAGAGGGCTGTGTTTATTATATATATGCAAAATAAAGATAACCATCCTTTTAACCGTCACGCAGGTCGTTACATAAAATCATGATAAAAGGATTTACATCCGTATATAGCCATTTCATCGTACGCAACAATGATTATTCTCTACAAATTACAAAGACATTGGAAAGTTATATCTTATTTTCGGAGCTTAGGCAGGAATAGTAGGTACTGCTCTTAGTCTGATTATTCGTGCTGAGTTAAGCCAACCAGGAGGACTTATTGCTGATGATCATTAATATTTGATAATAATGTTAATAATGTTTTAGCTGCAGCATTTTTAGTTATTGTATTTGTTATAACTTTGTTTACGGTTATATGCCATTTAACAGTATTTTTTTTCTCATAATGGTTTCTCCCTTATCAATGTACTTCCTTCATTTGAATTTCTATCTAACAAGAGGTTGATCTTTTGATTCGTAAAACTAGAAATTAAACTCTAGAAGATCTGAGTTATTATAGCAGATCTATACATTTAATTCAAATTACTTCCGTTACACAGGTAAGACGTTCGAAACACAGGTAACTATTTCTTACCTTGTGTGGTCGGGAAAAAATGTATGAGGATGTAGCAATGTTTTCTTCCCTAAATATATACAAGTAACCCTTCCTTCGTGTGTTAAGAACATGAAAGTATATATGTATAGATATAAGTACTCATTGAAAGCACTCGTAATTTTTAGGACGTTATGGATTTATTTGTTAATATTTGGGTTTATGCGTTTGGAAGAATGCTATTATAGGATGGATATTTATTATTTTTTTCTTAAGCCCCTCCCCCCTCCCCCCCCGATCATACTTCTGTTAGAAAATTGCCTGTCTCTGCTCAGCCTTACTCTTAGAATATATATGTGTTTATATGTTTGTAAGTGAGTGTGTGTGCGTGTGTGTGTGTGTGTGTGTGACTGAGTGAGTGTGTGTGTGTGTGTGTGACTGAGTGTGTGTGTATGTGTGTGTGTGTACATGAATTTATGCATGTGTTTGTGTGCATGTATGATTAGTCAGCTAAAGTAAGACGAAAGAGAGTTTAGACACAAAATAAGAATCTTAACCCTTAAAAAAAAAAAAAAAAAAAAAAAAAACGTAAAAGAAATCTAAGACTAACATTCTGACATACAGCTCGAAAGCCTTGTAATCTCTCGACTATAAAGCTGTAAAAAAGGCACATAACGCGAGGGAAGAATGGGCCTTCTGTGCGTGGCGTGATAAGCAACAAAAAGCAACCAGCTGACGCCACATAGCATGAGAATGCGGTTTCGAGACGCCTCATTTTCGTGTTTACGCAAATGCTCGCGTGACGCAAGTGCCTCACAAAGAACTTTCGGTATGTGAGAAATGGCGCTCGTGTTTATTTACATCATATGTTACAATATATATATATATATATATATATATATATATATATATATATATATATATATATATATATATATATATATATATATATTTTTTTTTTTTTTTTTTTCTTTTTCTTTTTCTTTTTCTTTTTTTTTTTTCGCTATGAAAACTGACATTGTAATGAAGAGATGTAATTAACACTCTTCGGTTATATCTTAATCATATCTCTTACGTTGTGAAGCTATATAGTCTCATTTATAATCTACACTTAGGCTGATAGTGAAGAGAGCTTTCCAAGAATATGCCTAAACTCCGGAGTGCCAGTCGTCTACTCGAGGCCTCACCCTGCCACGACCTTTATGGCGTCCGAAGCAGGCCTGTTGTAAAGCCACAGGGGCGGCGAAGGGGAAGTCGGGAGGTGTCAGCAAGAAAGCCACGCCACAACTATAGTTTTTTCGGGTTTCTCTCT
>NW_028234427.1:13580596-13583096 GCF_977035675.1 Penaeus japonicus | reverse complement strand
CTCTCCCCTCGCATATTTAGAGGAGAAAGTTGTGGAATGATGAGGGTGGGTTCAAGTTGCAAGGTCGATGCAGGAGGTTGTTACTTACTGTTGAAAAGTTTGTGTTGGATTTAGTGTTTGTCCAATGTGTTGTGCATATTCTCTATGTGTTCGAGAGGCTTAATATATGTAGTTGTATATGTATATGTAGTTAAATACAGATACAGATTTAGACTTGACTTGGATAAAATATATTAAAAATCTTAATTATAATCACTTTAGAGCATATATAGCTTAGCCAATTAACACAAACATAATAAAAGTAGATCGAGTTAACGAGAAATGTGAATTATACAAACGTTACTCCTTCTTATCTTCCGCCCTCTCCCTCGCTCGAGCCAGTCACCGAAAACTAAGTCATTGATCGCTGTATAATGATCCAGTGATCAAAGTCTCTACTGACACGACTCTCATAATGATCAATCTGATTCGCTATTCCCTGTGCCGATTGTGAGGCTGGAAGTGTGACTGAGGGAGGGAAAGGATTGCGGTGAATTAAACATTGAAACTTTAATAGATTTGCAATGAAGTTTTCAGAACTGAGGGTATATACCTTAAAGTTTGGACGGAAAGGCTGCAAAGTGGTTATCAATACTTAGCATATAAGATAAGCACAGTAAAGACAGGCATGTACATCTTTCACTGAATATGGTAAATCATCTAATTACAAACGTTTTTTTTTTTCTAAATGAACTGTACTTCCAATAAAGTGACGATATTAATGAGAGTTTCGAAAAGTAAAGATAGTCACTATTAATGGAAATATTTATTGTAGTAACGTCATTTGCATCTCCAACGGTGATATTCCTCTTCTTAGGACAAATACTAGCAAAAATAGACACATCTGCAATAGTATTGATAGGACTAGTATCCTTAGCGTAGACCGTAATAATGAAAATAAGGATAATAACAGCAGTGCGACATATGAAGGATAAAAAAAAAAAAACACGTTACTTACTTTTTTAAAAAAAGGAAAAAAATGCAAAAAATAATTGCCAAACGTCATATCAGCAGGAGAATCGCGTGAGCATAATTACGTGACTTGAAGATCCTTGAATTTTGGGTTAAAAAAAAAAAAAAAAAAAAAAAAAAAAAAAAGTGAACCACGGGTCTGTCTGCCAGTTGCAATTCTTAATATACGACATCGATTATCTATGATCTTTGTTGTTTACATTCATTGCATTACGGAATACTAGATTTCTTGCTTGTTGGTCTCTCTGTGATAACTTATTCAAGATTTGCAATATTCAGGAGATAACTCAATGGTATGGATCACCGAGCTTAGTGGTCTTTCTCTTAGAATCACTGGGTTATCAGAATCTCTTGTGGTCTTTCTCTTAGAATCACTGGGTTATCAGAATCTCTTGCGATCTTTCTCTTAGAATCACTGGGTTATTAGAATCTCTTGTGGTCTTTCTCTTAGAATCACTGGGTTATCAGAATCTCTTGTGGTCTTTCTCTTAGAATCACTGGGTTATCAGAATCTCTTGTGGTCTTTCTCTTAGAATCACTGGGTTATCAGAATCTCTTGTGGTCTTTCTCTTAGAATCACTGGGTTATCAGAATCTCTTGTGGTCTTTCTCTTAGAATCACTGGGTTATCAGAATCTCTTGTGGTCTTTCTCTTAGAATCACTGGGTTATCAGAATCTCTTGTGATCTTTCTCTTAGAATCACTGGGTTATCAGAATCCCTTGTGATCTTTCTCTTAAAATCACTGGGTTATCAGAATCTCTTGTGATCTTTCTCTTAGAATCACTGGGTTATTAGAATCTCTTGTGGTCTTTCTCTTAGAATCACTGGGTTATCAGAATCTCTTGTGATCTTTCTCTTAGAATCACTGGGTTATCAGAATCTCTTGTGATCTTTCTCTTAGAATCACTGGGTTATCAGAATCTCTTGTGGTCTTTCTCTTAGAATCACTGGGTTATCAGAATCTCTTGTGATCTTTCTCTTAGAATCACTGGGTTATTAGAATCTCTTGTGGTCTTTCTCTTAAAATCACTGGGTTATCAGAATCTCTTGTGGTCTTTCTCTTAGAATCACTGGGTTATCAGAATCTCTTGTGATCTTTCTCTTAGAATCACTGGGTTATTAGAATCTCTTGTGGTCTTTCTCTTAAAATCACTGGGTTATCAGAATCTCTTGTGGTCTTTCTCTTAGAATCACTGGGTTATTAGAATCTCTTGTGGTCTTTCTCTTAAAATCACTGGGTTATCAGAATCTCTTGTGATCTTTCTCTTAGAATCACTGGGTTATCAGAATCTCTTGTGATCTTTCTCTTAGAATCACTGGGTTATCAGAATCTCTTGTGATCTTTCTCTTAGAATCACTGGGTTATTAGAATCTCTTGTGGTGTTTCTCTTAAAATCACTGGGT
This sequence comes from Penaeus japonicus, assembly GCF_977035675.1. NCBI lineage: Eukaryota > Metazoa > Arthropoda > Malacostraca > Decapoda > Penaeidae > Penaeus > Penaeus japonicus. Next base: position 13,580,680 of record NW_028234427.1, on the reverse strand, counting down.
TATCAGAATCTCTTGTGATCTTTCTCTTAGAATCACTGGGTTATTAGAATCTCTTGTGGTCTTTTTCTTAGAATCACTGGGTTA
>NW_028234427.1:13570596-13573096 GCF_977035675.1 Penaeus japonicus | reverse complement strand
ATGATAATGATGATAATGATAACAACAGTAATACTATGATGATAATGATAATATTAATAACAGTTATGATAATGATGATAGTAGTAGCATAATGATAACAATGATAATGATAATAATAATTATGAAAATAATGATAATGATGATAACAATAAGTGATAGTAATGATAATTATAATAAAGATGATAATAAAAATTATAATAATAGTGATAGAGATTATACTACTAATAACAATGATAATGAAAATTTAAAAAATACAAAAAGCAAGGATAACGGCAATGACAATACTAATGATGAAAATAATAACATACATGAAAATAAATATCAACATTATTTTCATTATAGATTATGATAATTATTTTCTCAGCAACCTTTGACTGAGGGAGTTCGAATCCTGGCCAGTGTAAACAGCGGCATATAATACCATCAATGATCGTGATAATGATAATATTGATAAGAAAGACGACAAAAATTATCAAATTGATTTATCTTTTTGATTCTCTTTTTATTTTGTTGTCTGTTATTTCCGCCATTTTATTTTTTTATTGATAACATTAATCGAAAAAATATTAATTTTTTTAGACGTCAAACTATAAATAGAAAAAAATCTTACAAATAAGATATGTAAAGGAGATATAGTGATAGAGATTATACTACTAATAACAATGATAATGAAAATGTTAAAAAATACAAAAAGCAAAGGATAATGACAATGACCTGCTCAAATGATAAAATAATAAACATGACATGAAAAGAAATATCAACTGTCTTTTCATTTTAGATTAGGATAGTTATTTACCTCAGCAAAAACTTTGACTGAGTGGTTCGAATCCGGGCCAGTGGTAACATGGCAATATAATACCATCAATAGATCGTGATCAATTTGATATTGATCAGAAAGACGACAAAAATTAATTGATTGATTTTTTTTTTTTGATTCTCTTTATGTTGTTGTTGTCTCTTTATTTCCGCCATTTTTAGGGGGGGGGAGTGGGGGGGGTTTTTTTTGTTTAATTGATAACATTAATCGAAAAAATATTAATCTTTTTCGCTAACGACAAACAGACGTCAAACTATAAATAGAAAAAAATCTTACAAATAAGATATGTAAAGGAGATACATTCAAATCTTAGACACAAAAAAAAAAAAAAAAAAAAAAAAAGTTTATCAGAAGAAGTGGTATTATACAATCAAATTTAACCTAGCGTTTCTCTTCTTAATTAACCTGATCATTCCATGCTGTCTGGCAGGAATGAGAGTCAGACTTGCAACGATTTTGCAATTTGAACTTGCAAGCGTGGTCATTATGATTCAAGAAGGAGTTTGCTAAGTGTATATTGGCTGTTCACGTGTACATAAGCTAATCATTCCCTTTCAGTAAGAAGGCGAGAGATGCGGTGGTCACTGGACTAAATTTAGGCCGTTGGTTTGCCTCCTATTTTACATAATTACATGATTTATTATCCCGCTTCTTGTACGATAACATTTATCCGAATTTATGTTTGAAATGCATAAGTACTGGTGTTAGTCTGTTCTTTCTAAAAAAAACAATTCTATAAACGACAGTGAAATAACATTGGGTAATAGTTGGCAGTAATTTTTTTTTTTTTTTTTTTTTTTTTTTTCTATATCATCAACATCGCAAAAACCGATATTATAATGCATGCATAATAAGCAAGTAGGGGCAAAATTGTTGCTTATCTTAACGTTGCATTTTCATTTGAACAAAGAGAGAAAGTGAGTGAGTGAGATAGAGAGAGAGAGAGAGAGAGAGAGAGAGAGAGAGAGTGCGTGAGTGAGTGAGTGAATGAGTGAGTGCGTGTGTGTGTGAGAGAGAGAGAGAGTGTGTGTGAGTGCGTGAGTGAATGAGTGAGTGAGGGAGTGAGTGTGAGAGAGAGAGGTAGAGAGAGTGAGTGAAAGAGAGAGAGTGAGCGAGTGAGATGAGAGAGAGAATGAGTGAGTGAATTAATGAGTGAGTGAGAGAGAGAAGGGGGGGATAGAGAGAGAGAGAGTGAATGAGTGAGTGAGAGAGAGAGAGAGCAAATGAGTGAGATGAGAGAGAGAGAGAGATAGTGTGAGAGAGAGAGAGTGAGTGAGTGAGTGAAAGAGAGAGAGAGAGAGAGAGAGAAAGAAAGAGAGAGAGAGAGAGAGAGAGAGAAAGTGAGTGTGTGTGAGAGAGAGAGAGATAGTGAATGAGGGAGTGAGTGTAAGAGAGAGAGAAAGAGAGAGAGTGTGTGTGTGTGTGTGTTTGTGTGCATGTATGTGCGCGTGATCAATTTATCAAGATAGCGCGAAGGTAGATTCAAACGTGAACAGATCCTTCCAGTTGATAAACCCGAAGCTTAGTGCACTTGAATTATGTTTTAGATTCACACGTCAGCTGTGTTTTGACTTGATCACGTGAGATAAGGTGGCGTAGGAGCGGTAGTTAGACGTACCTGGTAAAAGGCGCGTGAGTGTGTATGTGCGTGCGTGTGTGCTTGTAAACATGACCTTGCGTGTG
>NW_028234427.1:13545596-13548096 GCF_977035675.1 Penaeus japonicus | reverse complement strand
CACAGAGAGGTAGACGCCGGAGGAACCTCGTAAATCTCAAAGGTCGTAACTTATGCCAGGGGGGAGACGCTAGAGGGAACCAGGTAACAGGAGAAGGGTGGTGGGGACGGGAGTGGGGAGAGGGGAGAGGGAGGGGGAGGACGACGGGGAGAGGAGGGGGGAGGGAGGGATAGGAGGACGGGGAGGGGAGAGAAAAAGGCAGGGGTAGGGGAGGGGGAGGGATAGGACGACGGGGAGAGGAGGGGAGAGGGAGGGGTAGGAGGACGGGAGGGGGAGAGGGAGGGGTAGGAGGACGGGAGAGGAGGAGGGGGAGGGGTATGAGGACGGAGAGGGGAGAGGGAGGGGCAGGGGGAGGGGGAGGGGAAGGGGTAGGAGGATGAGGAGGGGAGAGGAAGAGGCAGGGGGAGGGGTAAGAGAGAGGGAGGGGGAGGGATTGGAGGTCGGGAGGGGAGGGATAGGAGGACGGGGAGGGGAGGGGAGAGGGGAAGGAAGGAACTAAGCAACAAAAGTTGAGGAAGACGGATACCGGGAAAGTTGATAATGATAATGACAGCGATAAAAAGTATTGACGATAACAATAACAATGACAAGAATGATATCAATAATCACTAAAGCGACGATAGGTTTGATAATGATAATGAAAATGATGATGATGATGATGATGATGATGATATTGGTAGTGGTGAAAATAATACCAATGATAATGATAATAAAAACAACAATCACCATCATCATCATAACCATAAAAATGATAATGATGTGAATAAGAATAATGACAAAGGTAAAAATGCACAAAAAAATCAGAATAATAGCAATGATAGAAAAGGTGAAATAATAATGATCTGAATGATAAGAATGACAATGGCAGTAATGATGATGATAATGATAAGGATAAGAGGAACAAGAATAAGAATAATGATGAAAATCTGATAATTACAATACAAACAGTAGTAATCACAATAGATACTGATAATAAAGATCAAGATAATGATAAAAGATGTTGATGATGGTGATTATAACACTAAGAAAGAAGATTATAATAATAACAGTAAAGTGCTACTAATAAAAATAAATTGGCAATTATCATAATAAAAGTAAGGAAGTTAACAGAGTAGTTATACGAAATAACCGCAATTATGCTTATCGGCAAGGCAGGCAGTCCTTTAAAAAAGAACTGTTACAGGTATAAACTCATAATAATTGATAATTGCAATTGCTGTTTCTAGATCCTTTTTTTCGTTCATTTCTAATTCTTCGGTCCAATAACAATCAAACTGATCGATGCTTATTCCCATTAGAAGGGAATTTCCGGAGTGACCTACTTCGAAAAAGTGTCCCGAATTCAGGACACAAATAATTACCACAACACACTTTAAGTCGCGCTCGAAACACACGTAAAATTTCAGCATAATTACCTTGGAACTGAGACATCTTGAATAACTCCCCTCCCCCCCTCCTCCCCTCTCCTTCATTCCACGGGCAGGGGGGGAGGGGGGATCTATCTGGCGTGCATGGTGTCCTGCAAGGTGCAAGCAGAGTGAATGTATACGGGAAATCATTATAATTTCATGGAATCTAGCAATTTGCTCGGCACTTTACAGGGGAGTGACAATTGTGTGTTTGTGTTCGCGACCTGCATAGTACCTTAGGTATAAAGTGCAATCTCTCGCACGCGCCTCGCCCTCACTCTGTTGTACTTTTCATTTGCTGTTTATTCTGCCTCGTGAACCTTATCTTAACACATTAAGTGCTGCATCAAGGTCTAAGGGTACTTAATGCAATCACTAACCAAGCTCCACGCCAAAAACGAATAAACTACCTCTGCAAAATCGAAAATGAATTATTCTTTCAACTCTTAATTAACGACTTCAAATGAAACGATGCTTTCGTTAAAATGGCGCCCGTGTTACTCGAACTGAAATATTATGCTTGCTTGACGTCTTTTACGAGGCGATGGCGCAGTGACGAAAAGGTTTGCCAACTCCTTTAATCTTCAACGTTATCAATGTGATGTAAGAAGTGTTTTCGGAAAGATGATAAATGTTTTAGTAGATGATAAGTTCTCGGCTGATATCTGTACAAGCAGATTTTTTTTTCTTTCTTTCTTTCTTTTCTTTTCTTTTCCTTCTCGACTTTATATGTTTCTTTTCTCTCTTTACACATTTCCTTCCTTTTCCCTTTGTATTTTTCTTCCTCCCTCCCTCTTTCTCTCTTTTCACATCTTTTCTTCCTTCTCTTTATGCATTTCTCTTTCGGTCTTTATGTCTTGTCTTCCTCTCTTCCTTCCTTTTCTTCCTCTTCTGAGCTATAGTTTTGTCACGTGATGAAAGACGTTACAAGTGCCTTCGAAACACCCTTGAACTTGTCTCCTCACTCTAAAATACTTTGTCGTCTGTGAAATGGACTCCATTCTTTCGCATGTCATCTTCACTTTAAAATCCATTCTGGTCTATTTTCGTCTACGCTAACTACACCGAGACCAAAATATCCGAAGAGAGAA
>NW_028234427.1:13535596-13540596 GCF_977035675.1 Penaeus japonicus | reverse complement strand
ATATATATATTTATATATTTATATATATATATATATATATGCATATATATATACCTTTATGCATATATATATACCTTCCGAGACCGTGTGCTGTACTTACCTAAAGACGACAAATAAAACGGATTAGGAACAGTCGCTCCAAAAGACTCTGTGACCTAAGAATGAACTACATTTGTCAGGTGTGATATTTAGATCGCATTTTTTGATAACGTGGATTCAAATCATGTAAAACCTTCTATTCCTTTTTTTTCACCATTCCAAGAAATGCCCATGAACGAAACAAGACAAGACAGGTATAATTTTGACCATGACTTGATAACGTGCTTGTGTTATAGCAATATGTATACATATATATATATATATATATATATATATATATATATACATATATACATATATATACATATATATACATATATATACACATATATATACATATATATATATATGTATATATATACATATATACATACATATATTTATGTGTGTGTGTGTGTGTGCAGCAAATGGACTGTGGGACCCATAATACAGTAAACTCAGCATTATGAAAGATCCACTGTTACTGCGACGCCCACTGCCTGGGAAAAGCTCTTTTGTCTACAGAGGGAAGACCCTGACCTATTAACCATCCATTTCTGTTTATATATATTTAAATTCCACAATCAAGACAAAGGCTTCAGGGAATGATAGACATTTGTTGTTGTTGGCATCCTAGCATCTTGTTCACAAAAAGATAAGCTTTCTTGAAGTTCAAAATGATAACATTTCATGTAAGAATTATTTGTCTTTGCAATCGCAGTGATCATAATTCATTTTATCTTTATTTATTTTCTAATTATAAATCTCAGTAACACTTCTTTTGTACCAAAACCAAAGGAACGAACTGACAAAAAAAAGACACAAGAACAAACAAAATAAGGAGATAAATATTCCATCAACTCATATAACTGCCTTACCTTTGACACACTTTTCTGAATCAATGACGCATTGTTCCGAGGTCTTAGTAGGTCAGTGACGTAAAAGTGATTCTTGAAACACATCTCAGAAGAGCCCTTGTTGCAAGCCTTTTGAGGGAAGAAGAGGGGATGTGTTTGGATTCAGCGTTTGTGTTTTGATGTTGTCACTGTCTTCTTGTGTGTAGGAAGATTAGTTTGTGTGTGTTTGGGTGTGTGTGTTTGCGTTTGTGTGTGTGTGTTTGTGTGTGTGTGTGTCCGCTTGTGCCTCTGTGCTTGTATTTCACATCCCTATATGAACACACGTGCCCCCGATCCCTATCCTATATCCCCCCTTTTACCCTACCTACCCCCCCCCCCGTCCCTAAGCCCCTACCTCCTCCTCCGAGCCAGCGGGTTCAGCGAAAGTCCGGCGCTTAAGCGGACTGTGAACTGGATCGTAGCGGACATCATGCAAGGCCGTTTTAATTGACCTAAGTTCATGCAACAACACTCACGAGGGAAAGCCAAGATCAGAGGTCCGGTTTACGAAAGAGTGATCACTAGCGCTTGTTTCTATAGCGATCGACAGTCCTGCTTTATCGTGCACGTGAGTAAAAGATGTCAGTGATGTCATCTTTGTGGACTAAGGCAAAAAACATGATGTGGCCTTAATTAAGTTACCAATAAGGATAAAGTCCAAAATCAAACATTATGATCCACGTGCCCCACCAAAAAATCTTTGGAAACAAATGTATGAAATATTCTTGATATCAGCATTACCAGTGACTTCAAATTTTATATAATATTTTCCAGACATCCTGGGTGTTAGCAAGTGTAATTACTGCTGCAGAATATCGCCGACGCAGATCATTTATTTCTCGTAAAACGCGACCAGTTCGGACTCAGTGTTGTGATGGTCCTTAATCACTGTGAGACATGAGTGATATGTGTGCACGTGTGTATGTGTATGTGTGTATATATGTATATATATATATATATATATATATATATATATATATATATATATATAGATAGATAGATAGATAGATAGATAGATAGATATATAGATATATAATTATATATACATATAATTATATATATATATATATATATATATATATATATATATATATATATATATATATATATATACATACATATATATATATATATACATATATATATATATATATATATATTTATATATATAATATATATATATATATATATATACGTGTGTGTGTGTGTGTCTGTGTCTGTGTGTGTCTGTGTGTCTATGTGTCTGTGTATATGTATATATACGCATACTCAAGCGCGCTCACATATGCACGGACGGTCAGGCGCGTATAAGCACACACACACACACACACACACATGTGGAAATAAACGCATGTGTGTTCTACGACAAATTGCAACGAACGTGAGTACGAGCAAAAGTGTCATGCAATCTCTGTGACCCACATGCACTGCTTGCAACGGAACCATCTCCAAGCAAAGGCCACGTTTGGCTTCTATAAATCTGAATGCATTTGAAACGAGTTGTTTCTTGATCAGTTGCGTTTCAAATCAATATTGGATATCTGAAGTTTCTGAGTTTTTTTTTCTGATTTTGCGTTTCATTTATTATAAGGGGATGTCTCTTGATTGTTTGCTTGCTTTTGTCCTGTTTTTGTTTATCTTATCTATTTATTTTTTACCTGCTTTGTTAGCCTTGTGCAAGCCTTTATTTATTCACTTTCCCATTAGACAATACGTCATGTTCCCACCCGCTATTTTACGGAGGTATCGATCAGACAATAAGTAAAGATGATAAAATAAACAGGATTGTATATCAGCTAGATTTCTCGATCCAAGACATGCACAAAGGAGAAAAAAAACAACACGACTCTTCGAACCATAATTTTGATCCGAAGAGCCGCTTCGCTCAAGATATGGCGCCATTTTCGTAGCGGTTTCATCCGGTTCGGTTAGTCACGGTCTGTTTATTCGGCGAATTTACTGTACTTCGCGTTCTCTAGTTAATTTAGTGGGCGTGTGTCTTTTGGCAGTCTACGTGTGTCTTCGTGCAAGATTATGGCGGATAATCATAATTATTTCGGAAGCTGACACGAATGCCTTTTTTTTTCGATGGTGGGCCTTTTGTTTTTGTTGTCTGTTTGTTTGTTTGTTTTAAGGGGTCTCTTTTATAGTTGTTTATCCACGTGATTCATTAGTGCTGTTAGTCAGTTATCCTAAGTCGTTATTAATCTTGGATTTCTGTATATTTCTCACCGAGAGTTTTACCACATATGAAGAATAAATGTTATTCTAGATTTCTGGTTTAAGCAAGAATGATATTGACCTTGTTTGGTCGGCGGTGTACTAACAGAGGAGAACATTAATTATAGCTCGTGTCTTTCCACAAGTCTTTTGTCTTTTAGCTTATATTTTGCATAATTCTATATTACCATTATGTCTATGCATATTAATGTATATCTGTCTATCTGTTTGTTTACGTTATATATATATATATATATATATACATATATATATACATATATATTTATATATATGTGTGTGTGTGTGTGTGTGTATGTATGTATGTATGTGCATATAAGTATGTATATATATTATATATATATATATATATATATATATATATATATATATATATATATATATATATATATATATATAAGTCTCCTTTACACATATATACATACTGTACGTGTGGGAGTGACATACAGATCTCGCCAAAACCGACCCTCCACTGTATAACTGTAGAACAACAACAAAAACCACACAACAAACACAGAACACGTCACAACCACGAGACCGCGAACAAAATATCTGTGATGGATGAACAGTCCGGCGGAACACGGATCAGAATTTACCGAGAGAAAGAGAGCAAAATGTTGTTCCATTATTGTTTTGTTTGCGTTCTGTCGTCTTACTTAGTTGAAATATGTATAAGTGAATGTGTATATGTATATGTGATTCTGTTGACTGGTTTTATATTTGGATTGATGGACAGATAGATAGTAGATATAGATAGATAGATAGATAAAAACAGATGGATGGATGTGAGTAGTATATATATATACAGAGACGGATAGAGAGATAGAGATAGAGAGAGATGGATGGAAGGAGTGAGTAAGAGAAAGAGCAAGAAGGCGAAAACGAGAGTGTGAAAAATAAAAAAATGAGCGAGAGAAAAAGACAGAGACAAACCGAGAGAAAGAGACACAGAGATAAACTACAAAAACTCAAGCGCAGAATTCACTCAGTCGTGAGTAAGAAGCGATGAATCATACAAACTCACGAGTTATAATAGCGTAAGTTGCACGCCCACTTACCCAATCGATACCCCGCCCAAGACCAAGCGTCGTTGGAAGATAATACGGGCATTAGGGGGGGGGGGGGAAGGAACCGGAAAACAAGACGATCGCCAAACGAAAACTAATGGTAATAGCTACTGGATCCCGCCAGATTTAGGCTCATCAGTCAATGGGGGGGGGGAGGGGGGGAGAAAAAAGTCCGGCATTGGTTATTAATGGGCAGCTCGCTTGAAGTAAGTCCCTGTCCAGCAGCTGACCAATCAGGGAAGAGTTACGGGTTAATTTCTCACTTGATGACGTCAACGCGGAGGACCGGTTTGTGTATAATCGCTGTAATTATTATTTATTTTGAATATTGGAGTCGTGATCCAGATCGCGGTTGTAAATCCAGTGGCAATCATTAACCATTAGGGTTGGAACGATGGTGACAACAGCGCACAATAATGGTAATGATAGAAGTAAAAGGTAAGGGATCATTAATAAATGAGGATCTTGATAATCAAAGTTCTTATAAAAAAGAAATAGAAAAAAATATATATATGTATGTATATATGTGTGTGTATACATATGTTTCAGCGCGCGCGCGTGTGTGTGTATGTATGTGTGTGTGTGTGTGTGTGTGTGTGTGTGTGTGTGTGTGTGTGTGTGTGTGTGTGTGTGTGTGTGTGTGTGTGTGTGTGAAAAAGACGAAACAAGAATGATGCTGACACGTAAATCTATAAAATGTGTTCAAGGGGTAAAGTAATCA
>NW_028234427.1:13518096-13520596 GCF_977035675.1 Penaeus japonicus | reverse complement strand
TAAGGATACTAAAATCCTTGGGTTGAGAGAGGGTATTTGTTCTAAGGATACTAAAATCCTTGGCTGTAGAGAGGGTATTCGCTCTAAGGATACTAAAATCCTTGGGTTGAGAGAGGGTATTTGTTCTAAGGATACTAAAATCCTTGGCTGTAGAGAGGGTATTCGCTCTAAGGATACTAAAATCCTTGGGTTGAGAGAGGGTATTTGTTCTAAGGATACTAAAATCCTTGGCTGTAGAGAGGGTATTCGCTCTAAGGATACTAAAATCCTTGGGTTGAGAGAGGGTATTTGTTCTAAGGATACTAAAATCCTTGGCTGTAGAGAGGGTATTCGCTCTAAGGATACTAAAATCCTTGGGTTGAGAGAGGGTATTTGTTCTAAGGATACTAAAATCCTTGGCTGTAGAGAGGGTATTCGCTCTAAGGATACTAAAATCCTTGGGTTGAGAGAGGGTATTTGTTCTAAGGATACTAAAATCCTTGGGTTGAGAGAGGGTATTTGTTCTAAGGATACTAAAATCCTTGGCTGTAGAGAGGGTATTCGCTCTAAGGATACAAAATCCTTGGCTGTAGAGAGGGTATTCGTTCTAAGGATACTAAAATCCTTGGCTGTAGAGAGGGTATTCGCTCTAAGGATACTAAAATCCTTGGCTGTAGAGAGGGTATTCGCTCTAAGGATACTAAAATCCTTGGGTTGAGAGAGGGTATTCGCTCTAAGGATACTAAAATCCTTGGCTGTAGAGAGGGTATTCGCTCTAAGGATACTAAAATCCTTGGCTGTAGAGAGGGTATTCGCTCTAAGGATACTAAAATCCTTGGCTGTAGAGAGGGTATTCGCTCTAAGGATACTAAAATCCTTGGGTTGAGAGAGGGTATTTGCTCTAAGGATACTAAAATCCTTGGGTTTAGAAAGGGTATTCGCTCTAAGGATACTAAAATCCTTGGCTGTAGAAAGGGTATTCGCTCTAAGGATACTAAAATCCTTGGGTTTAGAGAGGGTATTCGCTCTAAGGATACTAAAATCCTTGGGTTTAGAGAGGGTATTCGCTCTAAGGATACTAAAATCCTTGGCTGTAGAAAGGGTATTCGCTCTAAGGATACTAAAATCCTTGGGTTTAGAGAGGGTATTCGCTCTAAGGATACTAAAATCCTTGGCTGTAGAAAGGGTATTCGCTCTAAGGATACTAAAATCCTTGGGTTTAGAGAGAGTATTCGCTCTAAGGATACAAAATCCTTGGCTGTAGAAAGGGTATTCGCTCTAAGAATACTAAAATCCTTGGGTTTAGAAAGGGTATTCGTTCTAAGGATACTAAAATCCTTGGGTTTAGAAAGGGTATTCGCTCTAAGGATACTAAAATCCTTGGCTGTAGAAAGGGTATTCGTTCTAAGGATACTAAAATCCTTGGGTTTAGAAAGGGTATTCGCTCTAAGGATACTAAAATCCTTGGGTTTAGAGAGGGTATTCGCTCTAAGGATACTAAAATCCTTGGCTGTAGAGAGGGTATTCGCTCTAAGGATACTAAAATCCTTGGCTGTAGAAAGGGTATTCGCTCTAAGGATACTAAAATCCTTGGCTGTAGAAAGGGTATTCGCTCTAAGGATACTAAAATCCTTGGCTGTAGAAAGGGTATTCGCTCTAAGGATACTAAAATCCTTGGGTTTAGAGAGGGTATTTGATCTATGGATACTAAAATCCTTGGGTTTAGAAAGGGTATTCGCTCTAAGGATACTAAAATCCTTGGCTGTAGAAAGGGTATTCGCTCTAAGGATACTAAAATCCTTGGCTGTAGAGAGGGTATTCGCTCTAAGGATACTAAAATCCTTGGGTTTAGAGAGGGTATTCGCTCTAAGGATACTAAAATCCTTGGGTTTAGAAAGGGTATTCGCTCTAAGGATACTAAAATCCTTGGCTGTAGAAAGGGTATTCGCTCTAAGGATACTAAAATCCTTGGGTTTAGAGAGGGTATTCGCTCTAAGGATACTAAAATCCTTGGGTTTAGAGAGGGTATTCGCTCTAAGGATACTAAAATCCTTGGCTGTAGAGAGGGTATTCGCTCTAAGGATACTAAAATCCTTGGCTGTAGAGAGGGTATTCGCTCTAAGGATACTAAAATCCTTGGCTGTAGAGAGGGTATTCGCTCTAAGGATACTAAAATCCTTGGCTGTAGAGAGGGTATTCGCTCTAAGGATACTAAAATCCTTGGCTGTAATATTTGCTGTAAGAATACGAAAAACCTTTGGCTGTAGAGTGCATTTCCTGTAAGGATGCCAAAAATCTTGTAGAGTGTGCAACATGCAGGAAATGAAAGCTCAAAATTCAAACAGGAATACAATGTACGTAGTATCTGCCGAGGAACCTAACCACAGAGAAGTCAAAAAACTTCGGTCCTTTTTCCGACCTCTTGCATTAACTCGATCTCACTCGCTTTGCAGAGAGCCAGCTGTACAACCTGACGGGAATCATCCTGGTCCTTGGGATATCCACAATCATCATGGTGGTA
>NW_028234427.1:13508096-13510596 GCF_977035675.1 Penaeus japonicus | reverse complement strand
TTTGGAGTTTATTTTCTTTTTGGTTAATGGTTAAGTAATTATCCTGAATAAGGTCCGTGTATAGATTGAGTAAAATTAACACATAAGAAAGCAGAAAACAGCAGTTCGGTTTACGAAATGATTTGTGCTTATAAAAGCCTGTAGATCTTGACCTAAAGCCGTGGAAGACAGCCACCTGTCTGCCACGCCCTCGCACCAGCTGACACAATTCAGAGTAGGACTGCTTTGGCACCGTGGCTTCTGTGCTTCCCGCTGCAGCTAAGGCCAATAAACCTCCATGTATATTCTAGCAAAGAGCGGAGGCCACGACCATTGCTTGATGCTGTCCCCCTATTTTATTGAACTTCAGATTGTTAATAGATTACAGTCAATGTAAGAGAGGAAAAGATTATGTCGCTGTAAAATGTATCTTTGTAACATTTACCACAATTAGGTTCAGAGTTTCATAAAATGCATTTAGGTAAGTTTTACTTGAAGGTGCTCATCTCTAATACTAATAATATTGATACTGATGGGCTGCTTATGAAGTGCACTACCCATACCCGAGACCAGCCTACAAAATCTCCAGCTTATGTTCAAGCAGGATAAAGACAAGTCAGAAATGAAGTTTTTATTAATGTAATGCAGACTTACCACTGGGAAAGGAAATGTCAGAGGTAGATGCCACAGCTGGACACCACCCACTGCTTTATTTATTGACTGTCATGGCACTATCAGGGAAGATTACCTATGCGCTGGAAATTAGACCTATCAAGTACCTTATGGTCTTTGTCTTTGAGTTGCATTGTTTTTGCATTTCCATGTGCATTTTATGAAATATTACTGAAACGATTGCCATATCCTTTGTTTTGGGGGACGATTGACTAAGACAAGTGTACAAAAAAAGAGTTAACCCTTTCCCAACGGGGCATGGCGATAAGTGAAAACCCCTACGCTGGGCTATTGCAATATTGCATTGGAAACGTCACACTGGCATGACACCCCGGCATCGGGAATTTAGCTGTGTCACATGGATGTGACGCACTGTCGTCATAGGGTTAATATTATGGTATCGTCATTGTCAATTGCACCTTATGCTGGTCATAATGATACGATAATCATGTCCTTGACAAAGGACTAGTGATGACACCTTTCTCTGATGAGATGATGGTGATGGCTACAAAGATTAAATTAGTAACGTCCAAACCAAAATTTTGTCCCAACCTTATTGAAATCAGTTTTCTGCATAATCAAATTTCTTCACAATTTTCTGGTTGCATTCCAAGCGCATCAAAAAATATAAAGTCTGGCTGACATTCAGTGTAATTGTAAAGAGAATCATCAAGATATGCTACTGTTTTTTATTTGACTTTTTCTTCTACTTCTTCAACTTTTAATTCAAAGTTACTTAACAGGTTGAAGGTGGTGATTTCCCGCATCTCTTAGTGTACGGACCATCAGGAGCGGGGAAGAAAACTCGAATTATGTGCCTTTTACGTGAGCTGTATGGCCCTGGCGTGGAAAAACTTAGGATCGAACATCAGAATTTTCAGGTGGGTGAATTTACCACAGTACTACTTATATTTTCATATATTACTGTGCGATATGCATATGTGATCGCTCAGTAAGTGTTGAGGACGATATTTACATGTCCATTTTATTGTTCTATGTTAAAATCATAATTCTTTATTGGTATATCACTTTAATTGGTAATGACAATCATTTCAGTAATCGAAGATTCTTATTCTATACTCCTCTGATATGGATAGATTGTAGTAATCTTACTGACAGATGAATGGAAGGCAAAACTCATTTGATTTTTCTACACTTCAACAGACACCCTCCAAGAAGAAGCTAGAGATTGTAACAATTGCCAGTAATTACCACATAGAAGTAAATCCCAGTGATGTTGGCATTTATGACAGGGTTGTTATCCAAGAACTCATCAAAACCGTGGCATCCTCACAGCAGCTAGATACAAGTGGTCAGAAGGAATTTAAAGGTGAGCTGAAGGATGGTTCCTTGTTTGGGTCTTTAGACTTCAGTAGTACTCTTCCATATAACAACTTTTTTGTCTTCAAGTAAGTTTTCACATTCTGCTTGGTTAATTTGAATAAGAAACTACCATGGCTTTGCAACTCTTTTTGTAGTATCTTCTGTCTCCATACCAAATGTTAGTCAGATGATGCAATTGCCCATTCTCACACTAGGATATAAACTGCAACAATTGCTCAGATTCAGAAGGAAAAGTTCCCTATTTGGTTTCTGTGAAGCTCAGTTTTTCTAGTGCTAATGAGACTTTCTGGTTCATTATTCCTTTTCAGTAATTATGTAGACTGCTTGAGGGAACAAAAGTTATGGATCTGATATGAACGAAGCAAAGAATAAAGACAAGAACTTTCAACAGTAGACTAATCATGAAATCATTTTCCAAAATAAATAGTTCTAATCATAATCTTTAGAAGTTATGTATGAATTGTATACATTTTCCATTATACTCTTTAATTTACTTTTTTTTTAA
>NW_028234427.1:13500596-13503096 GCF_977035675.1 Penaeus japonicus | reverse complement strand
TTTACAGTAGATTGTGCTGCAGTTTATAGGGATCCATCACTCAACTTTGTGGCAAACATGGAATACCAGATAAACAAAGCAAAAATAATTTCATGTGCCACTAGCACCTTTATAGAACAACAGAACAGCTTAGTAAGGACTTCATTCCCCACCATACCAATATGTACACAATGCCACTTCCATGAGGGACTAGGCACAATTTGGGAATTTACCGACCTAGACATAAGCTAGCAAAACTTTTTAAACATTTCAGTTAAGTGCATTTTGGCAATTACTTTTACCAATTTATTACATGCCTGTACTTTTCTGATCTTCATCAACAACACTTGTTCCAACACTCTCACTTGTACAGTAACTGCCTTAGTTCCAACGCTCTAACCAGCACTCACCACAAAAATGCATCCAAAAATCCTAACTGCATTCTCAAAATTTATTCCAACAAATTGCTTTCTCGCTTATACATATGAATCTGCAATTAGGTAAAAATGGCTACAATAATTCTGTACTAATGTACAATGAATTACAAATATGCTTTATGAGAATAAGAAAATATGAAAGCCATACCAAGCACCCAATAGCAGCATATTGTGGGATCCATGTCAAAGTGAATTCCCACAGCAATTTCTTTGTTATACTTCTATTTCTTCTTTAATTGCTTCTAGTTTAAAATCCTAATTACAAACACTACTCAAAGTTATTCACAATTTATGAAACAGCTAACTATGCAATCAGTTCTTTGTCAATTACCTGAAATGGTGTAAAGCACTTTATAAGTGTCATAAGCAGAGGTTATCCAAGTCTAACAACACGCTGCTATTGGTTGCTAAATGTGCCCTGCACTGCTTCCAAAACCGTAATGAGGAAAGGCAAAGTTCTATTCTGACCAGAGACCCATTCGACAATGTCATGATTGAAACAAAGATCATGAGAGCTCAAACAAAAGTAACCATTAGTTTAATTTACCACTGCAACAGAAGTAAAATTCTATGTGGGATATTTTTGGCACCCAAAATATTTGTTGATGGAAGAGACATTGATGCACCCCAAGTCTTGAATTATGTTTAATCTTTCCATATAAGTTGCAGTTCACAATGTTAAACTCGTAAGTACAAAATATCAGAAAATCTTATTTGTGGAACTCAATACTATATAAAATGGAGCACCTCGAAAGTTAAAATAGAACAAGGCCAGAGATACCCTACTTGAGCAAATGCTGAAGCCTCCCAGGAAGTTTTATACTTGCTAACACTGAAAGGCCTTGAATAGCTACATCTAAACCTAACTTTACAAGTTCACATGTTTGAAGAGAAACCTCACTTGGTTAAGTTGGGGCAAATCAGAAATTCCGTAAGTTGCCAGCCCAAGTAGTATGATAGCAACCCGTTTCTAGATTTCACCACGTAGCATTGATAAAATTACTCTAAATCTTAACTTTCAGCATTCTAACCAGGCTTGAGAGTATTGGCTTCTACTTACAGTTCTATAATGCACTGATTACAGAACACCCTATATCTTTTTTAAAGTAACATAAGATAGCATTGCCTGCTTCATATCAGTGTAAGCCTCTACAACATAACAGTTAAGTGTATGCTGAATATGTGCCATGATGTGAACATAGCACCTCCATTTATTCATATTATAAATTTCTTCATACCTGCTTCGGGTTGATGTTTCACTGTGGCAAGCTTATGAAAATTTTAAATATGAAATGGTAAACATTTAGGAATAATTACAATAGAAATAATGGGTCTTTAAACAAAAATTCAATTTCAAAAATTTCTCCAAACATCTTTACATCACTATTTCCATGGCAAGTAACATTTGTTTGGTATGGTTTTTCAAGGACATCCATTTATAGATGGAAAAAAAAAAACACTGCTTGCTGGGGATCACACAGAGAGCTAGATCATTTCATACCAACTTGGGGAATGAAAGTGAGGCAATGACAGAAGAAAGTATTTGAGCCCATTTTTGCATCATGCATCCTCTGACCAGGTACTTAAGACTCACAATTACACACCAATCACATTTTAGAGTCACTTGGGACAGAAGAGCAGCACCGAGAAAGTGCACTGATCACATCTGCCCTGTATTCACAATCACACCATATTTACAAATATTTCTTCTGTAGTCATATGCACACTTGATTTTCTATTCCAAGGCTACCCTAAATTACTGCTCCTAAGAGTAAATCAAAAGTTAACCTCTTTGTATACTCCACTTGTTCCCAGTCCTTGCCTGTAGTATTTGGGCAGTACCTACCTAAACTGAACAACTTATTGGGAACACTTAAGCACTAAGCCTTTTCCACCTCTTGACTGGCCTTCGGGAAATGTACCCTACTACTTGCTATAATCTAATTGGTACAAATCTGATTAGCCTAATATACTGAGAATTCATTTATGAACTAGACAGGGTGTGTAAATCAAACCTATCAATTCAATAGACATGGAAAAAGATAGATAACTTTTACTTGTCAAAGGTGTCCCTATGCTTGCTC
>NW_028234427.1:13485596-13488096 GCF_977035675.1 Penaeus japonicus | reverse complement strand
TTTTATAAAATTTTTTAAATTTACAAATTTTTTATTATTATAAATAAAACAAAACAAATATGATATAAAAAAACTTAATTATAATTTTTGTGTGGTGGTGAGGGTGGGGGTGTGGTTTTGGTTGTTGTGGTGTGTTTTGTTGGTTGTGTGTGGTGGTTGGGGGTTTGTTATGGGTGGAAAGGGAGGTGTGTGTTGTGTAAATTTAAAATTTTTTCAATTTTTTGTTTTTTGTTTAAATGTTTATTAATTAAGGGGTTTGGGGTTTTTTTAGTTAAGTATTTGTTTGATTTGGATATGAATTTGTTTGTTAAAAGTTTTTAATATAACAAAATTAAAAAAAATATTAAAATTTACATGTAAATAAAATACCATTCAATCACACAAGGATTTACCCATTCCCCCATTGAGAAATTTTTTCCCCTTTTCATTTTTAAATAAAGAAAGGGGTTTTAGCAGGGAAAAACGCGACAAATGGCACTACGATACTTTAAAACACCTTTTTCAAGAAACTGATCACCAAACCCCTTTAGTCAATATATGACTGGGCTTCACAACTTTGCGGGACAAAATTATGTAATATAGAAAGGGTTTTAAAAAAAATAGATAGTTCCAATTATTAAAAAAAAAAAGGTTTCCCCTTTGTTAGGTTATCTCTAAAGGGAAACATTTTCTAATTTTCAATATTTTTGCCTTCCATAATCCCGTCAAAACCCCCTTTCCCTTTATTTTCTTAACATATCCATGGTAGGCTTTTATTTTCTATCTTCCTCCTAGATACGTACCACATGGGGAAACCCCCTTTTTATGCGCTCAGGATTGTCTGGCTTCCATTGAAGAATTTTTTCCCTTTCTAGACCCATGCGATGGCGCCTTTCCCCTTTCCCCCAAACTGAACTGGGAGATCTATCACCCTCGCGTCGAAATTTTCTTCTGTGGCTGCCCCATTGTCTACAGGTGTACTAACCCCCACAGGCCCCCCACCACTGCTGCCTCCATCACCCACTGGGCTTTCACCTCCAGTAGGACTTCCTGAAATATAAAAAAATTTCCTTTCATTTTCAATCAAAAAAAAAAAAAAAAAAAACCCCTATTCAAAAAATGAATCATAACACTCTAGATATGACGACCCTTTATCCAACTGGGGAGCAGTAAGCTGATTCCTTTTAATGCGCTAGAACCCTGTCAGGTGGGGGAAATAAAGGCCTGGGAGGCTTATTTATCTGGGAAAATTTTTTTCACCAGCTACTTCTCAATTCTATCCTGTCCTTTACAGAAACCCAAAACCCCAGCGGCCTCCTTCACTGCAATTCCTGGGGCCCCCTTTTTGGGGTCCTTCAAGCAAGGGTTTTGCAAAAAGAAATGATAAAAAACAGGCCCTGTCACCGGGTAACTTTACAAACCTTCAGCATCGGCATGATGTTGCGGGCTGGTTGAGGAGACGTTTTCCAGTTGGAAATTTTTTGGAGATTTAAACGTGTCTTCTTTGGCTCTAGCTGAAAAATGTATTCAGCTGTCTGTTGCAGGATGGCAGCCTTTTTGGGCAAGAAAGTGTCATTATAAAATTAACTTTTTTGACATGAAAACATAAAAACTAAAACAGAAAAATTTTTTAAACCCAAATTTTGTTTTAAACTTCTAAATCAACATAAAAAAGGTTGCTTCTTAGAGGGAAAAAAAATAAAACATTTCATTGGAAAATGGTAAAAACGAAAATTCCATCCCCAATAAAATGGTTTAACAAATATCCGAAAAGTTTAATGATTAATCACAAAAATTTTACCTGTATTAGCCAATAAATTTTAACGACAAAAATTTCTGAAGCATTCTGGCATGGGAAAAAAAAAAAAAAAACATAGAAGATAGCAAATTTTTATCACAGACCCCTTTCACTATTTATTACTACTTTCAGTGTAAGGCCATAGAAAGCCTGATTTTCAAAAGACCTTTGACCTTTGACCTATGTCGACCACCCCTTAAAGGTAATGTGTGGGGATGAGAAAATAGAAGAAGGGAAAATTTGAGGAAGAGAGAAAAGGGGGAGAGAGAGAGAGAGGAGAGGGGAAGAAGAGGAGAGAGGGGAGAAGGAGAGAGAGAGGGAGAGAGGGGAAAAGGAGGGAGAGAGAGAGAGTAATTGGGGGTACGCGAGTGGGTTTTTGTTTGTGTGTGTTTTGTTTTGTGTGTAAATGTATATTATATATTTATATTTTTATATTTTTTTTATATATATTATATTTAATTTTAAAATATTTTATTAAAAATATAATAAATTTTTTTTAATTTATATATATATAAATTTTAATATATTTAATATTTTATATTTATTTTTTTATATATATAAATTTAAATAAATTTTTATATAATAATATATTATTAATATTATTAAATTTTTATAATATTTATAAATTTTAAAATTTTATAAATTTTTTTTTATTTTTATATTTAAATTTTAAAATTTAAAATATAAAATATATTTTAAAATATTAATTTTATATTTAAAAAT
>NW_028234427.1:13470596-13478096 GCF_977035675.1 Penaeus japonicus | reverse complement strand
CTAACAAGGTACAATGCAGGAGTGGCGCGGGGTCCCGAAATGCGCGCCACATGGTCGCCGCTAGCCTCGCACGGGTCCCATGCCCGCCACGTGGGGCCCGTTTTGTGAGCGTTTCGTTACCAGGGAGGAATATTCGTGATAGTAGTTTTTTGGATGCGGAAATAAGTGTCAAAGTACACCTTTGTACGTGGCATGAATAGACAATAATCTTATAGATTATCAGGACAATCTAAAAAAGATAACTCGGAAGATCTTTCCGGGCGACACCACGCGGCCGCCGGTTATACGTTGTGGGGCGGAGCGAGGCTACGGCCGGTCGATCGTTGTCATGGAAACAGAATCAGCTGGCCCGATATAAACACCTTCGTATAAAAAGGACAGCGTAATTTTTCGTTTGATGCGGAATTAACGTTTCTTATGCAAGCAGGTATACCTAAACCGCGAATGGAATATAGTATGATGTTACATATTCACTTAGACAGGTTCTATCGTAAGGACAGTTAATCCGGGTACCAATAATCGTCGGCCCGCCACCAACACTGCGGCTCCTACTCTCGTCAGCTGATGTTTCCGCCACGCTCTCACCATTCATGACATACACACACGTACACATCCTCGCACACATAACACTAATTGATGTCAACCAAGATCGCCGACTTCCTTCATAACTAAACCGTTACCTTAAGATAATGCCAATATTTTCTTTTTATTTATAAATCTACATAGGTGACGTGCTCTAGCTGTCGGTATATTATGTAAAAGAGTCAGGAATTAAATTGCTGAAATCTGCAAACTATTGGCAATGCATGTATCCGCAGTCACTAGGCCTATTAATGTGGCAATCACGCAACAAATATAATTCGAAAATGAGAGGCTTCTTCACACACACACACACACACACACACACACACACACACACACACACACACACACACACACACACACACACACACACACACACAACACACATATATATATATATATATATACCTATAAATATATATATATTTATATATATAATTATATATATATTTTAATATATATATATATTATATTTATATATATCTTATTAGGGCAGATAAAGCCACAGTACACAAAATATTTATTGGAAGATGAGATTGCAGTTTCGATATCCATTCTTATATACTTAAATACATATATTTGATATACAACACACACACAACACACACACACACACACACACACACACACACATATATATATATATATATATATTATATATATATATATTATAGTATAGATATATATAAATATTAGATTCAAATTTATATATATAATATATATAGATATATAGATAGATATAAATATATTAATATATATATTTATTTATATATATAATATATGTATAATCTATAAATAAAATAAATATATATTTATATTTAATTTATATATATATATTCATTCATATATATATATTTATTTATCTATATATATATATATATTATATCACATTATATATCTATTTATATATACATTTATATATTAATTGTGTATATTTATATATATATATTATAATTGTTTATGTATAATGTATATATATAAATGTATACATATATATATATAAACTGTATGTATATATAAAATGTATAAATTATATATTTATATATATTTATATATTTATATATATATATATATTATAAATGTGTATTACTTATATAAAATGTGTATATATATAAATGGTATATATATATAAATGTTATATATATATTTATATATATATATATATATATCTAGATATCTTTGTCTGTGTGTGGTGTGTGTGTGTGTGTGTGTGTGTGTGTGTGTGTGTGATGGTGTGTGTGGGTGTGAATGGGTGTTTGTGGGTGTGTGTGTGTGTGTGTGAATAAATGTTATATATAAGTATTATTTATATAAATGTTGTATATATATATATACATTTATATATGGAATGTACATATTATATATATTATATATATATAATTATATATTATTTATATAATGTTTGTATATTATACATATTATATGAATGTAACATATTTATATATATTATATATATATAATTGTTATATATATTACAAATATTTATCTATCTATCTATCTATCTATCTATCTATCTATCTATCTATCTATCTATCTATATATATATATATATATATATATACATTCATACATATAAACATAATATACTTATATAGATGGATATAAATATACATGTAATATATATACATACATATATACATATGATATATATACATATAATATATACATATATATACATATAATATATACATATACATACATATATATAGGTATATACATATATATGCTTATATATAAATATATATAATGTAAATACATATAAATATATATACATATTCATATATATATACAAACATACATACATACATACATACATACATACATACATACATACATGCATACATCCGTATACATGAACGTATACGTGAACGTGAACGTATGCCCGCCTACATGACCGTCAGCACATCCAAACATCCAAATATCCCGGAAGAACTACAGAATCCACGATATCACGAAGCGAATCTCAAGATATACAAGACGAACAAAAATAAATAAATAACAACAGAAATACGACGTCGTGACAAAGCTCTATCAAAGTGCCGCGAGCCGCGAGGGAGGCCCCGCCGTGACGCCGTGATGAAGGAGCGAGCGATCAACAGGTGCGGAGTGGCAGATAGTGTTGTGGTGGCGACGACCCTACGCTCGGTCTGTCATCTTCCCACACTTGAAACAAGACCTTGACGCCGATAAACAAACTTGCTCGCCCGTTTTAGATTTACTCCTCCCTCGATGTTCTGGCCTGCCTGCTGCCTGCCTGCCAGCCTGCCTGCTGCCTGCCTCTCTGCTGCCTGCCTGCCTGCCTGCCTGCCTGCCTGCCTGCCTGCCTGCCTGCCTGCCTGCTGTTCCTGCTGCCTGCTGCTGCTGCCTGCTTGCACTGCCTGCTGCATGCTGCCAAGCCTGCCTGCCTGCATGTGCCTGCCTGCCTGCCTGCATGCCTGCGTCCTCTCCTCCCTCCTACTTTCTTTCTTCTTCTCCACACAAGAACATTCCCTCTCTCGCGCGCGCGCGCACACGCACACCACACTCGCACGCAACCGAGACGCACGGTAAGCGCACGTCCAATTCCTTCAGTCATCCAGTACCCTCGAAACTACACCGAGCGGCAAATGCTGCCGACTTACACCTAAAAACAGACAATAACAAAGGACCTTAATCCGAGGTGAAAGCAAAGCCCGCGCGTGAGTGTGAGGAGTGAGTGAGTGAGGGAGTGAGTGAGTGAGTGAGTGAGTGAGTTGAGTGATGTTGAGTGAGCTGAGTGAGTGAAGTGAGTGAATGAACGAGCGCGTGTGTGAGAGGAACGAGTGAGGAGTGATCGAGCGAGCCAAGCATCGCTCCCAGACAGCAACGTGGGACGTAGGCCCAGACATCGTACTTTATTGACTTGAAAGCGCTGCTGCTGTAGCGGTGAGGTAGTGGGTGGAGAAGGGGAGTATGGGGGGTGGGAGGGGAGTAGGGGTGGGAGGGGAGTAGGAGGAGTTATGGGGTGAGAGGGGGAGGGGGGTAGTGAGGGGTAGTAGGAGGGTAGGGGAGTGGGGGGAGAGAGGGGGTTAGGAGGAGGGAGGGGGAGAGAGGGGAGTGAAGGGCAGACGGTATCTTGGGGTGTTGGCTTGGCGGGGGGAGGGGGAAGGGTAGAGGCGGGGAGAGGAGGGGGCGGGGAGAGGAGGGAAGAGGAGACAAGGGAAGGGGAGGGAAGGGGAGGGAGAGGGAGGGAGGGAAGAGAGGGAGGGAGGGAGGGAGGGAGGGAGGGAGGGAGGGAGGGAGGGAAAGGTAGAGGGAGGGAGGGAGGGAGACGTAGATGGAGGGAGGGGACGGGAGGGCGGGGGGCGGGCGGGCGGGCGGGAGGGAGGGGGGTGGGAGGGAGGGAGGGAGGGAGGGAAGGGAGGGATGAGAGATGAGTAGAGAGAGAGAGATGAGACGAACGAGAGAGAGAGAGAGAGAGAGAGAGAGAGAGGAGAAAGAGAGAGAGAGAGAGAGAAGATGAGAGAGAAGAGACAAGGAGAGAGAGAGAGTGAGAGAGAGAGGAGAGAGAGAGAGAGAGAGAGAGGAGTGAAGGAGAGAGAGAGAGAAAGAGAGTGAGAGGAGAAAGAGCGGAGAAAGAGCGAGAGAGAGAGAGGAGAGAGAGAGGAGATGAGATGGAGAGAGAGAGAGAGAGAGAGAGGAGAAGAGGAGAGAGAGAGAGAGAGAGAGAGAGAGAGAGCGCGAAACAGAGAGGGATAGAGGAGGGATAGTAGGCTGAGGTCTCCAGGGGGGGAAGGGGGAAGTAGAGGGGGTAGGGAGCTCGAGGGGCGGGTGGCTTGAAGGGGGGAGGCGCGGTGGGGGAGGATCTCCGTCACAGAGTGAGGTCGCGCCTCTCCCGTCTGCGCTGCTTCACACACACACGGTTGTCTATCATAAAACACACAAACCACGGCAACTGTCGATGATGCCGGCAAAAAATAAGTGTAAAAACTATAGACAAATTAATCATTAACAGAAAAAAAACTAAGTAATGCTTTGTCGGTTTTTCTTACATTCGGTTGTTGTTTATCTCGTTCCTAACATACAAGGAAAATGTATGTGTGGGTATGCAAGTATATACGCAACTTGAGCTGTACGTATTGGATGGTGTGAATAAAAAGTACATAAATTATTACATAAATGTGTGTGTGTGATGTGTGTGTGTGTAATGTGTGATGTGTGTGTGGTGTGGTGTGTGATGTGTAGTGAGTGTGAGTGTGAGTGTGAGTGAGTGTGAGTGTGAGAGTGAGTGTGTGTGTGTGTGTGTGAGAGATTGTGTGTGTGTGATTGTGTATGTGTTTGTGTGTGTGTGATTGTGTATGTGTTTGTGTGTGTGTGTGTGTAGGGGTGTGTGTGTGTGTGGGGGTGTGTGTGTGTGTGTGGGTGTGTGTGTGAGTGTGAGTGTGAGTGTGAGTGTGAGTGTGAGTGTGAGTGTGAGTGTGAGCGTGTGTGTGTGTGTGGGGGGGGGGGCGTGCGTGTGTGTACGCACACCCATATATACAAATGTAAAATAAAATAAAAATAATAAAAATCAATAATGGAAGAGTAAACAATAACATTATTAAGACAACTGAAGACCCGACACAATGTAAAACGCCTTGCTCTCTATACGCAAGAACGCGCGGGAAAAAATTCCATATTCCATCGTACTCCCCGCTGTTCCCGTCAACTGTAATACAAACTTTCCTATGTATCAAACTTGCATTACCACCATTGTCCTTTTGCTAATCTAACAATAACCAGAAATCTCCTCCGTTCTTACTCTCATTACGGACTGGCCCTAATGATGGTGCGTAACCTGTGCCATTTTACTTCCTTAGGAAAAACCGTCGCCGGCATCTACAAGTCAACAACCTGGAACGCCTCGATGTCAATGTCAGGATCAACCATCTCTCAATTTCTGGAAGATAAAAAAAAAAAAAACAAATTCAAATCCATTTCAATGAGCGCGGGGTAACGAAAAAAAAAAATAATCCGTGACGTGAAGTAGAGGGTAAGGTCTTTGGAGTGTGAAGGATCCCCCCCCCCCTCCCCAAGCCATTAAATATATCAGAAACCAGTGGGGGAAGAAGTCGCTTGTAAAAATACTACTACTTCATCATTACAGAATTATGGATTTTGCGCATCTGTCAAGTACAAATTCGAAGGTGTGGCATTTAAAACTTAAAAGTCAATTCCTGTCCTGTTCATTTGGTGTAACAAAACTAGGGAATAATTGGTAATGTTCTTACTTTCAAATTTGAAAATAAATGTTTTAAATTCAATTACTGGAGTCGTTTAAAATTGTAAAAGTTAATATCATGTCTATTAGTCTGTGAATGTCATATCTATGAATTTTTAAAAAGTGATAACCTACTTGAATCAAATTGTCCTCTATGACCGCGTTCGCCAGAGAAGCGTTCGTAAAAACATTACAAGTAACAAATTAAGAGGAAATCGATTTCTTTAATATCCATCGCCCTAGTCGTAATTCAGAGCGATCGGAAAGTCATTAGAGACCCCATTTCTTTAGATGTCTTCATAGGCATAACATACTCAGCAGGGTGCCTGGGTCCAAAACTCTTCGGGGTACATGATACTTAGCAACAAGCTTATTCTCTAAACCTATCTCATAGACTTTTAGAGTTACCTTCCCTAATATCGGCATCTTATGAATTGAGCGATGATATCGTATAGATGCAATGAATACGTGTGCCTTCTATGATTAACGCTCTACGCTAAGACGGTTTAAAATATACTAAGAAACAAGACTGGCTCACCCCCGTATTTTTAAATTTCGGCGCCATTTTCTTAACGCTGAAGCGTCAAGTCTGTAGTCAGCTGAGAGTGGTCACGTGGAGCCATTCTGTCGGAAAACGACCAGCTGTGACTTACTCCGTCTTTCCCCATACGCATTATTTAACTTCCATAATCGCTTCAAGTTAAATAACTTTCAAATTTATGACATTTCGAGTTAGGTGAATAATATTGTGAAGCAGACAATGCAGTTCTAACAAGGTACAATGCAGGAGCGGCGCGGGGTCCCGAAATGCGCGCCACATGGTCGCCGCTAGCCTCGCACGGGTCCCATGCCCGCCACGTGGGGCCCGTTTTGTGAGCGTTTCGTTACCAGGGAGGAATATTCGTGATGGTAGTTTTTTGGATGCGGAAATAAGTGTCAAAGTACACCTTTGTACGTAGCACGAATAGACAATAATCTTATAGATTATCAGGACAATCTAAAAAAGATAACTCGGAAGATCTTTCCGGGCGACACCACGCGGCCGCCGGTTATACGTTGTGGGGCGGAGCGAGGCTACGGCCGGTCGATCGTTGTCATGGAAACAGAATCAGCTGGCCCGATATAAACACCTTCGTATAAAAAGGACAGCGTAATTTTTCGTTTGATGCGGAATTAACGTTTCTTATGCAAGCAGGTATACCTAAACCGCGAATGGAATATAGTATGATGTTACATATTCACTTAGACAGGTTCTATCGTAAGGACAGTTAATCCGGGTACCAATAATCGTCGGCCCGCCACCAACACTGCGGCTCCTACTCTCGTCAGCTGATGTTTCCCGCCACGCTCTCACCATTCATGACATACACACACGTACACATCCTCGCACACATAACACTAGTTGATGTCAACCCAAGATCGCCGACTTCCTTCATAACTAAACCGTTACCTTAAGATAATGCCAATATTTTCTTTTTATTTATAAATCTACATAGGTGACGTGCTCTAGCTGTCGGTATATTATGTAAAAGAGTCAGGAATTAAATTGCTGAAATCTGCAAACTATTGGCAAATGCATGTATCCGCAGTCACTAGGCCTATTAATGTGGCAATCACGCAACAAATATAATTCGAAAATGAGAAGCTTCTTCATAAACACACACACACACACACACACACACACACACACACACACACAC
>NW_028234427.1:13445596-13450596 GCF_977035675.1 Penaeus japonicus | reverse complement strand
CATCCGGACGAGTTGAAAAAGGTAAACAGTGCGGCGAGGAAACGTGTTCATCACTCCAACCTCGATTCTGGGAATCTCACGGGAAATCAGGCTTTTTAGATAAATTCTGAAGTCCTTTTCCTGAAATAAAGGAGGTGAAGAAGATCGTTGGGAGTGTCTCTGTTAAATGACTGGTGTTGGTGTTTGATATGGACTTTTTTCTTGGTGAGTTGAAGAAAGATTGATAAGCTTAGACAAACAGATAAAAATCATATGATTTCTGAGTGGATGTGAAATGCATACTTATCAAACGTAGTATGATATATGTAAATAGACAAAGGCATACCACCGTCTGTGTTGTGCACAGTGAAAGCATATGATATGCAATTACACTAATGCTACTGGAAGTGCATTTTAAAAGTTGCATATTGCACACCTTAGAATAACAGATAGATACACCACATGTAATCACGTCAACAAATACCACAGTACTGATACCTGTGGAATTATTTTCATGTCTGGAAACCTGCCTACACCCAACAGCCTGGAACATGATAGTAGGGGAGGGCATGAAGTATGATAAGGAAATTATATGTTAAAATGTAAAAGAATATTAGTCAGTATGCGCTGTAATGTATGAGCAATAAAGAGCATGTAAGCTATGATATGATATAATGTAGGGGGCTGCAGTGATATTCTGCAGTGCTTCTAAAGATTTTTGTATATTCATAATGTAAATATTTTCTTCACCCAACTTTGAATTAGATCTAGCTTGGTAGAGGGTTTCACTCCCCTCCAGGACTCCACATGTTAAGCTTACTTATCAGTGCCAATGAGGATTCAATAATTTCTCATTTCATATAGAAAGAGTAAAGTATATATTACCAATATTTAAACTGTGAACCCTTCTGCAATGGGCATTTTCTGCAGTGTAGAATCACTTTTGCATTGCAATTTTTTGTTCAAAATACAAGCTTGTTATTCTTTTGGTTGTGTAACTAATGCTTCATATTAAATACTAATTAGTATCACTTTGCCAGTATATCATATGCAGACTCATATATCATAACATAAGTCTAGAAAATAATAGAAAATGCAACAACTTTAAATGCCTAGACCAGACCAAACACCTTAAGATGTGGCCTGTTTTGAAACGGTTAATAACAGACTACTACTTTGCAGGTTATTGAGGTCAACAACTGCTTTAGAATGTTACCCCTCATTCAGTCACACTCAAAGGCCATTTCTGACTGCCAGTATTTGTGGCTTGATGAACAAGGTATATTATCAGACTTGCTATAGAAAGAGAAAATGTTCACATTTCATTTTTAGTTTTTACACATAAAACCTTGTGAGTGGTGCAAGTTGAACTCTTTACATTTTGCATACCAAATATAATTTCAATAAAAAAAACAAAATTTTACCTCAGAGTAATAATAATGTATACATATAAAATGACTTAGCATTAAAGTGAGACACAGGACAAGAAACAAACAACTCTTGCCAAAAAACAGTTCTTTATGTATATGCATTTAAATTTCCTCTGAAAAATGAAGAAATTTTGTGCACATCACTACAGAGTTTTTTGCATTTGTGTTCTTCATCTTGCAAGTATGCATCAGATATATTTGATGTGTAATACAAAGTTCCCAACATGACAAATGTATAGTGTACATTTTTAGCAATCCATTGGTACCAGTATCATTAGTTTTAGCCATGCATATCTTTGTTAATCACGTAGTTATTCACCAGTGATTCTGTAAGACTCACCTCCAATCAAATTCAAGATCATTGTAATTAGGTGGCAAATAGGTCATCATGGTAGAAACATGTTACCGAACATATTCTAAAGAGGGCACAGCACCCGTCCACCCAAGCAAGAGACGGGAAAGGAACGATTGCTGTGCCCACAATAGGTTATGTTTAGAAACATAAGTCAAAGAGGTTTTGATCATGGGTGTACATGAGAGCATCATCATCACAGCATTAATTAATTAGTACTCGTATTAGACAAAATGAGTCAAAATTTTTGACACTGATTTACTGCTCAGAATGTAAATTATGTTAATGACATGGGCTTTGCTAAATATTTGGCCATTAACCCATTGCCTAATGACTTAACTGGCAGTCAGGATGGGTGGTCTACAACACTGGTGGCACTGGCTGAAGCTTAGAGGGAAGGGGAAAATGTTTTCTCTGCCCTCCAGGCAGCATAAACTAGCTTAAAGAATATTTTCCCATAAATCCATCACAAAAGTCAGGTTTAGGCTGACTTTGGAACTGTGAAGCTTGCACCGTTGCAGCCATAATACTTCATGACTGTGTGTGTGTGGTTCAACTGTTAGTAGATCTTGATGTCGTGTCATGTACGCACTGACACCCGTACTTAATGTGTTAACCCATTGATGTTATAAGCACTGTCCACTGTGGCATTGTTTTATTAATCTTGTTTACACTAAGCACCCATGGAACCATCTACACATAAGAAAAAGATAATCAAAACAAAAACATTGTGGACATAAGACATCTCCAACGTCAGTGGGTTCATTATTAATTTTTGCAGACTGGTATTTTTCTTCATCCATTTTGTCACCTGACAGGATTGACTTGTTGACTAGAGATGGAAGGTTTTTCTCTTTGTATTTCATTGAGGAAACCATGAGAATATTTTGCTTAAATTTGCAAGAACTATATATATATTTCTTGCATCAGTTTAAAGTTACATCATCATTGCTTATGCTCTTTGTAATACTATATATAACTCATGAATAAACCACTTCTACTCTTTACAGGGCTAACGAAAAAGTAACAAAATGAAGATCAGACGTCAGAAGAAAGCCCAAAAAATTTTGGGATTTTATCAACATAACTTTGACATTCGCCCACCTTATACAGTGCTGCTAGATGGGACCTTCTGTTATGCAGCAATTGAGGTGGGCGATTAGGCTGTTCATTGTTTGGCATTACTTGTGAAGTTTTTGCAGTTAAAGTTATCATGTCAGTGCGATTTATATCCTTTTCAAGTCATCCAGTCATGAGATGTGATTTTCCCAAAGCCGCAAAACTTGATAAAAGATTTCTCTTCTTTTACACAGGGGAAGGTGAAAATCGCAGAAGACATCCCAAAGTACCTAGGGTCACTGGACACCAAGTTGATCACAACTCAGTGCATAATTTTAGAAGTCGAACAACTAAGGAAATTAAGTGAGTAGATGGTTGGTGGTTACCTCACGGTTAACAGTATATTCTTTTGCCTGCTGTAGAAACTCTTTGCATGTTTAGAGAAACTGCACTATTCAAAGCCAGTTAGAGTTGCAATTATTCTTCACACATATTCATAATTAATTACTTGATGGTTTGTGTTGAACTACTTTCCTAATTAAATTTCCCACAAACAGCTCCTTTCACATGTGGCTTTCTCTCCTTTCCATAGACTTTCTACTTTTCTGAAATATAGGGTACTGTTTTCAAGAGTAAATGTGGAATATTATTTTGCATGATTTACCATAACAAAATATCCAGATTTTGAGGTAGTCCTCACCTTGTTAATCCAACAAATATGTAGGCACACAGACAAGGAGATAGATAGAGTTAGACATAAATAAATAGATTTATAAATGTGTGTGCTTTTAAAATATTATCATATATTTATTTATTGACTCCCTCCTCTCTCACACACACACATACATAAGACCATCTCATCTATAAATTAGTAAATTTTAAGAAAAAATGTGGGTTCAACCAGAAATCATCAATTTATTAGTAACTCCTACCCCTCCATGTACATTCACATTCACATGCACATTCATGAAAACATGTCCCGTTTCTTTCCCTCATATTAACTTAATAATTTAAAATTATTTGTGATGACGTTCAGGTTAAAAA
Source organism: Penaeus japonicus (assembly GCF_977035675.1). Taxonomy (NCBI): domain Eukaryota; kingdom Metazoa; phylum Arthropoda; class Malacostraca; order Decapoda; family Penaeidae; genus Penaeus; species Penaeus japonicus. Next base: position 13,446,732 of record NW_028234427.1, on the reverse strand, counting down.
AGGTTTTGTAGTCACACCCCACAACCCTATTATTTAAAAGTGTTATTGCTTTTCAATCAGCTGATTTTAAGAATCATTTTCAGAAAGAGACTTGCATGGGCCATACATGATCGTAAAGCAATTTCCGGTTCATGTTTGTGGCCATGAAGGAAAACCGGTGCCGGCTTCTTCATGCATCAAATCTTTGCTCAAGAAGGAAAATCCGAAGAAGTAAGATGAGATGAGATATCATAATTTAAATGTAAAAAAAAAAAAGAAATAAAAATAGATTTTTTTTTTTATCTATCTATTTAAGTAAAAAGTATTCTCATTCATAATTTTTATTTTACAGATATATTATTGCTTCCCAAGACAATGAATTACGAACTCACATCCACGAATGTGTGACAGGCACTCCGGTGCTTTACCTTCACCGTAGTGCTCCCACACTTGAGAAACCGTCTGAAAAGTCTCAGGCAGATCCTTTGAATGCAAACAAGTTAGTATGATTATTTGATGGATTGAGTCTTCTCTTCAGTTGACAAGATTTTACAATAAGATAAAATATTGTTTTCCTGAGATAGCTTTGTGTTTTAGCTACTTTTTTCCCCTCAAATGCTGACTATTATGAATACCAGATTATTACACACTATAGTAAACCTAGATGTTTTCCAAATTGAAACTTATTCTATTAAAAAAAAAAAAAAATGAAGGGTTCACCAAGATGATGTACGGGAGTAACATAGTTTCACAGGTTGTCATGAATTCTAGGATTTAATCATTATTATTATTGGTGATTTTCTATAGTTTACAATCACCATCTCTGTATTAAAAGTTGTAACAAGGAAGCTATTGTGTTGCCCCTAATGGCAAGGTCACAGCAGAGATTTTGCCAACAGCCTGTCATTAGTAACATCTGTATCTCCCAAGATATACTTTAAATCATTTCTGAGAATGCTGCTGTAATCTATATTGTATAAGAAACTATTATGACTGCTACCTAGGATGCAGTTGTATCTTGGTTAATCTTACAAAATGCCCTATTGCAGGACCATTACAACACACGAGGAGAAGACACTCCAGTCTCTCAAGCGGAAGTTGATAGGGGAAGAGGAGGTAGAACCAGAGAGGAGGAAGAAAAAGAAAAAAAATCCAAA
>NW_028234427.1:13426167-13432996 GCF_977035675.1 Penaeus japonicus | reverse complement strand
ATGTATGAGGGACTCTGTAGAATAGAAGTTAGAATAATGCTGAACTTTTTGATAGTAGTTATGCAAGAAGGGACAACACTTTAACCCATTCACGCCGGGGCGGAATTTCGCCTACTCCCGATAACGCCGGGAAGATTTCAAGCGCGCAACCGTTCGTGCCGGGGTGTTTTCCCGCTGCGCGCGGTCGCTCTGACGCTCGCAGAGCGTTTTTCACCCACCCTATCCTTATGGTTTGCGTGATTTCGTCTAAAGTGTAATCATGTGTAGAAAGTAGTGCTATGTTCAGAGGATGTATATCAGTCGAAAAAGATGTTATAGCACTGTTTTTTTAGTGTTATTCTATTGAACTTTTTCCATATTCTTTACTCCTATGTTGTAATACCAATGGGAAGTGGAAGCATTCTTCTAGTGAGGTAACAAACATAGTTTTTTTTTTCAATTTTTTTTTTCTTCCTAAAAGAAAAGAAAGAGAATATGAACAACCATACATGTGCATACAAGTGAATGCAAGTAACAGCAATGTTTTTCAAGTGTCATTTTCTTTTAGTGGGGCAACAAAAAGATGTTATATAATTTATTTTTTATTTTTTTTTTTTATTCCTCGGCCAATTACAATTGATTTTACGATAGTCTTTCGACTCAGATCATCATATTCAACAAATCAGAAACAGAAATCACCATGCCGTAATCAAGATTACGTATGTACCTGAGACGTCATTCATATTACGTTATATCCCATTTTCTACTATTTAGAAGGATAAACTAAAGTAGCTAAGACAAATCAAGTATGAAAATCGAATTGTACTAAGAATAATCTATCATTCTAATGCGGACGTTTCAGCACGTCGCTACTGGCCTCCCGGCGCGCGGGCCGAAAATGTAGCACGTGCCAGGACGTCACCCGGGTCCGGGGCTTTTTTCGACCACGTGTCAGCACGTCAACCGGCGCGAATGGGTTAAACAGGTTGTCCTTTAACCCAGTTGACAACAGTACCCTTATTTACAACAATTAATATCTATATTTTTTTATAATCACTTAGCAGAGAGGGGGAGGGCGCCATTGCAATTGAGTGATGGATTATGATAAGATAATAAATGACTGTGTTATTGAATTATGCCCAAAAATTCTGGAAAAATTTTTAAAAAAATATTATCAGGAAAAAAAAAATAAATCTTTACTTTCCATGGGCTTCTATTGTTCTTTTTCAAAACATTCTTTTTCTGGGGACCATATTTTTTGGTATTCAATAATTTTTGAACATTTGGTTTAATTATTCTGTTCTATTGAAAAACTTTCTGGGAACTCCTTATATGCGGGCATTTTTTTTCAGTTAGTGGTTTAATCCCAATGGATGACCAAATTGGGCATCCCATACATGGGCCATGGTTAAAAAAAAAAAAAAACAATATGGGTTTTGTTTTAGGGGGAAGGGAACCCAATAACAAAGCCATGGCAAAAAAAAGAGGAGGGCTTGATCTTATGGTCTCCACCCACATTGATTTGGATTTGATTTGGTAAGTTTATTTGTGAAATAAAAAAACAATTTACATTATTGGCCTTGGGGTTAGCACTAGGTCTCTCAAAAATTACTAAGAATGGCCAAACTGTATGGATAAAATCCATAATTTGATAACTCGCCTCTCCAAACCATTTACTTTCATCTCTTTATGTATTTTTTGTGCTATCCTCCGTTCATGCAAAAACAACCAAGTTATGGTTGATTTCTAAAGTACCTATTGCAGTGGGCTAAGGGCAGAAAAGTAAAAAAAGAAAAAAAAATAAAAGATTCAGCAATTCAAGCCTCACTTTTTTTCATTTTCCTGGAGTAATTTGAAAGGAACTTTTTAAGTGCAGGGGGACTAAAAAAAATTGATTGTTTGCTTTATAAAAAAGTAAAAAAAAGGAGTGGAGGGTCTCGATAGATTTTTGCTATTAAGCTATCATTTTCGTACTGTTTATTTTATGGGGGATTAGAAAAAACACCCAAATAAACCTCTCTTTGGATGTTTTCGGGTTTCAGCCTTAAACCCATTGCTAATTGGGGGGCTGGTTTTTGGCGACTCCAAGGGGTCATAAATGCCGGGGTAGTTAAATGGTGTAAACCCCTAATTTTTGCTCGGGCGATTTTGGGCCTCTCTGGTCTTCGATTTCTCTAAATGCTACTCACACCTGGTCACAACTGCCAGAAGGGGTAGAAAAGCCTTTGAACAAAATATACGTCCCCGTGGGGGCAGGTCCTGGCCCGCCATTTACTTGTCGTGATTCTTGTTCCGCATCAACTTTTTCATCCCCAACCTTTGGCAATTTTTTTTAAAAATTTGCATTTTACAACATTGTTATTTTTTCCACATGTTTGGTGGGACAAAAAAGGGACCTGTATGATGTCCTGTCAAGTTTATGTTTTCCTAGTGATTAAAATGCCTTTACAAGTTCAAGAGGACCAGGGATTACCAAAAGAAGTAAAGGCTTTGGCTTTGCAAAATAAAACAGTTTTAGGAAAAAACACAAAGAAGGTGCCCAAATACGTAAGGCAGGGGTGGATTTTTTTTTTTTTGTGTCGAGTCATCTGGTCTTTTTCAAAGTATTTGACTGTGAATTATGCAAGGTATTGGATTTTATGAAACTTGTTTTTGTGTTCTGAGATCTATCACAATTGAGACTTAAATGGTTAATAAGGAGAAAAAAACACACAAAGGTAGATACAAAACAAAAAAAAACAACACAAAAAAAAAAAAACATAAAAAAAAAAGAAGAAAAAAAAAAAAGGAAAAAAAAATTTCATGAAAATTTGGTGGTTTAATCTTCACAAAACTCACATTCTTTTTTCAGGACTTAATGGAAATTAAAGGGGAAGTGAACTTTAACCTTTAGGGCTCTTTTAGAGGGGGATGAAAAATATCAGGACCCAGCTTGGGAAAAAAAAAAAAATGGATTTAGGAGGGGCCCGGTGATGAGAACTATGTGCGCCATACCTTGTCAGATCGAGACTTCGATTTGTCCCCCTCAAACCCAGATGCACCAACAATACATGTATTAGTAGATGATGTACTAATTCATATACTGGAGTATTTACGACTGAATGAAATTGTTCAGTGTGAGAGAGGTGAGATGCTTTGCTGTTCCCAGTATATTGAATCTATACATAAAAGACTATGATAATTTTATGCCCTTGATGGAGTCAGTCCTTTGTAGTTGTGTTTATTGTTTGATATGCATAGCATGTTAAAGATTTATATTTACTTTCTTCTGGTGATATTTACATAGAATTGCCTCTTTTTGGACAGTTTGCCGACGTTGGCAGATGTTGATATATGGGATGTTCGCAAAAAAAAATGTCCTTGGGTAAGTTGTCAACCGCGGAAAAAAAAAACTAAAATTTTGTTTGGCCCTTAAACCACGCTTGTTGTGTCCCCAAGCGCCGATTCTGGTCTGGGAAAAATCCAGTGAAACGAAATTTCTAAGGAGTGAAGATGGTGGGGATAGGCAATAACACAAGGAAAAAAGTAAATTATTTTTCGGCAAAAGTAGTAGGTAAGTATTTTACTATGTTTATTTTCTTAATTCTCAGTCTTTAGTCAAGTAATAAAGGGATATGGCAATGTTACTTTCAACTTGCCAGGATGTTAATTTTTGGTCAGCTTTCAAATTGATAAGATATAAAGGAAATATTAAAACCATGATTAGGGATTTTTATGATGTAACCATGGACAGCCACCCCCAATTAGGCGCTTAAACGGACGGTTTTGTTCAATGTGCACGTGGAAGCAAAAACATAGGGTATTGCTCCATATTTGAAGTGCCCGCACAGTCACAAGGTATTATCGCTGTAATGGTTTTAACGAGCCTTCAAGGAGCTCTTTACCAGGGGTTTGGCAAAAAGTCAGCCTGAGACCACAATTTTTTTATGAAGGAATTTTAAGGAAAAATATTGTTTGGGGCTAGTTTTTGGCGACTACCCCTGGATAAGGGCGGAGAAACTGTTTTCCCTGTCCCTCTATTTTTTTAGGGCCAGTTGCCGAACCAGCGTTCGTTAGGGGAACACCCCACATCCTGACTGCCAGTTAGGTTGTTAGGTACCCTGTCCTGCCCAATGGATAGTTAATTAGCATCAGGCAAAAGCAAGTAGGTGAATTGTTTTTTAAGGGATTATTTTGCCATGGAAAAGTGGGGGGATATTAGGTGCATGGTTATATGTTTTTATAAAAGCTGTAGCCACAAACTACAAGCTAGCTGAAATAATTCGGTCCCGTGTCTAAACAGTTGGGTAAGAAAAAAAAGAGCATATCTTTGTGAAGCTGGATCTAATGTAAATGTGCTGATAATATTTTAGTCTAACACAGGTCAGGATTAGTCCCAGTGAGTTAAACAACAAGCTTAGAGGGGGGGGGGTAAGGAGGGGGGGGGGGGGGGAAATCTTAATAAATTTTCAAAAATATGGGAAAAGTAGGGGAGGAAAATAAAAAAATAACGTTAACATGTTACAATGCAGTGGAACCTGATTTATGTGGGAAAAGTGTTCTTTAGATCTGATTGAGAGAGGGAGTCGACCAAAAATGTTTCAAAGGACTGTTATGGCCTATAAGTTCATATCCCTCAATTTCATGGCCTTTTTTATTTTTTTTTCCTTTTTTGTTGTCAATTTATTAATTTTGTTTTAATTATTTTCTTTTTCTTTTTCTTTTCTTTTTATTTCACCCTTTCCGCTCTTCTTCCCTCCCTTTAATTTTTAAACAAACAAAATACAATCCCAAGTAATAATGTAATCAAAAGTTTACACTTCATTCAAGGAAAGGCATTTGTGTTCAGTAATAGAAATGTAAGTATTTGTTTAGTCTAAACAATGCCAATTTTCCCACCAGGCCAGCTCTGCCCTGAACTACAGTGTTTAGATGTGTCGATGGTCAGAGGCATCAATTTCCGTAGAATTAAGGAGCTGACAACAAAAAATGTTTTACAATAAAAACTCAAAGTTTCTTTAGGTTAGTGGGGGCAGTAAGTAGTGTCCTTTGTATGCTGATGTGGGATATGCCTGTTAATATTTTTAATTGGGCTAAGTCTTAAGTGAAAAAAAAGAAAATAAAATAGTGTGGTACCTCTAAAACACAGTAAAAGTATATAGGGTCAGTCACTTTCTTAAATTCTTGAATGGTACTAGATCAAGTTCTATAAACCTTCTTAAAGGAAATTTTTTGACTTTTTCTAGATTTTCTTTACCCAAAGAGCATTAAAACTTTCAAAGAATCACCCCACTTTAAGGATTTAGGCATCAGCCTGTGTTTTTGCAGGAAAACCTTCAAAGCACAAAAATCCGGCATTTACATTAATATTTGTTGTTTTTCTTCTTCTTCTGGGCCCTTTTTTTTTTTTTGTTACAATTTGGGTGAAATTCTGGGTGTTGGGATTTTATTGTTGTGGTTGTAAAATCTGTGCTAAAGGTTATAATTTTCTAGTTCTGGGGGTGTGGTGTTTGGGAGTTTTAATCAATGGTAAAATGAGCAAAAAGACCTATTTCAGATCTTTTTCTAGTTTAATTATGATTGATAAATACAGGAATAGGGAATACCTGTAGTATTACAATATGAATATTCTCCTAAGCGTTAAAGAGGAAAATTCAAGAAACTCGAGTTTGTGAAAAGAAATACTTGACATTATTGCGATTATAATATAATGGAAATATTGACACAATTATATCAGTAATAATTAATCTTGAATCTTTTCACAGAAATGCCCTGACTTTGATGAGAAAGCACTGAGCACTGTATTGGAAAGTTATCCAGATTTAGAGTGTCTGAATGTCTCTTGTTGTCCCATCTATGGAAGATGTTTTAAGAGACTTCCAGTAGCTTTGAAGGTATGTGATGTTTTATATATAGTTAGGGAAATGATAGTACCATTGCTATATTTCAAAGGAATTATTAGATATAGAAAATATTTGTTGGAATATATACTTAGTGGCTTTAACCCATTCACGCCGGGGCGGAATTTCGCCTACTCCCGATAACGCCGGGAAGATTTCAAGCGCGCAACCGTTCGTGCCGGGGTGTTTTTTCCCCCCCCCCCCCTCCTCCCCCCTCCCACTCCTGCCGCGGACTCGCTCGGTCTGATACGCTCGCAGAGCGTTTTTTTTTTTTTTTTTTTCCCTTTTATTTTCCAACCCCACCCCGAACCTTATGGTTTGCGTGATTATTGCGTCTATAGTGTAATCATTGTAGAAAGTAGTATGCTAATGTTCATTTATAGGAAATGTATATCAGTCGAAAAAGATGTTTATAGCACTGTATTTTAGTGTGATATTTCTATGAATCTTTTTTTTCCATAATTCTTAACTCCTATGTTGTAATACCAATGGGAATGGAAGCATTTCTTCGATGAGTGTAACAAACATATTTTTTTTTTTTTCAATTTTTTTTTCCTTCCCTAACGAAAAGAAAGAAATTGAACAACCATAACATGTCAATACAAGTGATGCAAGTAACAGCAATGTTATTTCAAGTGTCCATTTTCTTTTTCATTTAAGTGGCAACAAAAAGATGTTATAATATTTTTTTTTTTTTTTTTTTTTTTTTTTTTTTTATTCCTTTCCTCGTCGGGCCAATTACAATGGATTTTACGATAGCTTTTTCGTCTCAGATCATCATAATTCACAAATCAAAACAGAAATCACCATGCTTATCAAGATTACGTATGTTCCTTGAACTCATTCATATTTACGGTTATATCCATTTTTTACTATTTTAGAAGGATAAACTAAAGTCTAGACAAATCAGAGTAAGGAAAATCGAATTGGTACTAAGAATAATCTATCATTCTAATGCGACTTTCCAGCAC
>NW_028234427.1:13414332-13416832 GCF_977035675.1 Penaeus japonicus | reverse complement strand
CCAAGATGCGAGTGAAGTAATTCTGCAGTTCATTACCTCGGAAGTAGGTGAGAATGTCAGTCCAATCTGGTGGATCTGAAAAACGACCTAAATTGGGCTTCAGTTTTCCAGCCAAGATCTTCAGTGCCGTCGACTTCCCAATTCCATTTGTGCCAACCAATCCCAGGACTTCACCTCGGCGTGGAACAGGAAGTCGATGAAGCTTAAAGGAATTCTTGTTGTAACGGTGGACTGTTTCCTTCTCCAAGTTACTGGGCAAGTTGATGATCATGATGGCATCAAATGGGCACTTCTTCACACATATACCACAACCAATGCAAAGCTCCTCACTGATGGATGCCAGCTTGTCATTGATGGTGACCTCAATGCAGAGTTTACCCATTCTCACCACAGGACACGACTTTTTGCATTCCTGACGGCATCGTTTTGGTTTGCATTTCTCGCTGTTGACGATGGCAATACGAGTCTGCTTGTCTGTCTCTTCTTGTTTCTTCCTAGGAGGCATCTTGGCGGCAGTGACAGTCACTGGAATAATAAAAAATAATTATTAGTGTAAGTTGGGGGGGGGGGGATAGACATAAAAAAATAAGACATAATATACATAAACATATTAATAGGTATACGTTTATATATTTTGAAACAACACGTCTAAATTGTGTAAAAACTGGAAATATCAGCATTAACAAGAATCAACACGCACGCACACACGTATATATAAAAAATGATATCAACAATAAATAAGCAACTATATATCAATAGAAAATTGGTCAGCTTATTAACCCATTAGCGACAGGTGACATGTTTTTTGTCATACATGATGTAGGAGCTCTGGCCTGTAGACGGGTGTCATGACATTCAAATATTTTGGATCCTGTGTTATTTTATTGTGCTATAAGTAATGAGTGAATGATGATAACAATTGCAGTCATAATTATAATAACTGCCATAATATTAAGCAAAATTGGTTTCATCTAACATCCAAAACCTTGATTGCACCACTTTCTTCTTGCAATAGCAGGAATGAGAGCCTTGAATGACACCCATCTATAGTCTCTAGCAAGCACCATCTTTATAGAGTAATGGCACACTTTTAGTCAACTACAGCAATTATCTATGTTTTACTGTATTTAGAGTCTTAAATCTGTCATATCAAAGGCTCTATCAATAGTGTAGTTGACTAAAAGTGTAGTTTAGGATCCATATCAGCTCATTTTCTTTATAGTAAGCATGATAATAGTATTGCTGTTTTATGGGGGGACAAAAAGCAACTTTGTTTTCGTATTTATGTACCGTCATGAAAATGAAATGAAATGAAATGTGTAACCATCCACAACGAAGATAACATAAAGAGGAAGGGGAGAGGGAGGAAACCTGTGCTTCTGACTATGAGTGCCACAGTAAAAGGTATCCCTATTGGCACAGGGGTACAGGGTTTGAGTCACTTTCCTCTTCTCATTCTGCCTGCACATCCTTCATCTGCTTTAAAGCAAGGGCAAGAGGTCAGCAACTATTAACCCTCTCTGGACGGGTGGTACAGTACTGTACCGCGCATTCAAAAGCCCAGTGGCCGGGTGGCACAGTATTGTGCCAGCCATTCAATTGATTTAGGCCTAATAATTCGAACGCCCCGGCATTGGGACATTCAAGGCTGGAATGCCCCCGTCGTAAGTGGGTTAATGTGCCATCACTATAAAGATAGTGCTTGCTAAAGACCGTGGATTGGTGCAATGCAATGCTCTCTCTTCTGCTGGTGCTAGAAGAAAGTGGTGCCATCTAAGTTTTGGATGTTAGGTGAAACACATTATGCTTAATATTACAGTAATTAAAGTAATAATGATTGTAATTGTCATCATCACTCACTCATTACTTATAGCAGAATAAAATAACACTGATCCAAAATCCCTGAACATTGTGTACATCATGACACCCACCCATTGTCAGGCCTGAGCTAGTGCGGCATGTATGTCATGACACCCTTACACAATGGGTTAAGCCATTGCAGATGGGTGTCATTCAATACATAATGCAAAAGTTTTTTGACGGACAGCAGGCATCACGTGATCATACGGTGGTTTCTTTGTCATGCTAGGAGTAATAACTCTGTTTAGTGACTCATGATGGCAATTGCAATTAGAATTACTATAACTGCCATAATGTTCCCCCAAATAAGTTTAAGCAAGATTATATACATATATGGCCCCAGTCTCTTCTAGCACCAGCAGGAGAGAATGCCTTGAAGGGCCTTGCTCTACCATGCCTAATTTCCAATAAGCGATGACATATAGCAAGTTGCCAATCTCTGGTACTAAAGTGCAGGCACTTCAGGGTGTATACACACAATGAGAATAGGAGGGTGACTCAGACAATGTCCAGTGTCTACGATGTGCCCCTGTGCCAGTGTGGCTATTTTGTGCTGTAGCACTTGCAGTCATAAATAAGGTCTCATTCCGCTTCCCCATCTCTTCCTGTTAGATGATTATTTTTTTCATATTTGTTTATG
>NW_028234427.1:13399332-13404332 GCF_977035675.1 Penaeus japonicus | reverse complement strand
CTGATCTGTTGCAGTCTTCTCTGTGGCATGCACTGCAGACAGTTTCTCCTGTGGATAAAGAAAATACCATATACGATCAAGATGAGTTATTAGTGGAGTACAAGCTTTATGATATGCTTTACTGAAACACATTCTACCACAGTGGTTCTAATTCTTTCGGAGTTTGCCCCTACCTCCATACCCAATCTCTGGCCATAAGATGAAAAACTCCTTGTAAATTAAAAGGAAAAACTATCTTGAAGTGTGAATTTTTTAAGCTGTATAAACAATTCATATACACAGCAATGCTTGTTACAATAAATTCCAAACATAATTAGAGAAATTTCTAATTTATTCCCCTCCTCAGTTGTCACAATATACTTCAGTTTCTCAAAATGAAAAGTAAATAACTTGGTCCCTTGCCTTAGAAGGTGAATAAAAAGAAAAAACAACAACATATAAACTGACAAATAAAATGAGACACAAAATATTCCTGAAGTTTCATCAGAGTACTCACACTGGGAAATTCCGTAACGTTTATCTCAGGGTCTCGGTGGGTCCAGGGTGTCCAAGGGCCCTGAATGGATGGGTGATCCGTATGCTGATACTTCCTGAGACGTTCCACCGGATTTCCCGACCGCATTCTTAGGTATTCGACCCATTTCTTGATGTCTCTACTTGAGAGGTTGTGTGCCGAGATGTATTCTTCCCCACCATTTACTGGGCAAAAGAATGTAAATGAGGACAATGAGAAAACATGAATATTTTACTATAATATAACCATCTAGTGAAATTCCAAGAGGAGAAATTATTTGAATATGTATTTAAACTTCATGGATAGCTTAACATTATAAAATATGAATAGAAGTGAAGAATGCAAATGAGAAACTCACAGTATTCGGCCTTGAGACATGGTGCTCTGTGACGACGTGGTTTGAGGTATACAACAACACCTGGGTTCTCCTTTGCAAAATGAATGAGGTCCTTCTCAATGAATTCTCTGAAAAAGAAGAATGCCAATCACACAAAAATGAATAAAACAATAATGAAACTGTTCAAAATATACTAAACATGTAATACTAAGAATAATCACATGTTCCATACTTTCTGATTTTCCTGCATTACACATGATATCAATTTATCAAGCATCAAAACCAAAAAGTAAGCTCTTAACCCATTCGGTGGATAGATTTGCTTACACAGGCTCCAGGATGAGTTTTATTTCTGATCGAGGCAGCTTCTGCAACATAATTTGATTTTTCCCACTCCCTTTTCGTCATTCATTGTAGAGCTAGAGACATTTTTGTATTTTGTTTTTTTGTGTGTTTTACTGTTTTTAGAAATTTATATCTGTCATATCACAGGCTCCATCAATTCTGCAGTTGACTAAAATTGTAGTTCAGGGTCCATATCAACTCATTTTTTTTCTTTATACTCAATGTGATAGAAGTATTACTGTTTTAGGGGGGACAAAAAGCAACTTTATTTTTTCGTATTTCTGTGCTGTCACGAACAAACACGAAACTTATAACCATCCAAAATGAAGAGGTAGGGAAGAGGAAGGAAACTTGTGCTTTTGACAGTGAGTGCCACAATAAAAGGCATCCCTACTGGCACAGGGGCACATTGTAGGCATTGGGCATGGTGTAAGTCACCTTCCTCCTCTCGTTCTGCCTGCACATCTTTCATCTGCGGTACTTTAGAGCAAGAGGTCGGCAACTTGCGATGTGCCATCCCTCTATAGAGATAGTGCTTGCTAGAGACCGTAGATGGGTGCTATTGAAGGCTCTCTCTCCTGCTGGTGCTAGAAGAAAGTGGTGCCATCTAGGTGTTGGGATGGAAGTTTTGTTGAATCCATTTTTGCTATTCCCCCTGCAGCACTGTTCCGTTTTTGCATGGCTGCAATGCCGGGGCTCTCAAACGCATAGACCTAAATCAATTATACGATTGACGGCGCATGCTGGCACCCGGCGCTATGCATATTACAAAAATCGCTGTCTGTGTTCGGCGCCTGGCGGTATCGGGTTAACTCTACAACATTACAGTGAAAGCTTATGCTCTTAGAAGACTACATGGGAGATTTTGGTAAAGAATTTATAGCCAACAGAGCTACAATAAACATCAAAATGTCAATAACATATTGTAAAGTCTCAGTTATATCACTGGACATCTTTGCCTTAGCCTTTCTCACTTATAAGAAAGTGAAGCAATTACTAGTTAGTAAAACTAGCTTGATTTTAGTCCATCTAAGATTATAAACATAAACATTAAAAAAATATTGGGTTTCCTAATAGATTCCAGGATAAAAGGGATTAAAATAAAACATTAACAAACATCAATACTGAACCAAAATTTACTAACATACCAAGCAAAGACTTCAAAAAATACTTTCCATGATCAAAATGCATTTCGAAAAAAGTTACCTTAAACATTATAGACATTACGAGACATACAAATAGCTTACAGAAGCATTAACAATACAAGAGATTACTCACAGGTTGAGTGTGGTAGTTAGTCACACATAGTTAGGTTCAGCAAAACAGCAAAGATGATATTAACCATAAACGATACCAATTCGATACCCATTCATTTTTTTTTTTCTTAATATAAAACCTACGTGAATCAACTATCTTTACCTCATCCCATGACTGTCTCCGTGGGTCTTACAAAACTTGAACGTAACCCTTTGAAGCTGCTGAACATATCTCCCTACGCCGTTCCTCAGAGGAGTGCGCACAAAGGAAGAACCCCAGAACAAATTCCACGTCTGGGAAGTCATTTTCCTTATTTCAGCGACCGGAGATACACGTTTTACGGGCCGACTGCTGGCAGGGCCGTCGCTCGAGCGTCTTGGTTAGGGTCGCGTTTATATGGTTTATGTGGCCGGGAGGCTCGGTTTCCCTTGCCTATAGGCGCACGTGCGCACATGAATAATTACATACATATATACATACATCCATACATAAATACATACATACATACATGCATGTATTCATTCATACATACATGCATTCATTCATACATACAGAGATACATACATACATACATACATACATATATATATATATATATATATATATATATATATATATATATATATATATATATATATATATATATATATATATATATATTTACACACACACACACACACATATATCATCATCGTCATCAGCCTGTATCAATCCACTGCAGGAGGTAGGCCTCTCTCAATCTTTTCCAGTCATTCCGGTCTTGTGTCCTCTGATTCCAGTTTACTCCTGCGAATTTTGCTATTTCATCCCGCCATCTAGTCATTGGTCTTGCCCTGGGTCTCTTTGTGTCGTGTATTTCCCCTTCTGTTGTTTTCTTTGTCCACCTGTTGTCCTGTCTCCGATATATGTGTCCAGCCCACTGCCACTTTTTCTTCTTGATGCTCTTGAGTATATCCTCTACTTTTGTTTGCTGCCTGATCCATGTGGCCCTTTTCTTGTCTCTTAAGCTAACTCCTAGCCTAAGCCTTTCCATTCCTCTGTGCTCATTCCCTATTTTAATCCCTCTCTCTTTCCAAATTTAACTTCTTGAATACTTCCTCCAAGCAGGCTGTAAACAGCTTCGGTGAGATGGTGTCGCCCTGCCTAACACCCTTTTTTATTGGTATTTTATTGGTTTCTGCGTGGATTTTGATGGTCGCTGTACCATCTCTATATATATCCTCTAATAATCTGCGGTATATTTCATGTATATATATATATATATATATATATATATATATATATATGTATATATGTGTGTGTGTGTTGTGTGTGTATGTGTGTGCATACATACATGCATGCATAAATGCATATATATACACACATGCATACATGAACGCACACGCACAGACACACACATACACACACACACACACAGACACACACACACACACACGCACACACACACACACGCACACACACACACACTCCCACACACACAGATACACATGCATATATATATATATATATATATATATATATATATATATTATATATATATGTATATATATATTGTATGTATGTATATATATATATAAATATATATATATATATATATATATATATATATATATATATATACATATATATATACGTACACGCACAGACATAACATAATCATCACTATCATTTTAATATTACCATTCTTATTGTTACCATATGGTTCTCGACAGCGCGCTAGTAGATAAAGGTAATCACAAGATGTGGACAACATAAAAGCACAACCTGTCAAGTAACAATGGTAAAACACTGTGTGGAAACATGAGCAACTGGAAAATTGAATATCGTGAAATATTTAAAAGTAACAAGAATAAAGGTCAAGCAAATAAAGATTGTAAAAACGATCACAAGGAATAATACATTGCAATATCCTTGCAAAATTCTGGGATCAGTCTGACGAAGAGAGATAAAATTATTGCTAACCTCACTGCTCATGTTTTGATACCGTCCAACTGAACCATGCAGTTGGTTTTGTTCCAAAACTCAATGATAGCTGGACCAAAGCATCTACAATAATGTCGGTATCATTCAAAGTTAGGTAATTTCTAGTAAGTCTAACAGGAAAAAAGCCTAAAGGTAATCGAGAATGTAACAGATACTCAACATCATTATATGTCTTCAACATACATTAGACGCCGATGGTTTAAATCAAATGATATCAATTATGTAGAATTTAATGCCCTATCAAGGGAAGGTGACAGTCAGCTACAGACCGACGCGACGTGTGAACAGAATTCAAAATGTGTCAAAATAAACGAATAAAATTTTGTGTCACAGGTGTACTTTTTAAATATTTGAGAAGTGACAGAGTTTTGTAAATAGATGATGAGATGCGTTCAAGGAGTTTTTCAAATTCAGCATTTTTAGCCTTTTATCCCTAATGAATAAATCAGGATGAGGAGTGTAAAGGATGCGTGGTCAGCATATGATTATGGTGGTGGTTTTCCTTGCACTTAGCCTCATGTGTCACACATGATATCAAGCAACAGTTTTACGAAGATTTGTGTA
>NW_028234427.1:13384332-13394332 GCF_977035675.1 Penaeus japonicus | reverse complement strand
CATCTTTTCACATGTAAAGGGACAATATTCACCACCATCAATTTAAGGGTTCTAGTATTTGAAGCTAAATTTCTGAGGAAAGGACGAAAGCAAGCCATTTAATGTCTGATGAACTTTGTCAGCTAGTATTGATTATATGATTATATTGCATGTCCCTAGTGTCATGGAAACCAGTGCCTATTATTGCATGATGTTCTTATTATCCAGCAGGCCAGCAAGGATTAGCTCATTTTGCCTTTCAGATCCACTCAAGAACTCTTTAATGGGCTGTTGCTACCTGCAGTTTGAAAGATCTCCGGAACAGCTGATGCATGTGTCATTCTTTAAGATTTAAGCATGAAGAAAAATAGATGGGCGGAAAGGTTACAAGATTGCAGGCTGCAGGCGGAGGACCTCTGGGCCTCCAGCATTTTCTTGCTATATGATTACTAACTGTTTGTAATGCCAGCACATGCTTGCACATCTTACCTAATTGGTCATCATTATTTCATTCATCATATATGGCTTTTGTGCACAATGGAATCTGCAGTCATTGAATCATTATATTCAAATGGTCTTTTATTGTTGCTTTTTTTTGGTCCTCTCAGTCTCAATGATCTTTCTACTGTATTTTTTATGGGTCTTGGTAATCAGGATAATTATGAAAACTTGTACCATGTACCTCCTACATGTACTGATAACATGATTTTCTCCAATTATATTAGAAGATTAAGGACTATCTTTTGCTACATTTTTAGTGTTGATATATATCAATATTGACTATAATATATCAAAAGTCTTGCATGGTATAAGCGTCTAGTTCCACTTTAGCAACAGTAATCAGTCAGTGTAATGTATGTTGTAATACAAGTAATCAGTGTATGTTTCTTTAGGTATAGAAGATAAAACTCACTCAAACAGATACTTTCCCAATTATAAAAACTACAGAGGTTATTATCTTAATTGTTGCCAATTTATGATAATTTAAGGAAGTTAGACTAAAAAATTCTTTTACATTTACCAATTTATGGAATGTGTAAATGTGTATACATATATTTACATGTTGAGTTTAGTAAGATTATCCATAAGGTAAGCAGTTATCTATCATCAGAATTACATGGAATTTTATATTTACTATTTATTTGCCTTTGATCTAAACCACTTCTCTTATTTTCTTCAAACTATTTTCCTTTTTCCTTCCTTATGTGTTTTGGTTAAAAGTTATAGATTTTATTTAATTTGATAAAAGACATTATTTGTGTATGAATCTTGAATTAAACAAAAGGTATTTATTCTGATTTAATTTTCCAGGAGCAATTTCCGTCAGGGACTAGTGTCAGGAAACAAACATGTTATCTACCCAATTTTGCACTGGCTTCTTCAGCGAATGGATGAGCTCAAAAAACGAGCCTATCTGGCAAAATATCTCGTCAAGCTTGATATTCCTGCTGAGATACTTGGTGATGCTGATATTGCTGATATTCATATCAAGGTATTCCAGCCGTATCATTAGAGTTTATTGATGTGTAATAGAAGGTGTCTAATTTTTTAATGTGAACATCATGTTACATGCATATTTCTGTAAAGATATTTTTTAGAATTTTGTTGAGAAATGTGCACAGTGTCTCAACCTAGACGTACTTTTATAGTATGAAGAGCTTATTGAGCAATTCAAGACCATTCATCGGGAATATGAAGGTCTCAGAAACAGCGGCTTTTCCACACATGAACTTCGGCGGGACATCTCGGCAATGGAAGAGGAGAAGGACCTTGTCACGCGAAGGATTGAAAGGATGAAGCAGAGGGTTAGTTTGAACATTGTGAATCATATAAAAATCTTTATTATTTTCCACTATTTTTTTGTGAAATAATGGGTATATATATAACATAGTTAGTTTTTCACATTAGAACTCCTTTTGAGATTGATACTAAGTAAAGGTAAATGTTAGATATTGTGATTTAAAGTATACACCTATTTAAGGTTGAAGGAACTCCAAACAGTGAAGATATGCTGCAGTCAGCAAGGGCACTGCGAAAAGAAAGGGAAAAGCAAAAGGAGATGGCTCAGCAAGGCTCAGACCTCAAAGATTCTACCCAGCTCCTAGAACAAAGAATCTTACGACTTCAGAATCAGTTGAAGGATATAAGAAAGGCTGGAATGGGTACCACACCAGAAGGTAATTTCTCTATTGTGAAGCAGTAGATTTTTAAAAGAGAAGTAAAGAATTCGGAAACAAAAAGAAAAAGAAAGAGAGAGATAGAAAGAAGGAGAAACAGTTAAATCTGAGAAATTTCTAGCAGTATAATGAAAAGACAAATTTAAGACGTCATGATTATCGCAACCTGTTATTGTTTGATGGTTGTGTGTTCTGTTTGTTCAGATTTTTTTCATATTGAATTCAAACCAATTTTCATTTTTGTATCACAAAAACCGTAGTAAGCTTATATCTCAGTTTAGGTTAGTACAATAGGATATCATGTTTCATTTAGTTTTTCCTTGAAAACTTCTCGGATTCAAGGAAGTACAGTGTTAACCTTTCTGTGACATTATGTGACAGGCTGAGATCACTTTTGTACATCATTTTTATTCTTTTGTTAAAATTACAAGCTATTTTTTCCTGGAGTTCTGTAACTAGGACATCATACCAAATGCTACTATATCATAGAAAGACTCACATATCATACAGAAGTCTAGAAGATGAAAATACACAATATCTTAAGATGCCCAGCCCAAGATAATCATCTTAATGGTTAAGCCAATAGCTGTGCATACATCATATGATAGAACACTTGTAGCTGCAATGTGCATTATCTGATGGGAAGTTTTTTAAAGATTAGATCCACTTTTATTGCCCTCATATGTCCTATGGTACCATTATGGTGCAAAAAATAATTTTCAAAAATAATAAATTAGATTTAATATGTCTGGTTATTCTTGAGTGATCCATAGTTCTATTTACACATAATATAATATAGATCTGCATCTAAGATAGACATTTTCCTAATTGCATTGGCCAAAACCCTTTCAAGTAATATGGATTATTTCTCAGGGCTACTCCAGAGGCTAGAAGAAGATGTAAACGTGAATAGCTACATAGTGAAGGACAAACTGCCAAAAGAAGTTGCAGCGAAACAGAGATTTGTTTCTACACTACAGAAGGTTGCAGCACAGCCAGCCATGGGTCAACAGGAACTGGAAGCTGTGAACAAACAGGTGATAATAAATCATGAAGTTGTGTGTATGTAGCTAAACTGTGAATTATGTGGTTGTCTGAAGATTTGTTTTCTTTGTAATTGTTATTTATATATTATCCTTTCTTTATGTGTTTATTTTTAGATACGTTTGCTTACATCTGAAATCAATAATTTGAATGAAGCTCGCATGAAGGAGGTTGAAGAAGATGACAGTCCTGAGAGCAAGGTAGGACTTCTCTTCTTGGAATATATACAGAAAAAGAGCATTTTTTGTTGATATTTTTTCTTGAGGCATTGTGAGCTGTATTTTTAATGTAATAGTGAACTACATAGGAAATTGATTAATGACATCTTTTGTAATATTAGCTGATACAGTATTTTTGAGCACTAATAATATTTTTGCCTCATAGGTCGGAAAACTGTCCTTCTTCCGACAAAATGCAGCAATCATCGGACGAAAGAAAGAGCAGACAGCTGAACGAATGAATGAGATGCGCAATGAACTAGCAAATTTGCAGGAAGACATGAGGGTTTGTTTATGAGAAAAGCTTGGATATATGTTCTGTGACATTTATTTTTCAGAATTATTTAGACAAATGGGAAGGGTAAATTTACAAAATCATTATTAGATAATTAAGAGATTAAGAAAAAAGAAAAATCTGATGTAATTTTGATCATCAAACACTGAAATTTCAGACTTATATTTAAGTTTTTATTCTCATCATTTGATGTTTAGCATTGCAGTAACTTCTCAAAAGTCTTCTTGTCTTGTCCTTTTCTTGATCAAGTGACTCTCCTGCAGGACAAGCAAGAGCAGCTCAAGCAGTACTCAGGTGAACAGGTTCTCCGAGGAGATGAATTCAAACGATATGTAAATAAACTGCGTGGGAAGAGCTCAGTATATAAAATGAAAAGAGCGGAACTGAGTGAGTTGAGAGCGGAATATGGTGTCCTTAGTAGGACAGAGGAAATATTGAAAGCCAAGGATGCACAAATAATGGAGCAACTTGTAAGTTTTAGAATAACCACATAAAATGTATAATCAGAAAACAGATATACAGTTTAAGAAACTGACAGTATAAGAATAGCTATACAGAATATCGTATTTAAAGATCCTTTCTTTTTAATGCAGAGTGCTATGGAAGCACGCATGGGAGTGACTGGCTTCCACGAGACTCAAGAGAACTTAGAGAAGGTATCTTCTGTCAAAGCAGAAGTGGACAGCCGTAAAGGGAAGACACTCGAGGAAATGTCTGGGATGGTGATGGAACTGAACCACAAGATTGCAGAAAGAAAAGGCCGCCTAGCTCCAATCATCAAAGGTAGAGACATCTTTGAGTGCTGAGGAATATAGCTTGTGTTACTGTTATAAATGCACAATGTATCATTGGTTCAGTTTTTGCCATACTTTAAAGTAATGATTATTACATGCCTGTCTTCTCCAGAGCTGAGACCATTGAGGCAAAAACACCAAGACCTTACTGTGGAATATAATGAAAAAAAGCATACCTACGACTCTGTGGCTGCTGGTTTGGATAGCAATATAGGAAAATTGGAGCAGGAAGTTAAGGTTAGATACATTTGAATACATAGATTCTATTTTTTTAATTTTATTATTGTAATGTTTAAATTTGAGGATCTAAATTATTTCTATCCAATTTAACTATTTTATAATTTTGTCTCAGACCCTACAGGATGAGATTATATCATCACAGACTAAATACCACCTCTCATTGGCTGAACGAGATATCTTAGCCTATAAACAGCAACAAGCCAGCGATGAGATAAAATTGTACTTATCAAATGATCCCCAGGACAAGAAAAAATCAATGAGGTAAGTATCTCCTTATATAAGAACACAATGGATGGTGGTTATTTATATCTTGTTACACATTACAGGTGTACACATGCAAAGTTTAATTGGTTTCCTAGAGGGCTATGATTTATGAAGGCTTCCTGAGAACCCATTGAGTGTTAGTCCGTTTTCTCTTACCCATATTAACTTTAGGGTACAAACAGGCCCACATTTTGCTAGAATAGATATAATTTTTATGTGTGCCTTGTAACTTACTTATGGGGTGCATAGGAAATCAAAATTGTGGTTACAAAGTCTTCTCTGCATGTAGTGGATCTTTTTTGTAATCTATACTATAGTTTCCATATAATATTAGCACTATGAAACTTATAGATCTGAAAAAGAGTAATTCTTATTCTTACAGTATGTGATAACTATTGGGAATTAGTTACTGGAATGAAATTGGAAATGAAACTTCAATAGGTGCAAAAAGAAGAAGGCTTTTATGAATTATATATAACCCATTGCAGTGTGAATTAATTGCATGGTTGATAATGTTGCTAGTAAGCTGATATTGCTCTCCGTAGAAAACATTATTTTGCTTTACAGAGAACAGTTGATGGGGCACATTAATGAACAAGAGAAGCTTGGCCGTACACTGAGGGAAGAGCAGAAGGCTGTGAAAGATTTAGTTCAGAATTCTGCAAAGCAGCTTGCCATGTGGCAAGATGTAATACAGTAAGTGGACAATGAAATAATCATTCGCACTCACCCTCGCATGATTGAATAATGTCTTTTTCATCTTTGAATAAATTTGTAATTGCCTGTAATAAATACCAAGAAATGAAGATTGCTTAATGAATACAAAAGTGAGAGTTATAGAATTTTTACATGATCATCTCAATTATTGGGCCTTTTTGTAATGTTGTGTATATTAGCAGGAGTATAAGACTTTAACCCGTTAACGACAGATGACGTGTTTTTTCGTCATACCTGACGCAGGAGTTCTTGCCTGACAATGGGCGTCATGACGTTCGGGGATTTGGGATCACTATGTTATTTTATTGTACTATAAGTAATGAGTGAGTGATATTGACAATTGCAGTCATAATTATTATAACTGCCGTAATATTAAGCAAATTGGGTTTCAACTTGCTTACAAAACCTAGATGGCACCACTTTATTCTAGCACCAGTAGGAGAGAGAGCCTTGAATGGCACCCATCTACGGTCTCTAGCAAGTACTATCTCTATAGAGCGATGGCACATAGCAAGTTCCCGACCTCTTGCTCTAAAGTACCGCAGATGAAAGATGTGCAGGCAGAACGAGAGGAGGAAGGTGACTCACACCTTGCCCAATGCCTACAATGTGCCCCTGTGCCAGTAGGGATGCCTTTTATTGTGGCACTCACTGTCAAAAGCATAAGTTTCCTTCCCCTTCGCTACCTCTTCACTTTGGATGGTTATAAGTTTCGTGTTTGTTCATGACAGCACACAAATACGAAAAAATAAAGTTGCTTTTTGTCCCCCCCTAAAACAGTAATACTTCTATCACATAGAGTATAAAGAAAAAAAAAGAGTTGATATGGACCCTGAACTATAATTTTAGTAATCTGCAGAATTGATGGAACCTGTGATATGATAGATATAAATTTCTAAAAACAGTAAAACACACAAAAAAACAAAATACAAAAATGAATCGAGCTCTACAATGAGTGACTAAAAGGGAGTGGGAAAAATCAAATAATGTTGCAGAAGCTGCCTCGATCAGAAATAAAACTCATCCTGGAGCCTGCGTAAGCAAATCTATCCCCTGTCGGCAACGGGTTAAGGCTGTCTAAATTTTTCTTCCAGACTCATGGAGGTGAAGAAGAACTGCTTGGAAGCTGCGAGGAATGGTGAAAATGTCACCAGAAATAGTGGTGGAGAAGCATTGGTCTTGTAAACTGTATCATTTTTCTTGCTTATTATTATTGATTTATGTTGATATGTAATTTACTCTTTATGTTTAGATGTAACCATTTGTCCAATTTATCTTTACCTTAGAGTACTGTTTTCAGATTTTTGCTCTGCCTTTTACATAACCTTTCACAATGAATAATATTCTGGAATGTCTGAGGAACATTAGTTTTAAAGTTTGCAAAGACAGTGACAAGCACCTACTCAGTTTGCAAATAACTGTGTTATTACTATAGAATAATATTAGAATCAATGTATATTTGATTTCCAATCATCTTGAATCCTACATATTCAAAACTGATGTGGAATAAAACAAAATGAAAGCTGATAAGTGCTTGACCTTTATCCACAGCAAACCAACCATGCATGACCTTGTATTTTGTATAATAGAAAAAGAACAAAGAGAAAGAGTGGAATAATTTACAATCTGCATTACTATGGTGTTATAGATCTGTTAATATTTAAATAGAGTTGAACATCTGATTGACATACATATTACAGTCTTGTGATAAATATTATTTCAAGCATTTGCAGAATATTTGGCATACTTCATAACAATTAGAACTAGGAGCTAGATAGTTTTGTGATGAAGAATCTTTCAAAGCAATATTTGATTTAACACCCAAGAAAATTACATACTTATGTGTAATTAGGAGTCTGTGACTATTTATTCTTTGGTCAATAAAGTTACAGTATATAGAACTATGTACTGTTGTAAAACACCATAGATATTCACAATATATTTGTATACAGATATAATCATAATTAAAGTATGACTCAGACACCTATAAAATAAGATTAGATAAGATGAGTCAGCACTCATAGCTGGCAGAGGCCGGGCCGCCTTGAGCATATAGCCCGGGCGAAGCGACGTCTTCGCATATCTGTCTGAACACCTATAAAAACCTTGTTAGATCTCAATGTTATACCTTATTAAAAATTTATGAAATTAATATAATTACAAGAGTGATATATTTCCAGTCTTGATATTTGAAGTTAAACCATGTTACTAAAATTTGAATGTTGTTGACAAAATAAAGCTGAAATCTCTGGATTAAACGATTGTTTAATTTAAAGGGTGATCAAAATACTGGCAACTTTGCATCATTATATTTAGCATGGCGGCATACGACCTGCATGTCCCTGACTGTCAAGGTCACAGATACGAATAAGGGTGCTAATGTCAATGGACTGAGAAAGCCCATCCTTCACAACCCAGATCTTGCTAAGAATTTCAGTAGCTTGTGCCTCATCATCAACCCAGATGTTCACATCATTACCCATGACAATGTGACTGTGATCAGGAAGTGGGAGTAACATCGCACCGTGAACATCAAATGCAGGGTTGTCCTGGTTAGATAAAATTAATATAATATGAGTATAAAAGAAGATTTTACATATGAAGAAAGTGTATTTAAGTTCAGCCTTTAAAAAAACAACAACAACAACAACAACAACAACAACAACAACAACAACAACATAATTAAATCCAATGTTTTAATTGTTTAGTTCTAATTTGCAGTTTTTAACATTTATATTTCAATTATATCAATAATACTCTTGTACGTGTGGTCATACTTACAACAAAGTGATAAGTAAGAGGCTTGGTGAGAGTGCCAAACATATCCTTTGGGAAGTCTAAGACAGCATTACCATTTACAAGGACTTCCTCCAACTCCAGGTTTTCATGAATGATGGGAAGGACCACAAACTGATTCCAGTACAAGTGAAGCTTTCGTAACTTGGACAAAGGCTCAAGGCTGTGGTAAGGGATTTGTCGCAGATGGTTCAAGTGTAGGTCAAGGACTTCGAGATTGACCTGGAATTTCATATGTATCTCAGTTACACTAGTTGGTTATAAGAAATTGGATTATATTAATGAGGGTGTGATCTTGTCTAAAATGACAAATAAATACATATACCATATCTGTGGTAGATTTACTTCATTAAATGTTTATTAGTTATTTCCATGAGGACTGTAGTTCCTTCTTTTATGAAGTCAGAAGCTTTTCATGATCTTTTTTCAGATACCTATTTTGCTCAAGCTAGTGACATGATGTCCTTTATCCATTGATGAGGTTGATTTTTTTTTCAATAAGCCTCTGTATCATAATATATTTTACTGTATATTCTGATCAGTTTACTTATCTATTTGATATTTTAGCAATACAGTGTCATCATTTTTTTAATCTTAGGAACACTCTTATTGCTCTTGAATATTTTATCCTTTAAGATTGTAAATGAATATGACATATCATCAAAAAAATATCAAAGCTAATATACAGTGATGATAAGCTTTTATAATGAGTTATTGTTGAGTACAAAGAGATGACACATACTCCTCCATTTCCTTGTGGTAATACCATGTGTTACAAGGAACACTTGAAATGTGTTGTTGAACATTTCATTAGATATGCAATACTGCCTATTGCTGGAGATTTTGATAACTGCAATTATCTCTGAGAATCATGTTACATATCCTACCAATTGAAGCTATAGAAAGATTAAAATATAGTCGGATTATGATATAATCAGTTTTCAGATATGAAACCCCCAACTTTTAATAACAAAGTGGAAATGTCAGATATATCTCACTAGGTTTGAAATGTTGTAGTGCTGAACTTCCGTCAGCTGATTATCGGAAAGGTCAAGAAAAGTCAGTTCTGCCAAATTCCACATGTCAGCAGGAGGATCCAGGATCTTGTTACTGGATATGTCCAAGAACTTTAATGACGTGAGAGCTGTAGGAAGACAGTGTTATGCATGCAGGTTCTGAAGAAGAAGTTGTTTTTAAAGGTAAATCCAATTTTATTATTATTTTTTTTTGTAAGCATTTACTCATTCTATATTCATGACTAACTCTAGATTTTGTTCCATTCATTTGATGAAAATGGAAGTGATTCATAAGTTTCAGCACACAGGGTGTAAAATCCAAATCCATCCAGAAGTTATACAGAGTAATACATTTTTTATGACTATAGAAGTTGTAAATATGACAATTAATAATTCTAAATAAATACACAAATGAAATAGTCATCATACCACTGAATGCTCCCTCTTTAGTATCAGCAAT
>NW_028234427.1:13366832-13369332 GCF_977035675.1 Penaeus japonicus | reverse complement strand
GCCCTAATCACCTGTCAGTTAAATCTGAATTCGGTAGCTGTCAAGTGTTGCAGGAAAAGTGTAATTTCATACAACATTGCAATCTAAACGAGTTATATATAAATGGTGTACCGCAAGACCTATTTCTACCTCCTATTCTCTTTATAACACTCATCATTCCTTTATGTATAATGAAAGGTGAGAAGCAATTATATGATAATACTGACAGTATTAACACTATTACTTTGAAGTTATTTGTAATATATCTTCCTGACTATCAGTCTAGTTTTGATAACCTTGACACTAGCGCATTTTACTCACCCTTCAGTTCTTTCTCGATCCATTTCCCTTAAGTATATAAAGAAAAAGAAACGTGTCGGGTATTCACTCTCTCGCGGTATTATTGCAACTAAGTTGAACTAACTCTCCCTTCGACGACTGACTTTACTGTAATCTTTTTCCTCAAAGTGTTGCCAGTGTAGCGGTTTTTCGCTAATGAACATTAACCTAATAGTGAATCCATCTTTTGAGCACATTATGTTTTTCATAATGGGGCTTTTAAAGCTACCAATAGCAATGGTAGTCACAGAGAAGACTGCCTATCATTTTAGAATAAAATAAAACTATGTAGTCAACAGGTCCTCGCCAAACCAGTTTAAACATGTAATGCGCGTTTTTATGGGAAATTCAATTGTAATAATTTAATATCTACTCACGCAAGCAATAAATCTTTATACAAGTATTAACAATAAAAGCAAAATCTTATTTATCATTCCCACATAAACAAACATCATCATATAAATAAACCTCGATTTTAAGAAAATAATAGAATGACCGTGACAAGTTCGCAAACGTGATGACGTTATTCACTACTGGCAACTATTAATACCTAGGTTGGATTTTTTTCTCTTCACAGGCCCTCAGGTAGTCTTGGATATCTCCCAGTGTTCACCAGAGCTCGCACGGAGAACAAGCTCACATATCCCTAAGACGGCGAGTTTGAATATGAAAGACCCATTGTAGGATAAGTAAATTTGGTGTGGTAGATATTTGTGGATGGAGGAGACTTGAGAAAAAAAGGAATACATTAATATCAAGAATGACGTAGCTTCCAGCCAACCTTTATGTGAAAGTGGAGTGAGTGTTGTGTCACGGGGAGTCGCACCGTCAGTAGCAGTGAGCACTTTCTCTAGTCGCTTATTACTATAGAATGGGTTAGGAAAGAATTCGAGAAGGACAGTATATGATTGTAGCAAGAAGAGATCACAAGGACAGAAAAGGAAAAACGTCAACAATGCCAGTGTAAAAGATTACTGTGCGAACTGAGAAGGACCACCAGCAATCAGCGACAAACTCGGTGAAACCCATATATCAGGCGAGAATTACAAAAGCTCAAAGTCATAACCATGGAGAGAGAATACATCACAGCGGGAGGAGCCGTGCCAAAGGAACGCCCTCGAGCAAGAAGTCCTCCCGTGGAAAATCAGTCAAGCGATTTCGAAACCATATCTAAAGAAAATGAGCAACTGAAGGCAACACTCGAGAGGATGACATACATGTTGGAAAGGATGGTGCTAGAGTTGAAGGAAGTGAAGGTCGCGGTGAAGGGAGTGAAGGCTGAGGTAAAGGACTCGAAGGCTGAGATGAGAGAACTCAAGACCGAAATGAAAAGAAGGACGGCCGCGTTTTGCGACTCCCAAACCCAAGTGACAGACCAGAGTCAGGAATTAGGCGACTCCAGTTACCATGCTGGCGAAAAGATACCATGGAGAAATCCAGCAGTTGATGATGAAAATGACCACGAGAGAAAGGCCATTCCTGGAAGTTCATCAATAGACATGAAGGAAAACAAAATCAAAGAGACATCGACAGGAAATAATGTAAATCTGAGTCAAGCTATTGCCACCGACTCAGAAGAACTTACTAGAAGACAGGACGTAATGAACTATGAACAAGACACGAATAATGTCAACTGCGAAGAAGTAATGGTTATTCAACAGGAAGTCGAGGCCAAAGTCACGAACAGCGCAAAGGAAAAGAAAAGGGAAACAGAGGCCAGGAAGAAGGAAGATATGGAACTCGTACTTAGTGTCATGAAAGCTCTGAAGCGAGATGACAGATATATCTTTGAAGGCAGCCCGGGTAAGCATCAGACCTCATAAGCCAGGGTTCTTTAAAGTATCAGGTTGCAAGCAAGTGGTCATTAAAACCTGCCATTTAAATTATATAATAAGAATAAGAAAATAGATAATGTATATTCAAAAGATAAACCAACATTAGTATATAAAATAGTTTTTTTCATGTAGAACCGAGAAAGCAATAAACACCTGGCGAAATCTTGAAATCATATTAGGTTGCGATGATGAAAGTTTGAAGAAAGTTTGTTAACCTTAATTGGCGGAACCAATGTGCCATACACACAAAAAAAATCTAGATAGTTGGACAGTGATCATGTCAAAAGCAACATGAATATATTCTTTATTAGAAATAATTACTAATTTCACAATACAAAGTGAAATAT
>NW_028234427.1:13351832-13356832 GCF_977035675.1 Penaeus japonicus | reverse complement strand
GAAAAGAATGACGGGTCGATTATTTATAAAACGTCTGTTTAGATAGAAGGAGAACGAATCAAATGCACGGACGATGTAAAGCCTCCTTCCAAATGTCTAATTGCATGAAAGTATAAGGAAAACTACGCGACTAACCTTTACAATGACATTGTATCTGTCAAAGGAGATGCACACCATGGTGAAAATGGACGTACAGCCAGTAAGTGAGCCGATGGCTCCGTACACCTGGCACCAGAAAGGTCCAAATACCCAGGTGTGGTAGTAGCTATTGATAACCAAAGGGGGGCACATGCAGAACATCAGGATGAAGTCCGACAGAGCCAGGTTGACCACGAAGTAATTGGAAGGAGAGCGGAGAGCCTTGGTGCAAGAGAACACGTAGAGGACGATGAAATTACCGCTGATGGCGAGGGTGGCCATGCACGAGAGGAAGAAGGCGACGAGGCCGTACCACATCTCGTTCATGGGGGGGAACCCGTACCAGTGGGGGTGAACCAGGTCCAGCATGTCCTCTGTCACTGTGTCTACCACGGTGTAGTTGCCATAGGGGTTGGTGTAGGTCTCCCCAGGGATGCTGGAGCTTGGGGAGGACCCGAAAAGGGCTTCTGCGCGAGGGAGGTTGGCCATGATGGGAGTGGTCGAGTCTGAAGAGTCCAGAAAGGGTACGTACGTTAATGGAAAGAGGGCCAGAGCTACCTTTCCTTTGGTGCAGAGCAAATAGAAAATACAAACATGTACGAAATGAATACTTGTTAATAGATCACGGAGTGGCAGATAGTCAGACTGTGCTAATGCCTTTACTTTTCCAAAAAAAAAGAAAAAAGAAAAGAAAAATAAATAAAAGTAAGAGAGGAAAGTACATGCTAAAAGGAGGAGAATTGCTTTGAAGATGAAGGCCGAAAAAGTAAGAAAGTAAATGGGAAAAATTCTTAGGGTCCGAAACAAATGATGGAGAGTTGGCCTGAAGGTGGCGACAGAAAAGTTTTGAAAATAAAAAAAGCAAATTGACCTAATGACAGAGAAGATAAAGTCCGAAAAAATGAAAAAAAAGTACCAGAGAGTCCAAGACAAACCATACAGTCTAAAAAAAAAAAAGATGAAGGCCA
Organism: Penaeus japonicus; assembly: GCF_977035675.1. Taxonomy (NCBI): domain Eukaryota; kingdom Metazoa; phylum Arthropoda; class Malacostraca; order Decapoda; family Penaeidae; genus Penaeus; species Penaeus japonicus. The sequence continues at coordinate 13,355,726 of NW_028234427.1, read as the reverse complement.
GAAATTTGAAAAAGTGAAAAAAAATTGTCAAAAGTTCCAGAACAAACCATACAGACAAAAAAGAAAGAAAGAAAGAAAGAAAGAAAAAAAAAACGAAAGGCAAAAATCTAAGAAAATGAAAAAAAGAGAGAGTAGAAGGTTCCAGAACAAACCGTACAGGCGAGATGTCGATGAACTGGCCCAAAGATGGTGATCGGCGGCAACCAAAGGGAATGACCGTGTCAGTGGAGATATCAAGCGAGCTTGCCTGCGGGTGGCGACCGACGACTGCTCTGAGCTGACCCGGCAGACGCACCTCCTCTTATACCTCCTCGAACCCTTGCGTTAATGTAAACGGGAGATTTTTGCGGCTTCTGCTAGGTTTCAAGGGTTCTGGGGCTCTTTTGGAGGTTTTCTTGCCACGTGGATGGCGGCGGATTGATTCGCTTCATGCAAAATTAATAAGTCTCTTTGTCCCTCAAACTCAATTTTTTTTTTTTTTTTTTTTTTTTTTGGTGTGTGTGTGTGTGTGTGTGTGTGTGTGTGTGTGTGTGTGTGTGTGTGTGTGTGTGTGTGTGTGTGTGTGTGTGTGTCGCCTGGAACCTCATTCCGTGTTTCAGCGCGATCTTGCGTTACGTCGCTAAGGATTTTACAATCGCATAAAAGGTCATATTAAAATCTACGTTTCTGAAGGCCACCCGATTCATATAAAGACTCGAGAATATGATGCCACTGATATTCCAAATACTCAAAATGCCAGTGAAGTCATGCCAAAGCAGCAAATGAGCCATGGGCCGCATGCCTGGTCTAGCATAACTAAGCTCGTTCCAAGAGATTTATTACAGCAGACCAAACTCAGAAGTCGACCCTATTACCATAGATCTCCTTATCCAACACATTTCACGCTTATAGATTTACTAAGCTATATAATCCAATTTTAGGATGGAATGTGCTTTCTTTTTACATACAACAGTAACAACTAAAAATCAAACATATATCTTTTTAGTTACCCTGATATTTAATCTATCCTGATATTTGATATTTAAAAAAATATATATATTAAATAGATAAACGCTCCAGAGAGCTATGGACATTTTTCCGAGGTTTGGATAATTTGTAAGAGTTACTCCTGTTTTGTGGATTGTTGAATTTCAGAAAATGTAATGAATGCTGTAAGAAAATTAAGCAACGAAACAAAACAACAATAGTTAGCTGATAGTAATGATGGTATTGATAATATTTGACTGTGATAACAATAGCAATAACAATCGGATGGCGTAGATAATGAAGTTTATTATTATTATAATAATAATTATTATTATTATTATCATCATCATTATGATTATTATTATGATTATCATTATGATGATCATAATTATTATCATTATTATTATTATTATTATTATCATTATTATCATCATTATCATCATTAAGATTATTATTATCATTATTGTTATTATCATTACTATCATCATTGTAATATTTATAGCAGTGATTGAGATAATTATCATAGTCATTTTAGGATGACAGTAATGACAATAGATATCAGACAATAACAAAAAAAAAAAAAAAAAAAAAAAATATATATATATACAATTTATGATAATGTTGACAATGGCAGGAATGATAACAATACCAATGACAATGGTATCAAAGATAACCACAGCATTATAATGTAATTAACGCTAATACTACTACTATACCCATGATTATAGACATACAGAAACATGGACAAATGCACAGACAAACAGGCACAACAGAGATAATTCAAACTTCATGTAAGCAAAACTATATATTTTTTTTGTTTTCCACCCAAAACCTTAGGTTTATTATATCTATTCAGTTACTTTGTCTTCAAGACCTCTGTTGATAATGAAAAAAAAGAAATAATAAGAAAAAAAGCGGGACACAGGACTATATCGCTTTGCGTAAAAATGTCCTTTTGACCAGCCTACACACACACACACACACACACATACACACACACACACACACACACACACACACACACACACACACACACACACACACACACATACACACACACACAATCACACACAAAATAACGCTAGTGCACGACATATATTTTATTCTTGATTATGGAGAGTTCTCATTATTTCTTATTGTCTTGGTCAAAATAAAATAATGGGACGGAAACTAAATATCATCTTGCACAATTGCAGACAGATAGTGCTACGATAACATATTACCTCTAGTCAAAGACGGAATTCTCTCAATCGCAACCAAAGGGACTGGCGATATAACCAAACTACCTAAAAGTATCTGGTCAAATGTCCGGATATACCCAATGGATATTTCGCGTCCACAAATAACTTTCAATTCACTGGAAAGCTTCAAGCATTTGCAGAAAGGTCCACCTTCATGATTGCTTGTTGCATCACGAAGCGTTACCAAAGTGTTATGTGCTTCATTGATGTGATTTTGATGTGATGTTATATGCTTCATTGATGTGATGTTATATGCTTCATTGATGTGATTTTATATGCTTCATTGATGTGATTTTGATGTGCTGTTATATGCTTCATTGATGTGATTTTGATTTGATGTTATATGCTTCACTGATGTGATGTTATATGCTTCATTGATGTGATTTTGATTTGATGTTATATGCTTCACTGATGTGATGTTATATGCTTCATTGATGTGATTTTGATTTGATGTTATATGCTTCACTGATGTGATGTTATATGCTTCATTGATGTGATTTTGATGTGCTGTTATATGCTTCATTGATGTGATTTTGATGTGCTGTTATATGCTTCATTGATGTGATTTTGATGTGATGTTATATGCTTCATTGATGTGATTTTGATGTGATGTTATATGCTTCATTGATGTGATGTTATATGCTTCATTGATGTGATTTTATATGCTTCATTGATGTGATGTTATATGCTTCATTGATGTGATTTTGATGTGCTGTTATATGCTTCATTGATGTGATTTTGATGTGATGTTATATGCTTCATTGATGTGATTTTGATGTGATGTTATATGCTTCATTGATGTGATGTTATATGCTTCTTTGATGTGATTTTGATGTGATGTTATATGCTTCATTGATGTGATGTTATATGCTTCTTTGATGTGATTTTGATGTGATGTTATATGCTTCATTGATGTGATTTTGATGTGATGTTATATGCTTCATTGATGTGATGTTATATGCTTCATTGATGTGATGTTATATGCTTCATTGATGTGATTTTGATGTGATTTTATATGCTTCATTGATGTGATTTTGATGTGATGTTATATGCTTCATTGATGTGATGTTACATGCTTCATTGATGTGATATTATGTGATGTTATATGCTTCATTGATGTGATGTTATATGCTTCTTTGATGTGATTTTGATGTGATGTTATATGCTTCATTGATGTGATGTTATATGCTTCATTGATGTGATGTTATATGCTTCATTGATGTGATGTTATATGCTTCATTGATGTGATATTATGTGATGTTATATGCTTCATTGATGTGATGTTATACGCTTCATTGATGTGATTTTATATGCTTCTTTGTTGTGATTTTATATGCTTCATTGATGTGATTTTGATGTGATTTTATATGCATCATTGATGTGATATTATGTGATGTTATATGCTTCATTGATGTGATGTTATATGCTTCATTGATGTGATATTATGTGATGTTATATGCTTCATTGATGTGATGTTATATGCTTCTTTGATGTGATTTTGATGTGATGTTATATGCTTCATTGATGTGATTTTGATGTGATGTTATATGCTTCATTGATGTGATTTTGATGTGATGTTATATGCTTCATTGATGTGAAGTGATGATGTGTCTGTAATGATGGATCTAGAAAATGTTTATATAGGAGGCAAAATGGGTGAGGATATGACAAGAGATTTTGATAAGGG
>NW_028234427.1:13321832-13324332 GCF_977035675.1 Penaeus japonicus | reverse complement strand
AACTTTGGTATTCATTTGCCTTTTACAAAAATTGAACACCATTGCATAAAACAACCCTTGGAGTAATATAGTACAACAGTTGGTGCGTATGCTTTTCTTGTAACAGGATTCTTTTTTACATATGTATATACATACACAGTCACGCAAAAATGTTTTTGTGATAATATACTACGATGCATTTGCCGCTTTTGTAAGTTTATATAAATTTATGGGCAAATGAATAATTCGCTTAAAATACTTATTCTCAGGTGGGGGTAAATTTACCACTGGGGAGTCAATAATTATATGGTAAAGCTTTTTGCAATGGGTCTGGCTGGAAGACATATCGGTTTAAATTGAGGAATATGAGTGTTAGAGCGCTGAAAACTGTATAGAAGCATCGGTATTAATCGAACTTTTCCAAAAAATGAACACTTTTACACAAAAAGACCTTTTGTGTATGATATTGCAACAGTTGAAAAAGGCATGCCCTTTTTGTAACAGGGCCCATTTTGAAAACTTATAAAAACGTTTTGTGGTAACATGCCGCGATGCATTTGCCATTTTCATGGCAGTATGTATAATCTGATGTGCAAAAGACAAATTCACTTAAAGTAGCCATTCTCAACTAGGGGTAAATTTACCCTAAGGATAAAATTTACATGGTAGATCTATTGCAATAGATTTTGCCAGACAACATATCAGTACAAATGAGGGGGTAAATAGAGCGGTACATCCAGCCGTTGGAGTAAGTGGCAGAGGAAGGGTTGAGAATTACTGGTCGAAAGGTAAATAATTTTCTTAGTTTATTCCAAAAATAATTAATCCCTTATCTATCGAGTCGACATAAACGGGAATACAGTATGCTATGAAAACAAAGTTTAACCTCGGCGGTTACATCCTTATGAAGACCTCCGGGGAAAAATCGGTTTAGGGCGGTAGAAAGACAAATAAAATGATTGGTGGAGCTGAAAATGTTACTAGCAACCACCAAAAGCAGTGCGGTATTCAAGGGATCAAATACTACTATTTGGCTGAAAATAATGTTTTGCATATGATACATCTTTTTCATCTTAAGATATGCATTATAAAGAATGTAACAAGGGCATAATGTGTGTAAATACTTACGTGCCTGCACTATTTCCGCAAGCCCGTATGGTAATGAAGCTCGAGGTATGCATGGGCCTACAAATTAATTTTGTTAAAGATTGTTCTCATACAAAGCAGTTTGATGAAGACAGGTACGTTAAGTTATAATCAAAGAGAAAAAAGTATCTTTTTACTTATCTCAGAGAAATGAAATTACATTTGTTACTCAAATACAGGTGTTTTTTTCTCCTGCAACATTTGGATGTAATTGAGCCAAGGGAGATTGAAATGTGTATTAAAAGGAGATAAGATTTTTTGTTTATCATGAAGAATATATATGATTGGGAGATTGAGATATATATTACAAAAAGGATAAGTTTTAATCCATTTTTGCGTAAATACATGGTATACCATTAAAAGTGATGGTATTAGATACTTTTCTTAAAACAATATATATATATATATATATATATATATATATATATATATATATATATATATATATATATATATATGCAGGGTATTATGAAATCAAAATAGAGACATATGTTCTCTTTGTAACAGAGCAGCCTTTTAAAACAAACGTTTTTGATAAGCAAAAGTTAGGTAAAAAATGAATACGTGGAAGGTAGAGGGGAGGGAAGTGAAAGTTTTTTTTTTTTTGGGGGGGGGGAGGAGGGGTTATGACCGTTAGTGACGGGGGGGTGGGGGTGTTATGCACGTTCATGAGGTGAGTGTTCCTCTCCCACCCCCCTCAATGGTCCAAATCACTGGTTACCTTTAGACACTATCTGTAGGAGGGGTGGGGGTGGACGGGACGGGGGGAGGGAGGATAGTCAAAGGCTGAGGTTAAGGGTGGGGGTGGAGGGGGGGATAAAAGGAGGGAGGAGAGAGGAGACTGTAGAGTGTGGGGGGGGGTGGGGAGGGGAGGGGGTGAGGGGGAAAGGGGAGGGGAGGAAGGGAGGGTAGGGGGGGGTTACAAGAAGGGAGAGGGGGGAGTTAGGGGAGGGAATGAAAGTTTGGGGGGGAGGGGTGTTATGACCGTTAGTTACAACCGTTGGTAACGGGGGGGGGGGGGGCGGGTTGTGTATGTACGTTCATGAGTGAGGTCGTTTTTCTGTTGAAGGGGGAGGGGGGGGGGGGGGGGGCAGGGGGGGGAAGTGAAAGTTTAGGGGGGGGGGATTTGTAGTTATGTACGTTTTATATATATATATATTATATACGTTTATATATATATAATATATATATATATATATATATATATATATATATATATATATATATATATATATATATATATGACCATCACCTGCCTAATCGTTTGCACTTTTCGTCCAGTCATGTGGTGCTTTCAACAGGTTGTTCATCTCTTTGGTATACACATATCATCACATGTCATCAATGATTTCTATTAATCTACAACACCATATTC
>NW_028234427.1:13291832-13304332 GCF_977035675.1 Penaeus japonicus | reverse complement strand
TGGTAATGATGATCATGAAAATTGATAATGACAATAACAATGATGATGATAATTATCATGGAGATGATAATGAGGATGACAGTGATAGTTATGATGATGATAACAATGATGATAATGACTATCATGATAATGATAGTAATAATGATGATAATGAAGAAAGTAATAATATTGAGGATAATAATGTAAATTGGAATAATGACAATGATAATGATAACAATGAAAATAATAGTGATGATGATAACAATGATAATTATAATAATGATGATGATGATGATAATGATAATATTTATGATAATAGTAATGGTAATGGTAATAATGATAATGATAATAATACTGATATATATAATGCCGAAGATAACAAAAATGATAACAAAAGTAAGGATAATAACAATGATAATGATGATAAGTATGATGATTACGATGATAGTAATCATGACGATAATAATGATAATAATGAAAATTATAATAATAATAATGATGATAATAATGATAATAGTAAAAATAAAATGATGATGATTTTAGTAATAATGATTATAATAATAATGATGATAATGATAATGATAAGAGTAAAACAATAATGAAAATAAGGATAATGACAGTGATGAAGGTAATATAGATAATACTTAATAGAGATAATAATAGGAATAATGATAATAATAATAGTAATGATAATGATAATGATAATATTTATGACAATCATGATTATCATAGCAATGACAAAATAATACTGAAAATTATGTGAATGGTACTACTAACAATGATAATGATATTTATAATATTGGTAATGATAATGATAATGATGATAATAATGATATTGAGAATAATGATTATGATAATAAAGATTGTGATAATAATGATGATAATAATAGTAATGATATTACTATACTTATTACTAAATTATTATCATTACTAAATATGTGTCCCTGTGATTTCTTTAATCAAAAGTCGATATCTTATACAAATTTAGTCCAAAGTTCAAAGTTCAAAGTTCAGGTTGTGAGGCGACTAAATTAATTAATTCATTCAAGATGAGATAAATAGTTAGGTAAGCATTAAATGATGAACAGATGGTAAGTATAATCGTGAGTACAGCATAACGGGTATACTATTCCTGCGCCTCAGCATGAAACCTCAGTGGAATGATGACAGCAGCATTGCCTCTTGTTTCCTGATCTGACACTTTTCATATTTTTCTTTGGGTTTGTTTCCCCGGATGTACTTTTATCAATCAATGCAATGGCTGTTGCATTGCAGAAATTGCTCTTCTTCTTCACGAGTTGTTGCATCGCTGACGTATTGCTTATACGTTTCGGGTTCTTTGCGTAGATCTTCTTTTGTTTAGGATTCGCTCTGCAACAAGTCCAAGGATATTTTATTTTATTTTATTTTTTTCTGTCGTTACTATTTTCTCTGGACTAGATGCATTATTTTTTCTTCTTCTTCTATCGTTATTGTTTTTCTTTCTTGACTAGATGGGTTTTTTTTCCAAAATGGAAGTCCATCGAAAGAACAAAATCTGTATATTTTTTTTTTACGTAGCGTTTAGGTTGGTGATTTTACTTGGAAAATAGGAGTGGTTTAGAGGAGCTCATAACCCACAGACCCTGGATCGAAAGCAGTCTTTCTATCTCTCTCTCTCTCTCTCTCTCTCTTCTCTTTCTTTCCCACTCTATTTTTTTCCATTTCTTTTTACTTTTACATACTTTCTCCAACTAACTCCCTCTCTTTTTTTTTCCTTCTCTCCCTTTCTCTCCCCTTCTCCCTCTCTCTCCCCTCCCCCTTCCCTCCCCCTACACCCTCTTTCTTTCTTTCTTTTCTCTCTGTTTTCTTTTCCTTCCTACTTCCTAATTTTTCCATCATTTCCTTACTTCCTTTTTTTCTTCAAACAGCCTACCCCTCTCACTTTTTTTTCTTTTTCGCTCTTCATTTCATCGGTGCTCTCTCTCTTTTTTTTTCTTACCCCGCCCTCCTCTGATCTCCTACATCTCTCTCTCTTTCCCTCCCCCTTTTCCTTCCTCCTCCGTCCTCTCTCTCTCTCTCCAGTGAGTCTCTCTCATCACCTCTCTGGTCTCTCTCTCTCTCTCTCTCTCTCTCTCTCTCTCTCTCTCTCTCTCTCTCTCTCTCTCTTTTTATCAATACTCTGATATGAATCATTAGAAAAAGTAAGTTCCACTTTTCGTCTCATAACTTGCGAATATTGCCTTGTATATTTTCCTTTCTTTTGTCATCTTCCTCCCTCACCCTTAGTCCCTCCCCATGTGTATCCAGTCCTCTGCTCCCCCCTCCCCGCCACGCCTCCACTCCCTCTACTCTACTACCCCTCCATTGTATGCCCCCTACCTAGCCCCCGTGTAGCTCTTCCTCGCCACCCTTTACCCCACCTCCCCCTATAATAACCCACACCCACCAAAACCCCTAAAACCCCCTTACCTCTACCCCCCTTCCCCAACATCCCTCATCGTCTGTTCTTACAACTCGAGATGCGTTTGTTTTCGCCCCTTGTCCTCTTTCCTTGTATTCCTCTCATGCGTCATGCATCTCTTGCCATCGTTATCATCATCCACATGAACATTCATGGCCATATTTATTTGCCTACGGTCTTAGAATTGTCTGAATTATCTTTTTTAGAAAAATATATAATTTTTTTTTTCTTTTCCTCTGGCGGGCGTTTTTTTTTTTTATTTTTTTTTTTTTATTTTTCTTTTCTCCGTTTTTTTTATTTTTTTTTTTTTTTTTTTTTTTTTTTTTTTTTTATTCCCCTTGACCCTGGTATCTCCTCTCTTCGCGTCCTTCTTCTCTCGATCACTTCTCCTTCTCCTCCTCCTCCCCCTCCTCCTCCTCCTCCTCCTCCTCCTCCTCCTCCTATCGGCCCTCCATACTTTGACAGGTCGTCAAGTTTTTCTCGCCCCATCGCCCCCCCCCCTCTCCCACATCTCCTATCGGCACCCGTGATATCTTATATTATTTATTATATTTTATATTATGATCTATATTTATATATTATAGTCTATATTATTATATATAATATATCTAAATATATTAATATTATATTATTTATTATTATATATTAATTATTTTATATTTTCATTATTTTCTAAATTATAATATAATATATTTTATATAATATTATTATTATTAATATTATTATATACATTTAATATTTATTATATATCTATATATAATTTTATATATCTATAATATTCATATAACTCATATAATAAATTTATTTCTTATTATATGCAAATACAATTATATATAACATTATATCCCTCTTACCGAACTATAAAGTCACATTCCTCCTCCCCCTCTTCTTTCTCCTTCACTCCCCTCTCTCTCTCCCCCATTGATGTTCCAATTTCATTTATCTATTTCTTGTTCGCGCTATCTTGTCATTACCAATCAGGCAGAAGAAGTTGGCTGGGATGGAGAAATCTCTCAAAGGACCCATTGGAACGAAAACGCCGCTCTGGACTCGGGATTGGCTGCCACGGGGCCCTAAGCCGCGGCGCCGCCTGCCACGGGATATTAGGCCCTATGGCGGCCAGCCTTCGCCAAGCATCCCGGGGGGAAACGGAGGCTCAGCGACGCCCCGAGACGCCTGCTCTTCCACGGAGGCAAAGGACTGCACAGCGATGGTGTTGCAGCTGTTGAGGCCGTGGTAACCAGGCTCGAGAAGGCGACGGCACGGCGAAAAGCTCCTCTTGTTCCTCTGTCGATGCGTGTCCCGGAGGTGCCGCAAGGGCGTGGCTCGGCGGAGAGGCGGGGGAGCTGGTGCGCCCCTCACAGCCGGGGTGGGCGTGTGGACCATATGATCAGCTAACACTGAGCGCCCTCGCCACGGACAATATGCTGATTGTCGGAATGATAGATGCTCCCTGCATGTTATCCGCCCGCCGCTCTTGTCCTGGGGTTCTCTGGTATGATGTGCAGCGTGGCGGATTCCACTGTAATATACACTGTAGTATATTCTGACGTACTTTATAACTCGGTATATTTAGGAGATCATACGTCAGAATTCATCCTCATGGAGGGACCTTTGGTATCTCGTCATGAGGGGTTCTTCCGTGATGCTTGTGGTATGTTTGATGGTGTATTTTGGTAGAGTGGCTGTCCCGATGCATTCTGGTATGGTGTTAAGCGTTGTGCTTTCTGTTAGAGTGACTTAGTCTGGTATGAAGCCTGTCTGGTGCAAGTGTGTGCAACCTTATATAATAGGCGGTTCGATGCAATCCTGAAATTACATATGAAAAAGCAGAATATTTTGCGAACGCTTTGATATATTCTGGTGTTGAATCTACAGTGGCGTATCATCTGCATGGTTTATTGCGGCACATCTTTCCTGGATAAACCCAATGCAACTTCTTATGAATTGTAACTGATGGATCTAGTTCACTCAAAGTCTAACCTAAGATACGTCAAAATAATGGTTACGTATCATGCAGTATTTGGCATATAATATAAGTTTTTGCCTTGTGTGACTGCGCATTTCCATACAATGTATTTTTATTTTTTTTATTATTTTTTTTTTTTTTGGCCTCATGTTCCCCACGGAGCAATCTGATGTATTGCCCGACTTGTTCTATTCTATAGCTTTGCTCCACTGTATTTAAGTGCATTATCTGGTGTACATTTTATTTCAATGCATGTTGGTTCGTTGTATTTGATGGTGTGGAGTACCAAGTGGATTTCGTGTTTGGTATAAGATGTAGCTTATGTTACGATTTTGTATAGTTTGATGCAAAGTGTTTCCTATGTAATATAGCATAGTATGCTATCATGTAAGTTGCTATCATGTTTGTTCTTACGGGCATTCGTCAGTAATGTAGCTCTTGGCACATGATGCAGACCTTGACATCTTCTGCTGTAGTTTGTACCCTGGGTGTCACTCAGTGCAATGATCGTCGTGGCATATTGCTATGCAGGATGCATTCCAGAGCGCTCTTATTAACCCAGGGTACTAGTATATACCTGTGCAGTGTCCCTTGGTATAATGTAATCTGGCGCCGTTTGATGCAACTTTTATCCTGTTACATTGTGCATTGTGGTCCATTTTGCCTTATTGTATCATGTATTTTTGTCTTAGTGTAATACTGGTATAAGGTGCCAGGTTAACCGAAGCGAGTTATTATGCATTTTCTGGTATGGTATTTGGTATATATCTCTCGCCCTTGGAGTTATTATGCATTTTCTGGTATGGTATTTGGTATATATCTCTCGCCCTTGGAGTTGTGTTGTTCCTTCTGTGGCACTGGATCTGTTAGATATTTGTCTTGTGTTCACAGAGTGGAACCGTGAGCGTGGACACAGAGTGAACCTTAGAACCTGTTGTGCTTTTCTCATTTTATTGTCCATTCTTGATGTGATGTAATGAATAGTCTGGCAGATCTGATTGTAATTTGGTTCTCTAAATGAAATGCCAAGAAGTATGGCCTTATCATATATACCCTGGTGTAGCTCTGGTATATATGTGATTTGTATATTGATATATCTAAGGGTATTTAGTCCAGCTATCCCTATGTTGCGTATCTTTGCATCTTCTTGCAGTAAATAACCTGGTATATTTATGTGTATTATAAGTCTTGATTTTTTTTTCTTTTATATCATTCTGCATAATGTACCACACTATGTTCATGGGTGCTTAGAGAACCTTATCTATTGCAGTGTGGCTTTGTGAATACTCTTCTGGAATGATTCCTTGTATATTCCGGCGAAATTTATCGATTTCATCAGTTGCACGATCACCCAATAAAGGGATGCCAACCTGCATTCCATATGTGTATTTTCCTGGATTTAGCAGATAACAGCACCTTGATGCAATGGTGTCTTACACAGCACTGCATTTCGTGTGCTAGATAGCCTCACTGTGCATCGTGCTGTGTCTCTGATGGAAGCAGTGTCGAAGTGTAACGTGCTTCTTGACTTCAACCGTGTCCTAGTGTGTCCTAGTGTCCTAGCGTTTGTGATCTGTTGAGTATCTTTGCGTGATTATATTAGGCACTGCTGATATAACTGTGCTGATATAATCTCGTTTTCTTCATGATTTTTTTTTATGTTGGCATGTGATATGTAAGCGTAGATGTACAGCATCAGAGTTTGGTGCTATGTTGCGTTGAGATGTTGCATGGTACTAAATGCAGAGCAACCTTGACGTCGGTCGTATTTAAGTAGGGAATAAACTTAAATATCCTTATTATCTAAAGCAGTCATGTCGTGATATATGGTTTTCTCAACAGATCCGCTGCAATCATCCACTTACATGCCACTGTCGCAGTGTTTTAGAAGTGCTGCTGTCATCTCTAAAACGGGATTGTCTTAACGAAATTCTTCCGTCTGGCCGTCACAGACTAACTGAATTCCCTGGCCGCCATTGTTTGCGTCTCGACTAAAGAAAGCGAAACTTGTGAAGAAAAAGTGACGCCAGAGTGGAAAGACACACATGCACACAGTCAGTGCTGGAGGCGTCATCATTAACAGCCGTGGAGCGAATTCGGATTTCTATCAGGTATTAAGGGTGAACGTTGCTCTTATGTATACGCGCATACATACATACATACACACACACACACATACAGACACACACACACACAAACACAGAAGGGGGGGGTGGGGGGGGGGGGGGGGGTGGGGGGGGGGGGGGGGGGGGGGGGGGGGGGGGGGGGGGGGGGGGAGGGTGGGGGGGGGGGGGGGGGGGGGGGGGGGGTTGGGCACACACACACACACACACACATACACACAAACACACACACATTTGCGTATGCATGGATCAGCGCGTGTGACCCAGACATGAATCTAAACACCCTAACCGTCATTATAAATAGCCAAACAATTTACCCAGCTATGACCATCCCCAATAGACCACCATCGATGCCATATAAATACCACCGAAGCCCCTGTAGCGCTGAAAGGTATATACAAAAGTACTTTTCTTAAGATGAGAATTACATCTCTCCTTCAGATGGCCAGTCACCGATCTCTCCGACCTGACCTCCTCAGAGAAGCTGCTGTACCTTTGTACTTCTCGTTTCCAGGCGCGGGGTCGACTCGCCTATCTCTTTACGGGTGAATAAACACGTCTTGGGAAGGATGGCAAGGAAACATTCTTCGGAGAAAGAGAGAATGAGAGAGAGAGAGAGACAGAGAGTGACAGAGAGAGAGAGAAAGCGAGAGAGAGAGAGAGAAAGAGAGAGAGAGAGCGAGAGAGAGAGAGAGAGAGAGAGAAAAGAGAGAGAGAGAGGGGGGGGAGGAGAGAAAGAGAGAGAGAGGGAGAGAGAGAGGGAGAGAGAGAGAGAGAGAGAGAGAGAGAGAGAGAGAGAGAGAGAGAGAAGAGAGACAAGAGAGAGAGAGAGCGAGGAGGGAGAAGAGAGAGAGAGAAAAGAGAGAGAGAGAGGGGGTGGAGGGAGAGAAAAAGTAGAGAGAGAGAGAGAGAAGAGAGAGAGAAAGAGAGAGAGAGAGAGAGAGAGAAGGAGAGGGAGAGAGAAGTAGAGAGATAGAGGAGAGAGGATAAAGAGAGAGAGAGAAAAAGAAAAGAGAGACAGAGAGAGAGAAGGGGGGGAGAAAGAGAGAAAAGAGAGAGAGAGAGAGAGAGAAGAGGGAGAGAAGAGAGAGAGAGAGAAGAGACAGAGAAGCGAGAGAGAGAAGAGAGAAGGAGAGAGACAGAGAGAGCGAGAAAGAGAGAGAGAGAGAGCGAGCGAGAGAGAGAGAGGGAAGAAGAGAGACTCAGAGAGAGCGAGAGATGAGAGAGAGAGAGAGAGAAAAGAGAGAGAGAGGAGGGGGGGTAGGAGAAAAGAGAAGAGGAGAGAAAGAGAGAGAGAGAGAGAGAGAGAGAGAGAGAGAGAGAGAGAGAGAGAGAGAGAGAGAGAGAGAGAGAGACATATAAAGAGATAGAGAGAGACAGAGAGAGAAGGAGAGGGAGAGAGAAAGAAAGAGATAGATAGATAGATAGATAGATAGATAAATAGAGAGAGAGAGAGAGAGAGAGAGAGAGAGAGAGAGAGAGAGAGAGAGAGAGAGAGAGAGAAGAGAGAGATGTAGATGTAGATAGTGAAGTAGATGGGAGAGGGGGGGAGATAAAGCGAGAGAAAGATAAAGAGATAGAAGTAAAGATGATGTGTAGAGACAGAGAGAGAAGATGGAGTGGTGTTGAGAGATTTGAAAGAAGTAAGAGAGAGAGAGAGGAGGGAGATAAAGAAGAGAGAGAGTGTAGAGATGTAGAGAGGAGACGAGAGAAGGAGAGATGATGAGGAGAGTTGAGAAGAGATGAGAGAAGATTAGAGAGAGAGAAGAGAGTGAGAGAGAAGAGAGAGATGAGACATATAAAGAGATAGAGAGAGATCAGAGAGAAGAAGGAGAGGGAGAGAAGAAAAGAAAGAAAGAAAGAGAGATCGAGAGCGAGAGAGAGAGAGTTGAAGGAAGATAGGAGAGAGAAGAGGAGAGGAGAGAGAGAGAGAGAGAGAGAGAGAGAGAGGAGAGAGAGAGAGATAGAGAGAGAGAGAGAGAGAGAGGAGAGAATGAGAGAGATAAGAGAGAGAGAGTGAAGTGAGTGAGGGAAGAGAGGGAGGGGAGGGGGAGAAAGAGAAAGAGAGAGAAGGAAGGGATGGAGGAGGGTGGAGAGAAGAGAGAGAGAGAGGGAGAGGAGGAGAGATAGAGAGAGAGGAGAGTAGGGAGATATGAGAGGAGAGGAGCGAGAGAGAGAGAGGAGAAGTGAGAGAGAGAGAGGAGAGGAGGAGAGAGAGGGGGGAGAGAGAGAGAGAGAGAGAGAGAGAGAGAGAGAGAGAGAGAGAGAGAGAGAGAGAGAGAGAGAGAGAGAGAGAGAGACACACAGAGAGAAAGGGATGGAGAGAGAGAAAAAAAGGAGAAAGAGAGAGACAGAGAGAGATAGAGAGACAGAGAGAGAGAGAGAAAGAGAGAGAGTGAGTGAGAGAGAGGGAGGGAGGGAGGGAGGGAGAGAGAGAGAGAGAGAGAGAGAGAGAGAGAGAGAGAGGGAGGGAGGGAGGGAGGGAGGGAGGGAGAGCGAGAGAGAGGGAGAGAGAGAGAGGGAGAGAGAGAGAGAGAGGAGAAGAGAGAGAGAGATGAGAGAGAGAGAGAGAGTGGTATGAGAGAGAGGAGAGAGAAAAAGAGAAGAGAAAGAGAGGGAGGGAGAGAGAGAGAGAGATAGAGAGATGAAGAAAGATGAGAGAGAGAGATGATGGGAGAGAGAGAGGAGAGGAGAGAGAGATTGGAGAGAGAGATTGTGAGTGAGGGAGAGAGAAATAGAGAGAAACAGATAAGAGAGAGGACAGGAGAGAAGGAGTGGGACTGTATTGAAAGATAAGGAAGAGAGGAGTAAAGGGAGGGTGAGAGAGAGAAAATAGGAGAAGAGAGTGAGAAGAGAGAGAGAGAGAGAGAGAGAGTGTGAGAATATGAGATAAAGAGAGTGAGAGAGAGAGAGAGTGAGGAGAGGAGATAGAGTGGGAGAGAAAGAGAAGAGAGCGAAAGAGAGAGAGAGAGAAGAGAGGGAGAGGAAGAGTTGAGGAGAGAGCGGAGAGGACGAGAGAGAGTGATGAGTGAAGGATCAGAGAGAGGTGGAGAGAGAGGTGATTGTGAGCTCGGAGAGAGAGAACGCAGAGAGAGAGAGAGAGTGATAAAGAGACACACAGAGAGAAAGGGAGGTGAGAGTGAATAAATAGGATGATAAGAGAGTCAGAGAGTGTTAGTGATGGGAGGGAGGTGGGGATGTGAGTGTAGAGTGAGAAAGAGAGAGAGTGAGTGTGAGGTGGGAGGGTGGGAGGGAGAGCGTGAGTGAGAGAGAGAGTGAGAGAGGTGAGTGTGAGAGTGAGACAGATGAGTGTGTGTGAGAGAGATAAGTGAGAGAGTGAGAGGTGACGTGGGGTGTGTGGGGGCGAGGTTGTGAGTTGTGTGTGTGAGTGTTTGTACGGGATGAGGTCTGTTGTGTGTATATGTAGTTGTGGGGGGTTGGATCAGGAGCAGGTGGTGGGGGGTTTGGTTTTTTGGGGGGGGGGGGGGCGGGCGTTTGGGGGTGATGTACGTTTGGGTTATGGTGGGACGGCGGTTGCAGGCGGTGGAGGACGAGTGTGAGGCGATGGTGGGTCCGAAAACGGGGGGCGGGGCCAAGGAGCGCACGAAAACGAGCAAAATTAAGGCGGACCTGCCAGGGCACGGAGGACCCTGGATTAGCGCCCAGGCCTCGGCGCCGGGACCTGGCTGGAGACATAGTGAATACTGGGCCACTGTTTGCTGGAACTTGGACGGGCAACTCGCGCAACGGGAACGGAACTTGGCAACTGGCGGGGGATGCAGGCCCGAAAAGGCAAAGGGCAGGGGAAAGTGTCTAGGGAACAAGGGAAGATGGCCCGAATCCTAGGGGTGGTAGAGAAAATGGCGCGGGGGGCGCGGCTGTGGGATAAGAATGCAGGGAAATGGAAAAGAGGGGGAACACGGCGAGGAAGTGGACACTGCCGAGGGGAAAGGAAAATTGCAAGGAGGGACCCAGGACAGGCCCTGGCAACAGAACAAGGGGGCGGAACACTGGAGAATAGGGCAAAGGGCGCAGGACTGGCGTACGAAAATTGGAACTAGCATAAGGAAAAATTGGAAAAGGCAAATGGGGCCCTACAAACGGACCAGCGCATCACAAGGTTGGAAAGGCAAACTGGACAAGGAGGGGCAAGGAACGGGAACTTGAACAAGCACACTAGATAGTTGCCTGGCCATCGCCATGCGGACCACAAGGCGACGCACACCGGGGCCCGGGCCACGGGACAAAGAGGGGCAACGGAAATGACCCACGGGGCCCGTGAAAGGAACCAGGACACCACTTGCCCACGGTGACACCGGACGGGCCCCGGCCCCTGCACAACAGGTGACCACGGAACAGGGCAATGGAGATATTATCCGGGCCCAGGAGCAGTCTAGGGCCCCTGGGGCAGGCACAGGGGCAGGCCATTGGAAAACAGTGGGGACCCGGCACAGGAAAATGGCCCCGCGTGGGGGCACGGAACGGCACACCGGGCACCATCCCCTTTTCCATTCCCTTCCCTTCCCCATTCCCCTCTTTTCCCTTCCCTTCCCCTTCCCCATCCCCCTTTTCCCTTCCCTTCCCCATTCCCCTCTTTTCCCTTCCCTTCCCCTTCCCCATCCCCCTTTTCCCTTCCCTTCCCCATTCCCCTCTTTTCCCTTCCCTTCCCCTTCCCCATCCCCCTTTTCGCTTCCCCATTCCCCTCTTTTCCCCTTCCCTTCCCTTTCCCACTACATCTTTCCTCTCCCTTTTCCCTTCCCTATTCCCCTCTTCTCCCCAATTCCCTTTCCCTTTTCCTTCCCCATTTCCCTCTTTTCCCCTTCCCTTCCCATTCCACCTCCCCAACTCCCCTCCCCCTTTTCCCTTCCCCATTCCCCTCTTTTCCCCTTTTGTCCTTTCTCTCACGGGCGCCACTTGCGTCATCATGATTCCCTTTTCGCTTCCATGGCGTCCGTTTCCTCCCCTTGTTCGCCGGTCATCGCTCGTTCTCTTTTAACCCTTGCTCTCTTTCTCTCCTTTGTCTGTCTCCGGTGCTGTCACTCTCTCTCTCTCTTTCTTTTTTTTTCTCTCTCTATTTATTTTTCTTTCTCTCTCTTCGTCTTCTTCTATTTTTTCTTTCTCTCTCTCGCTCTCTCTATCTCTCTTTCTCTCTCTTCTTCTCTCTCTGTCTCTTTCTTTCTCTCTCTTCGTCTCTCTTTCTCTCGTTTCTTCTCTGTCTCTCTGTCTCTCTTTCTCTCTCTTCTTCTCTCTCTCTCTTTCTCTCTCTCTCTCTCTCATTATATATACTTATATTTATCATATAGTTATAATATAAATATATATAGTATATATATATGGACTATAGTTATATTTATATGGATTATATATATATATATATATATATATATATATATTTATATATATATATATATGTCTATAATTCAAATAATATCTATATATATATTTATATATATATATATATATGTGTATATCTCTATCTAATAATATATATATATATATATATCATATATAAATATAATAAACAATATTATATGATTATATATATATAGATATATATATCTATATATTATCAATATATATATATATATATATATAAATATATACATATTAAATATATATATATATATAATATATTTAAAAAAATATATATATAATTATATACTAATATCATTTATATATATATATTTAGAATATATAATACTAATATATATATATATTTATATATCTATATACACCATATAATCAATATATATATATATATAGAATATATATATATATATATATTTATGCAGTATATGTATATATAAATCTATATATATATATATATATATATATATATAAAATATTATATATATATATATATATATATATATATATATATATATATATAATATATATATATACTCCTATAGATATATATATTTTATATATATATAATATATTCATTATTTATATTATATATTATACATTATATAATATATATATA
>NW_028234427.1:13281832-13284332 GCF_977035675.1 Penaeus japonicus | reverse complement strand
TGCAGTTGCTGAGATTGGATGTGAAAGATCACTTTAAAAATATAGAAGACTTGTTTGTGACTCGAGAATGTGGACTGTTGAGGTGTTCTCTTAAGCATCTACATAAAAAGGAATTCAGAGATCGTTTTTTTTTTTGTTCATGTGAAGTATATGTGCCAGTATATATGATTTTTTTTGTATGTTTGTTCTCAAAAGAATTCCTATTTTTTCTTTTTTTTTATCTCTCTCTCTTTAAATCTTCAAATTTACAAGAAAGGATTTACAGACTAGAAAAGAAAATATTCGAGGGACGCTTTACAGGAGGTTAGGTACAGCACATCCGAGTCAGGCCTCGAATGCGGCGGCGTGACGTCACAGGTACAGTGTAAACAAAGCCGACAATGGTATAATTCATCACAATAACGGGGTCCGAACTTCTACACCTAGTCATTATCAATTCATGTTCATTATTTACACATATTTACAACTTGCTCGAGTGAGGGGGGGGGGCACCCAAATAAAGCTCCCCCTTTAAGTACTGGAAGATTAAAAAACACTTCTACGATACTGGGCTCGATCGACTCCTTCGTCGGGAGTCGGGAGTCGGGCGGCGGTGACGAGGCCCTCTGGCGTCGGGCGGCGCGGAGGACCCGACGGCGCCCCGACGAGCTCGTCCTTCCACCTGGACTCGGCTTCTGGCCAGCCTTTGCTCGGACGACCGGGACCTGGCGAGCACATTTGCTATGTACAGCCCCGCCGTCGTCGGCTTTCTCTCGAAGAACCCCGCGCTTCGGCTTCCGGCTTCGTCGAGGGCCGGATGAATTTCTCGCGCAGGAGTGGCCGTCACGTTACATGTTATCAGTTTGGTCAGACACAGCGTGACGTCGATCCTGTGTGCGAGGGCGTCCGGCAGGCGACCGAAGGGCCCGGAGAGAACACCTCTAACCGCGACAGTTCCTGCTGCCGGCGCCTGACCAATTCACCACATGAAATGGCTATGGGCCAACATACACCAAGGGTAACTTGACTAGATCACGACTACATATACAATGGATATCACTTATGAAGTGGGATGATATTTGCCCACGTTAGACTAGAGGGCGGGACTAGACGAGTAAAACTGGCACGGAGCCGCAGCTAAGCTTACTTCCCACAGGAACCTGTAGGAGTCATCACAGCAGCCCGTGGAATGTGCATTCTTTGGTTCTGTTTCGGCCTCGCGTGAGTCTGTTCCTGTTTCACTCCTGGAGGGCTGCGGCGCCACCATCAGGGGCGCCCAGCGGCCTCTTCTGGTCACTGGCGGCGGCGGCGGCGGCTTGGGCTGATATGCGCAAGGAGGCTTCCCTCAGGCTTTCGCCCTTCTGTGACGGCAGGGCGGCTTCCCACACCTCACCGTGAGCAGTGCAGACACGCCTGACCGCCCGCCCTGCTGACAGGACAGCAAGAACCAAGAAGGGACTTGCACGGCAGCGGCACCGCTCACTTTGCATGACACTGGTGTCTTGTCGTTTTAGGAAATATTTAGTCTTTGGACATTCACAATATTAATGATGTTGCTTTAATTCAGCATGTTAGTCTCCACAAATTCTTATTTATCAGTGAAAGTTCCACATCATCGTAACACTTTCGGATTTTGTTCACTGATAAAATTTTGTTCACTGGTCCTCCAAACTGGTTACCTGCTGAAAGGTGGAGGACCAATCAGGAAGCGAGACGGAGTCACGTGACTGTTGCGTGCACCAATTGGAGAAGAGAGACTGTCATGCGTAATGCGGATAGGCCGAAGAGATGTGTGACGTCATGTGGGATGGATGGTGCGTCATGGAATGTCCCGAAGCGGCGGCGATGTTGGAGTAGAGGTTCGCCCCGGGGTTGGTCCAGTAGGACGTGGGCGAAGGGAATATGCTCGCTGCGGACAAAGAGCCTTGGTTACCAACAAGAAAGTGTCACGCAAAACAGGCCTACAACACACAACACAAACGAATGACCTCGATCAGTAATACAAAGTTTTCTCACAACAACATGACAAAAAAACAAAACAAAAAAAAACTTTCACAAACTAGAAACTAAAAAAAAAAAAAATGTTTTTCACACAACGAACCGGCCAGGGACTAACCTGTGGAGGAGGGTATGCCTGTGTGTGTGCTCATGAAGTTGAGCTTGGTGGTTGGGTGGTATGAGGACATGAACAGGTCGCTCTGGTACTTGTATGCTGTGGGGTCAGCGCCGGCGGGCTGGGTGGCCGCGGCGAGGCCCTGGAAGTCGAACTTGTAGGCGTAGCGTTTCCCGTGGACCTTCGTCATGATGTTCTTGTCGTAGTAATATCTGAGGGAACGGAACGGAACGGGGGGTGAGTCTTCTCTTGCAGTCTGGGGGGGATGTGGTATATATTTTTGTATTTAGCAGGATTCTATCTCTCTCTCTTTCTCTTTCTTTCTTTCTTTCTTTCTCTCTCTCTCTCTCTCTCTCTCTCTCTCTCTCTCTCTCTCCCTCTTTCTCCCTCTCTCTAAAACTCTCCCTC
>NW_028234427.1:13261832-13274332 GCF_977035675.1 Penaeus japonicus | reverse complement strand
TAGTGTAAACATGACATAGGGAAGAGCCGTTGAATTAACATGATCCTGATGTGACCGAGTTCCAGAAACGGCGCTGAAGGAATTCGAATTTGACTCTCTCGGATTTTATCTGGCTTTTTCTTCTTCTGAAGGAAGGAAGGGAGAAGAGGGAGATAGGGAGAGGGAGAGGGAGAGGGAGAGGGAGAGAGAGGGAGAGAGAGAGAGAGAGAGAGAGAGAGAGAGAGAGAGAGAGAGAGAGAGAGAGAGAGAGAGAGAGAGAGAGAGAGAGAGAGAGAGAGAGAGAGAGAGAGAGAGAGAGAGAGAGAGAGAGGAAGGGGGAAGATAAGAAAAATAGAAAGAGGGGGAGAAAGAGAAATAGAGAGAGGGAAAGAAAGAGCAAAAGAGACAGAGCTAAAGAGTAAGAGAGATACGAGACATAGAGAAAAAGGCGAGAGAAAGAAAGTGAGAGAGAGAGAGAGAAACAAAACAATAAAGAAAAAAACACACGACGAGAGAAAGAGAAGATAAAGATAAAGAGAGAGAAAGAAAAGAAGAAAGAACACGAGAGAGCCCCTTCATCTGAACCCAAGTGGAATACAGCATTACGGATGCCACTCGTCATCCAGTTATGAAAGCATCGACTGGTGGATGCTTCTCCTCCCGCAGCCTCTGAGACGGCGCTTCCTCTCCTCGCCTTGCCTTTCCCCTTCTGCTTTTCTTTCTCTTCCTCCGTCTCCTTCTTCTTCTCCTCCTCCTCCTTCTTCTTCTTTTTCTCCTCCACCTCTTCCTTCTTCTTCTTCTTCTCCTCCTCCTCCTTCATCTCCCCCCCTCCTCCAACTCCTTCTTCTCCTCCTCTTCCTTTTCCTCATTTCCTTCTTCTCTCCCTCTCTCCCCTTTACAGCCGAAGGGGAATTAACATGTCAGCCCATCAACGCATCACTTCATCATGTCTACTTCTGACATGGAACGCCCTCTATGTGGGGCAAGTGTGAGGGTGAGGGTGAGGGTGATGAGGGGCGGGCGGGGCGAAAATGACGTCAAAACAAAGGATACAAAATCTGAGGGTGAGGGAGATGGATGAGGGAGAAGGGTGAGGGAGAAGGATGAGGGAAAAAGATGAGGAAAAAGGATGAGGGAAAAGGATGAGGGAGAAGGGTAAGAAAGAAGAATGAGGGAGAAGAACGAGGCAGAAGATTGAAAGACGAGGCAGAAGGGTGACGGAGAGAAGTGAGGGAGAAGGATAAGAGAGAAGGATGAGGGAGAAGGATTAATCAGAAAGGCGAGGGAGAAGGGTGAGAGAGAGAGAGAGAGAGAGATAGAGTAAGTCGAGAGAGAGAGAGAACAAAGATGGCAAGATGGAGATAGTGAGAGAGAAGAGAGGATGAAGGAGGGATGGAAGAGATAGAAAGAGGAGAATGGAGAGAGAAGAGAGAGAGAGGGGAGAGGAGAGAGAGAGAAGAGAGAGAAGAGAGCGGAGAGAGAGAGAAGAGAGAGGAGAGAGAGAGAGAAGAGAGAGGAGAGAGAGAGAGAGAGAGAGAGAGAGAGAGAGAGAGAGAGAAAGAGAGAGAGAGAGAGAGAGAGAGAGAGAGAGAGAGAGAGAGAGAGAGATAGAGAGAGAGAGAGAGAGAGGAGAAGAGAGAAGATAGAGAAGAGAGAGAAGAGAGAGAGAGAGAGAGAGAGAGAGAGAGAGAGAGAGAGAGAGAGAGAGAGATAGAGAGATTAGAGAGAGAGAGAGAGAGAGAGAGAGAGAGAGAGAGAGAGAGAGAGAGAGAGAGAGAGAGAGAGAGAGAGAGAGAGAGAGAGATAGATAGAGAGAGAGAGAGAGAGAGAGAGAGAGAGAGAGAGAGAGAGGGAAAAGATCGAAGTACAAGATAAGTAAATGTATTGTTAACAATCGCTTTTTTGACAGTTGACAGGATTGTGACAAGAAGAGAGGGGAGGGAGCTTGACAGGCCGAGGGGAAATCAAGAGTACGGATACGCTAGTGTTAAAGGCATCTCCATCCCTTTTCAAAAAATTGTTCTTGGCATTTAAGTGGATCCCTAAATGCAAACTTACCCAAACACACACTCAAAACAAGTGTTCTCGCTCACAACTCATACCATAACACGGACTCACACACGAAGAAATAAATAAGAAAGAATGAGAAGATGGAAACAAACACACAAGGGGAACAACGTCAGGGGGACGGGTCTCCCTAGGGTTGTAGATCAAACAAACAAGGGTATTATCGGCTAATCATAGCATCCCAGACAAAAGTAAATGGTTTAGAACAAGTCTGTGATTACCTCAGCTTTGTTCACTAAATCTTGTTACTGTCACTCCCTCTCCCGCGCGATTATCACCTCTACAGCTGAAGCGCATAAGGGCGAAGGCTTTTTGGATTCGCCCCGCATCTGAGTCGCTCCCAATTTTGGTCATTATGGCAGTCGGCCATAAGGGCTATCCATCATCCCCATTGGTCACACGTAATGGCTGTCAGGACACTAGGCTTTATGACACATGGCCATAAAGCTCTTGAAAGGGGGATTAGGAAGTAGGATTGGCCATATTGTCATTTTTCTGTCCCCCGCGCTACTGATATGGCACACGAGGCTCCGGGGACAGACGAGGTGGTGACGGCCATGAAAATTCGGTTCCTTGTTTATGAACCCGACTCGGAACAGCTGCAGAACCTCCGAAGCCTCAGTTACACAGTTGGTTTCTTCCGTGCCGCCGCGTCCGACACTCTATGAATCGCGCCAGGAGATACATGCATGCATAATGAGATCTCGAATATCAATGATTTCCCTTCATCGGGTCTTGATATCACAAATCCCCTCCCCTCCCACCCCTACCCCCTCATCTCCGCCCACCCAATCCCGTTAGGGCACTGAATCCCACTCACCCGGAAATCCCTCTCAAATCCCTTAACCACGCCTTCGTCAGGAGTCCCCTACCCCTACCCCCACCCCCAACCCCCCTCGTTGAACACATGCTCGCAGCATCTCTCTCTCTCTCTCTCTCTCTCCTGCAGAAGATTCAATTCCCTCATCATCTCGAAAGGGCAGGGTCTTGTCGAATCCGAAGGGGGGGGGGGGGAGGGGGAGAAGACTGAGGAAGATAGAAAAGGGAAGTGGTAGTAATAAGAAGGATTACGAAGGAAGACGAGGAGGATGGAGGAGAGGAGGAGAGGAGGAGGAGGAGATGGAGCAGGTGATGGAGGAGGAGGGGGAGATGGAGCAGGGGATGGAGGAACAGGAGGAAGTGAAGGAAGAGGATGAGAGAAGGAGAGAGAAAAGGAGGAAGAAGAGGACTAGGGGTATGGGGAGGAGGAGGAGGGGGAGGAGGAAGGGAAGAATGAGGATGAAGAGGAAGAGGAGGAGAAGGAAGAGGAGGAGGAGGAGGAAGAGAAGGAGGAAAAGGAGGAGGAAGATCAGAAGAGAAGGAACAGAAGAAAGATGAAGAAGAGGAAAAGGAGAAAGAAGAGGAGAAGAAGGAAAAAATGAGAAGGCGGAAGAGGAAGACAGGGAGGAGAAGAGGAGGAACTGAAGAAGGAGGAAGGAGAAGAGGAGGAAAAAAAGATAAGGCGGAAGAGGAAGACAGGGAGGAGAAGAGGAGGAAGACGAAGAGTATGAAAAAGACACGAAGGAAGAAAAGAAGGCAGAAGAAGAAGAAGAAGAAGAGGAAGAGAAGGCTAAATGGGGGGGGGGGAGGGGAGAAGGGGAAGGGGAGGTCACCATTATCGCCACACGTGGAAGACAGACGCTTAATTGGCCCGTTGAGACGAAGGGGAGGGGGGAGGGATGGGGGGTGGGGGATTATCCGCCCTCGACGAAGGAAGAGGAGGAGGCTTCGGCTCAGGCGGGGGGGGGGGGAAGAGTCTCTGGCGGAAGAGAGGAAGAGAGAGAAAGAGAGAGAGAGAGAGAGAGAGAGAGAGAGAGAGAGAGAGAGAGAGAGAGAGAGGAGAGAGAGAGAGAGGAGAGAGAGGGGAGAGAGAGAGAGAAACAAAAAAAGATATATACATATATATATATATATATATATATATATATATATATATATATCTATATTATATATATATATATATATATAATATATAGAGAGAGAGAGAGAGAGAGAGAGAGAGAGAGAGAGAGAAAGGAAGGCCGAGCGAGGGGGAGATCTGAGGATGTGGTGTGATTGACAGATCAAATACAATGAGTGACAGGCCGTCGAAGGGTTACGGTGCGGTCCGTAATAATTGATATTTAAACAACACCAACTGGGGGAGAGATAGACTAAGAGAGAGAGCGAGAGAGAGAGAGAGAGAGAGAGAGAGAGAGAGAGAGAGAGAGAGAGAGAGAGAGAGAGAGAGAGAGAGAGAGAGAGAGAGAGAGAGAGAGAGAGATAGAGAGAGAGAGAAACCTCTAAAAAACATCACTCCCACATCTACCTCAAGAAATGATTAAGAAAACACAAGATTAATACATAAAGAGTGTGTGAATATAGACCGATAGATAGATATATTCACAATCTTGTTGCTACTCGTTCAGACATGTTCTGCCACATTTTGCCGCCCCGCTGTTACCCTCACCGACTGGCGCCTCTTTCAATAATCTCATCAAACACGTATTCCCCATAGACTCGTTAGCGGGCTAGAGCGAGCGCGCGAGCCTCGAATTAACATGGCGGCCACGACCGGCTCTTGTGTAATTGACTCTTGTCTCGGTTTCTGCTTGCCACGCCGATTTCTGTCTTGGGTATGGCGTCTTTTGCTTGTCGTGTATTAAGAGGGATAGACAGAGTGAGATTGATTATGATGACCTACTGTGGTGTTGATAACTTAGTGGCTATGATGACCCTACTGTGGTATTGATAGTGGCTGTTATTTTACCCGTGGATTTGTTTTTGTTTTTGAATAACTTACATATGAGAGTGATAATGATAGTTTGAGATCCCGGAGAGTGACGGCTGCAACTGCCATGAGACAAATATTAGCGAAAAATCTATCGCTTAAGCTCCCCAGATCGGGTGATTACACAGCGAAACAAATCCTACAGATTGTGGTAATCGCGAGCCACTGAGCAGATGTCTTAGTGGAGATCATAATCATTTACGATTCATCTGTATTCACGTATTAAACTCTCGTATGAATAACAGTAAATTCCTGACCCTAAACCCACGTCCTTGAGTCGCGTAAATCCATGCCGCATTTGCGCGCCATTCATAGTAGGGGCGAGGCAGAGGCACCCCCAGCGTTGCCAATACCAGCCTCTCGCTGAGCCATTTCACTCAGCGTTATCAACGTTCGCTTTCGAAGGCCGAGTTGAAGGCAGAGATGCAAACGCACCCTTTTAAAGAAAGAGGTTTGGGCGGTGACTTCTATTTGAATCTAAGGGCTAAGAGAAAGGCGGCGCGGGGCAATGAGAAAGGCGTGAGCGTTCGTAACACTGATTGTAATGCTAAAATCGATGTCGAGTATCGCCTGGAGGGGATTCGATTCTCCTTTTCGCTTTTTGTTTTAATGATGAATGCTGAACTGATTTTAATTGTTAATCCACATACCGCATTCAGGATCATAATCCCACCATTACTATTTCTCTCTCTCTCTCTCTCTCTTTTCAAAGGCATTTTCAAAATATGTATACATGAATTTGGAGGCGGAGGATTCTGCAGTTAACACGCAGTAAAAGAGTATGCAAGCCTCCTCCTTTTGAAACATATAAGCGCGATACAAACGCCTTAGTCGACGCATCACGAAAGCCAATAAAAGGCGAATACAATAGAAGCAAAGAGCGCGACATCGCTCAGTAGCATTCGATCCTTTTAGTGGGGCTCCGATACCCCTAATTGACCGTTGATTGCGGATCAGGCCAGTACGCGGCTGAATCACGCCAATTGTTGATGTGAAAGGGGAGGCCAAAGACAATTGATGACAGAGAAAGACCAAATAGAGGGAATGAGGGAGAGCCCTAACAGCGGGGGTGCATTAAGACTCGGAGGAGGAGGAGGAGGAGGGGGAGGAGGAGGAGCGAGGGCAGAGCGAGGGGAAAGGGTAGGAGGCTATCGTCGATGTTTCTTTGTTTTACGTCTCCGTTCGGGAACGCTCACGGTTCGGGAGGGCGGTTTTCGGGATGGGCGTGCGCGCTTCCACTTCTGCCTGGATCCAGATCGCCTAAAATAAATGATTCTTCAACTGCAGAGTCTGCCGGCGATTGCAAGGACGGCGAAAATACGAGCCAAGCCAGCGAAGAGGCCGCCTCTCCCGCCACGCGACGGCCGCCGCCCAGACAGACGCTGCATTGCCTTCGCCTGAGTAATGGCGTGTGAGCTGGAACTAAAACAACCCACGCAGAAGAGCAATTCGTAATAAAACCCCAATTTATGTCCCTCTGTGAGAAAATTGAAAGAGATATGGCTCTTCTATGAGGGCCAGATACGAAGATTGCGGCACGCGGCTGGCCTTAAAAGAGGACGGGATGGAGGGAAACGGCCCGGATTTTTATCTGCATTTCTGAAGATGCTTCGCCGAGAGTCTTTGAAGGACGACTATGAATATTCAGAATGGGAGCGTGAATATATCTTTTCAAAAGACATCACTAATACATCATAAAGACGCACCAGAACACTGCAAGCCTCGGGGCAACATTGAAATCGAAGACTGGGCAACTTGTCTGCTCTATCACTGCAGTGTAACCCCCCCCCTCCCCCCTTAGAGAAACGCTACACGCCGGGCATCGCTAAATGGTCGCGTGTAGCCGGCGTGAACAATGACGCGAGAGAACCCATAACGATGTCCCCGTAATTACCTTAATTTGCATGAGTATGGTAATGAGCTAACTGTCGCCGACACCTCCGCCACGTGTTCGCTGCTGGCATCTTTGTGGAGGGAGGTGGAGGGAGGTGGAACGAGGGACGAGAGAGGAGGAAGGGGGTAAGGGGTAGATGAATGTGGATGAGGGGGGAGGTGGAGGGAGGGACGAGAGAGGAGGAAGGGGGTGAGGGGTAGAGAAATGTGGATGAGGGTGGAAGGTGGAGGGACAAAGGAGGAGAAAGGGGGTGGGGGCGGGTAAAGGGATGTGGATGAGGGTGGGAGGTGGAGGGTCGAGGGAGGAGAAAGGGTGGTGGTAGGTTAGAAGGTGGATGAGGAATGGGGATGACGGTGGAAAGTTGAATAATGAAGAAAGTGGAATGGATTCAGAGGCAAGTGTGGAGAAGAATGAGAGAGAAGAGAAAGATGGAAGGATAAGAGAGGAAGAAGAGGGAGTAAAAGGAGTATGAGGAAGGTAGAAAGAGAGAGAGAGAGAGAGAGAGAGAGAGAGAGAGAGAGAGAGAGAGAGAGAGAGAGAGAGAGAGAGAGAGAGAGAGAGAGAGAGAGAGAGAGAGAGAGAAGCGGATAGAGAGTGAGAGAGAGGGAGAGAGAGAGAGAAGGGGTAACCCAAAAAGAATAAAGACAACTAGACAGAATAAGAAAAGAAGAAGGACGAAGAAGCAGACAAGGAACCAGAGTGAAGAGAAGGAACGTAACAAGAAAGGGAAACAAACAAACAAAACAACAAAATGAAGGATGAGCGAACGATAAGGGAAAAGGATCGGATAACATGGTATTCCTCCGCCGTAAATCTTTACCGCTCGCACTGCGATGAGTCTTATGAGGTGGAGTCTCATGAGGGTGAAATCTTGTGTGGGCGGTCTTATGAAGGTGGAGTCTTGTGTGGGCGGGATCTTATGAGGGTGGAGTCTTGTGAGAGTGGAGTCTTATGAGAGTTGAGTCTTATAAGGGTGGAGTCTCACGAGCGTGGAGGTGGAAGGGCGAGCGCACCACCCGAGGCCTGCGCGCAGTCACGCTCCATTGCGCAGTCATCCACCCTTGACGTCATCACAGTCATCTGATTCATGTGACGTCATCACGATATTCCTTTGGATTCCGCATACGGACCTCAGATCTCTCTATGACGTCACCGTGTTCCGTCTAGGTGGACTTGAGAGAGAGACAGAGAGAGAGAGAGAGAGAGAGAGAGACAGAGAGAGAGAGAGAGAGAGAGAGAGAGAGAGAGAGAGAGAGAGAGAGAGAGAGAGAGAGAGAGAGAGAGAGAGAGAGAGAGAGAGAGAAACAGGTAACTGATGCCATTAAATAAAAAAGTTGAATGATAAAAAAGTAGTCTCACTTTCTCAGCTGCTTGAGAAACTTGTCATATCTATTTCATGTCTATTCATCGACGTGACGTTTTGAAACCAATACTAGGAATGGCATGTAACCTATATATATTCTCTAACAATTTGTAAAATGTATGGTATTTGATTCTTGATTGACGAGAGAAATAAAAGCCATGATTCTCTGCATGTCTTTTCCGACGTCGTGAGTTTCATCTCGAACCTCCATGATGAATCAGCAAGTTTTATCCGACCGGTTAAACATTCTTCTTTACTACCGTCTCTGCCATGTACTGAGGGAAGCCCTGTACTATGCTTTACTTATGCTATACAAGGGTGCAATATGGGTGCAAAGAAGTTGATATTGATAATAAAATATGAAATCTAGCGGATGTGTATCATGCAGTACTGGAACACCCGCTTGTCTGTGGACCTATACACACACACAAACACACACACACACACACACATTTCCACCACCATTAACTCCAAATGCATTTGAAAGCCCGTACAAAAAGAAAAATCATTCATTCTAGACACTCTACCTAGTTATAACCCCCCCCCCCCCTTCCATAAAAAGGAAAAGAAACAAGAAAACTCAAAACGAAGATAAAGAAAATAATGAAGAAAAAAAGAAAACATAAACCAAAAAGGAAGTAGAGGTATGGCAACCTTGTTATGGCATGTATATTAGGTATTCCCCACAGGTCTGACTGCACTGCCGCAACAGTTTGGGGCGGCTGATCACACAGGCACGTGTAGCTGCATTGTTAACGACGTCACTGCCACCTGCGTTCCCCTACCCCCTCCTCCCCCTTTCCCCTACCTACCCTCTCATGTCTACCCCTGCCCCTGCCTCCCCCTCCCATCCCTGCACCTCCTCCTCTTCATCGCCATGCGTGCGTGAGGTAGGCCTATGTGCTTGCCTCGCGCCGCCTCTCGCCCTTGTTCGGTCTCATGGTGTCATGCATGGTTAAAAGGGGAGGCAGAGGAACGCTGAGAAAGGAGAAAATGCAGATAAATAGATGGAAATGGTGAGAGAGAGAGAGAGAGAGAGAGAGAGAGAGAGAGAGAGAGAGAGAGAGAGAGAGAGAGAGAGAGAGAGAGAGAGAGAGAGAGAAGGGGCAGAAGTGTAAGAGAAGGGATTGATGAAATGTGGGAAGAAGAGAGAGAAAGGGAGACAGGTAAACAGAGAAAGAGATAAAAGAAGGTGAGAGAAGGAGCGAGAAAGGGAAAAGGAGTGAGGAGAGAGAGAGAGAGAGAGAGAGAGAGAGAGAGAGAGAGAGAGAGAGAGAGAGAGAGAGAGAGAGAGAGAGAGAGAGAGAGAGAGAGAGAAGGAGAGAGAGAGAGAGAGAGAGAGAGAGAGAGAGAGAGAGAGAGAGAGAGAGAGAGAGAGAGAGAGAGAGAGAGAACGAGAAAGAAGAGACAATAAAAAAGAGAATTTTAGGTAAACAAATTAATACCTAAACAGAAAGAGCAAGAAATACGAGGTACCGCATGAAACAAGACAAAAACAAACAAACAAACGAAAAAAAGTATGACGTACACGTATTTACATATTTCCATTTTTAAAAAAAATATTCCTACGCTTACATAATTCTAGAACAGGATGCCGGTTATTTTTAGTGTGTGTGTGTGCAGGGATCGGCGCAGCGTTACGTAATTCCCCGAATTGTTTGGCCGCGAAGCCCAAATGCACCATCGGTTGCCAATTGCGATTAAAATCAGAGCAATGACGCGTGACATACCCGGGATGTTTGTTCAAAATAAACATATGAACAACACGTGACATAAATACATGTATAAAGCCCTTGCAGAAATCAAGAATAATTACTGTTTCGCCAAATCTGGCAACATCCACCCAAAATAATAGATATTCACAAACAAATACTGAACCATCTGTGTGTACAGACGGAAGAAGAAACAAAACAAAACTAAAACAAAAAAAAGAACAATGAAAAATAAACAAAGTTTAGCCGAACAATGAAAAACAAATGAAGTTAATGGTACGGGGGGAGGGAGATACATTTATGTCCTTGTTGCTCTGGAAGGTATAGACGGGCCCGCATTGTACACTTGTTAAGTTCCGTTGATCAGGTCATTAGAGGTCAATCACTGGCAATGTATAGGGTGTTTAGCGACCATATGGACGGCGAAGAAGTAAAAAAATAAAAAACAATATACAACAGTGACTGAAGTGAAAGGCGAAAATGGAAATAAACATGAAACAGCAGATGATGTTTGGAAGACACCATATGGCACCCTCACCTCTTCTTGTTTCCTAACTTAAAAGGTTTATATTCATTGTTCGGGGGGGAAAAAGAGACAATATTCCGTGAACTGATTGTTTAGGAGACTCGAGATGGAGATATAAGTATTATCTCAATTACTATATTACTGTAATTTACTAATTCCTCGTTGTTGTTAAACATGACTAGCTTACATCCTCAGCATCGATGTCGTCATTTCCTTAAATAGTATATAAAAATAATAACAAACGAACACGGAGAAGAAAGGAAAAGTCAAAAATTATACACATAACTTTCCAAACGATGACAACCTCTTTAACATCTCTCTCTCTCCCCCTCCCTCCCCCCCTGCCCTCTTCTCTCCCTCCTCCCCCGGCTACAGGCTACCATCCTCTTTATGTGTATCCGCAACAAATAAACAGGATCACAGAGACCGGCTCGTGTTACAGGCGGCGGCGGAGGCACACTTAACCCGCAAATCTGTGACGGATCTTTTACAAGTGGTCAGCTGATCCCTCTGTTCGGATTCGCGCTCGGTGGGTGGCGGCTTTGACTTCGGGTTCGTCTTCGTCGGTTGGAATTGGGTGTTTTATGCGGTTTGAATTTGAGATTGGATCTGTTTTCAAGTGACGGTTCAAGTAAAGGGATGGATTTTAGTTTAGAATATCTATCAAATGTGGGTTGTTCTGAAATAAGAGTTGAAGTTCTTGGCCGCTCCAGGGAGTTGAGACCAAGTAACAGTCCCTTTGGGAAAAGGTAGAGCAACATTTGAAGAGTAACTGATATCGCGGGTTGAACAGCCAGCCAGAGAACCTTGAGGCAATTACTGTATTTGTTGTTGTTATTGGTATTAGATGTAAAACAAAAAACATTATGGAGGCAATAAGCATGAGATCTACTAAAGGCACATGATAACGATAATGATAACAATGATAATATTAGGATAAAAATTGATGATGAAAATAACTACACTAATAATAGCAATAACCGTAATGATAACAGAACATGAGTAATCTATAACATTAGTGATGATACTACTACTAACTAAGAAGCACAGTTCTAACAATCAAAATGTTTAATAGGCGAAGAAACTGAGAAATTAAATTGAGAATTTCGAGAGAGAAGATACGATGGTGACCCCGTCTATAACATACCTGGCTGGCGAAGGTGGGGGCTGTGCGCATCCAGGGAAGACTTGGTCATTCCGAGTGTGTTGTGAGGGTACCCTGGGGGGAGAGAGGGGGAGGGGGAGAAGACAAAAGTTAGTTTTAGAGCTCTCTCTCTCAGTTTTACAGATCATGTACATGAAGGCTATGACAGTTATACTACTGGTGAAGAGGGAATCTATGTCTGGCGGCAGGATACGAGGGAAGGGCGTTACAAAATGGTGAATATTTCCTGGTCGCGGAGATAATAAGGACTCGTAAATCCATTCTGTTAAAAGAAAAAAAGAAAAAAAAAATACAACACCTGTCACTCTCTTTGTCGCCCCTCACTCAACACTGTTGCCCCGCCCCTCCACCACCCCTCCCCCCTCCCTACCCCCTTCACTCTTAGCCCACCCTCCCTCGGACGGCATATGGCAGCAGACACTCCGTCCCGCCTTGATTTTCTCCGTTTGTCTGTCTGTCTGAAGGTGTTATTATACTGTCGGTTTAAGGCTGTTGCTGTCTGTCTAGTCTGTTTTGCATGGCTGTCTTTCTCCTGTCGGTCACTCGTCGGATCCCTCTGTTGGGAATACTTCTAGAACCTTCCACTCGTGACCAGGCTCCATCTACCCCTTCATCCGCTCGAGTGATCCATCAGCCTCTCCATCCGACGACCTATCTATCCACACGATCATCCATCAGTCTTCATCGCCAGGCTAGTTTTCCCTCGACCTTCGCTCACTCTAATACTCATCCTATCAACCTCCCTTCTCCCTCACCCTAGATTCGACCCTCTTCCGCCCACCCCCCCCTCCTTCCCTCACTCCCTCCCCCTCTCTTTCCCATCACCCTTCCCCTCCCTCTTTCCCCTCTCGGCGACCCCTCAACCCGTATGCATGAGTACCTCTTAAGCAATGTTCTTCGCTAGGTACTCGCTTTAGTTGCGACTGCAGGGTGGCGGGCGAGGGGTGAGAGGGGAAAGGGAGGAGGGGAGAGACGAGGAGAGGGA